>NC_044257.1:17471259-17771259 GCF_003957555.1 Calypte anna
TTCAGCTGCTGAGAGGAAGAGCTCTTCCAGAAAAGCTGAGGATGGATGGGAGGGACAAGAGGATCCAGAGTTCTGAAGCAGTATCCAGGCTCTCTTCTGTTGTGCTGTCCAACCCAGCAGAGTGATAGAGGATCTGATGAGGAGCTAGGGGGTGCTGGGTGAGGTCAGATGACAAGAGGGAGGCTGTGGTGATGTCCCACAACCAGAGAATGTGCCTCAGGCTGGGCCCACACTCATGGGAGCCCTGCTCCAAGGCACTGCTCCCCAGCTGCAAACTTCAAACCAGCATCCCTCCCCATTCATTGTGTGACCCAGCCCACAGGATATCCTGTTTGGAGGGGAAAGAGCACAAAGAGGGCTGCAGAATGAAAGTGCCTGATGGTCTGATGAATTGTAGGCATGTAAGATGCTGCCAGAGCAGGAGCACAGGCCCTCAGTCAAAGCAAATATTAAGGAATAACAATGAGAATACCAATCTGAAAACAGTCTGATAAATAAATGTCAAAATGGAATAGTTCTCACTTTGGTTTTGATTTTCCTGCTGGATCTACATTGGGCTGCTTGCTTAAAGAGTGAGTAATGCTTACTTTTGTCCTGTGCTGTGTATTTAGGGAGTGATTTCAGAACCAGGCCAGCAATTTGATGCTCTGAATGGTAGTGATACAGTAAGGTTTGAGGTTCAACACGGCCAAGTGCCAGGTCCTGCACTTTGGCCACAACAACTCCATGCAGCGCTACAGGCTGGGGACAGAGTGGCTGGAGAGCAGCCACACAGAAAGGGACCTGGGAGTCTGGATTGCCAGGAAGCTGAGCATGAGCCAGAAGTGTGCCCAGGTGGCCAAGAAGGCCAATGGCATCCTGGGCTGGCTCAGACACAGTGTGGCCAGCAGGTCCAGGGAAGGGATTCTGCCCCTGTGCTCAGCCCTGGTGAGGCCACACCTTGAGTCCTGTGTCCAGTTCTGGGCCCCTCAGCTCAGGAAGGAGATTGAGGTGCTGGAGCAGGTCCAAAGGAGGCAACTGGGCTGGTGAAGGGACTTGAGCACAGACCCTATGAGGAGAGGCTGAGGGAGCTGGGGGTGTTGAGGCTGGAGAAGAGGAGGCTCAGGGGAGACCTCATCACTCTCTGCAACTCCCTGAAAGGAGGTTGGAGCTGGGGGGGGGGTTGGTCTCTTTTCCCAGGCAACTCTCAGCAAGACAAGAGGGCAGGGTCTCAAGTTGTGCCAGGGGAGGTTTAGGTTGGAGATGAGAAAGAATTTCTTTCTGGAGAGGGTGATCAGACATTGGAATGGGCTGCCCAGGGAAGTAGTGGATTCTCCGTGTCTGGAGATCTTTCCAAAGAGCCTGGATGTGGCACTGAGTGCCATGGGCTGGGAACCACGGGGGGAGTGGATCAAGGGTTGGACTTGATGAGCTCTGAGGTCCCTTCCAACCCAGCCCATTCTATGATTCTATGATTCTCATTTTATGGCACAAATGGCTCTTGACAGTCATCACCTTTTACTGTAAGGAGAGAAACCTCATTTCATCCATCTTCCTTCTTTTTTAGGTCAGCTCTGAGATGCTGAAAAAAATCCCCATCCTGAAGAATCTTCGATCCAGAGACCAGCAGACAGGCAAGGATGTTACCCTCCAAAATGAACACTCAGAGCTGGTGAATGCCAACACATCAGCAGCATTAACTGAGAAGATGATGGCTGAAAAGACAAGACCAGAGGCTGCAAGGAACTCAGCTCAAAGAGGACAACGTGGTGTTGAAAGTGATTCTTTAAGCCCCAGATTAGAGGGATCTGGCATGATTACTACTGTGTATGTGGGGAACATACCTCCCAGCCTAAGAGTGAGGGAGCTGAAATGTGCTTTAAGGGAATTCCATGCAACTCCTTTACGAGTGAATTGGCAAGGAGCACAGCACAGGGCTTTTCTCGATTACAAGGATAAAGCAACCGCAGAGAGTGCTGTATCCTCTTTGAAAGGCTTGAGCCTCGGGGGTAATACTTTGCAAGTTGAGCTGGCCAAGAATCAGAGAAACAAAGGGCAAGTGGAAATCAATAGTCAGAAATGAATATGAATAGAGGAGGGGGAGGGAGAAGGGGAGTCGGGTAATAGGCATGTTTTCATTGTTTCCCAAGGAGCCAACCTAAATTTTCAAGGATATTAGTGTATCCTCTGATTTCTGCAGGCTACACAACAAAGTGCAAAGCCAACTTTTCAAACAAACGAGGCATACATCTCCCAGCTGACCTGCCTGCCTCATTGTTGGATACCCAACGTGTATTTGTCAAGCCAGAGGGGCCATTTCTCTGGATGAGTATCCTCAGAGTCCTCACACTCTGGCTGTTTGTTTTTCTTTGCCCGGGGGTTGATTTGCTCTTGTGTGTGTACATTTGGTAGGCCTGGATCAAAAACCTGCCTCTTGGTAGCTGTGTGCAGCCACATGGAGTGAGGTGGTTATGGGCTCTAATCTCAAGGTTGGACCTTCAGATTTTTACTTGGGAGTTTAAAAGCCAGCTGCAGAAAAAAAAATCTCTTTTAAGGGTTACAATTCTGTTTACTAAAAAGTGTTTACTCCAAATGCCTGTTTGGAGTTTTCAGCATGTTTTTCATAAGAATGGTCAGGAGGAGAGATTTCCCTTTGGAAACACTTTCTCAGGCAGCAAGTTCTACTAATAACTATTATTTTCAGGTGAAAGAGATGATAGCCCCTTTTTCAGCTTTTTTGTTCATCCAGTCTTTTGGAAACCTATTTCTTATTTCAGTCTGGAAGAGAAAAGCAAAGACAAGTTTTCACCTCTGCCTTTCCCCAAAACCTTTCAGCTGCCTTTTTCACAGGTACAAATAATTATGAAATAGAAGCTCTTCCTGATTTTCTTGTCTCTTCTTAGAATTTGGTGTGATTCCCTCACCTCCCTGAAATGACAAATATCAATCATTGTAGCAGAACAGTCAAAACTTGTGGGTGATTTAGTCTGGGATGATGATGTCTGGAAAGTTACTGGGGATGGGAGCAAAGCCTGTTCCTGCTGTGCCTTTGTCACCACCAGTGTGCTCTTCCTGCACCCACAGCATCATGCAGTGCTGAGAGTTAGGCAGCAGCACTGACAGCTTTTCCTTGTGAAAGGGCTATCAAGAACTAGCTTGAACAGTCAGATTTGTTCACATGTGAGCATTCACTTACAGGGTGAAGAATGATGATGTAGCTGGTATGGCTTTTATTAGTGGGTTTGTGTTGTTTTTTTTTTTCCCTTTGGTTTCCTATTCCTGAAAAACAAGTTGAATTTTGGCTGAACCATCCTTTCTAAACAGAAGCACTTTTGCCATCGATGCTGGGCACATAGTCAAAGTAAGCATAGAAATGGATATTTTTTTAAGTAGGAGTTGGAAACTTTTTTTAGCCAGAGGATACTGTTAAGTATATTTTAAGTAGGTTATTATGCCTCAAGGGTCAGACATTTCATCCAGAATTAAATAAAAAGTTCTCATCGTTATGATGTACTCTGTACAGGGACTCAAGGAAAGCATTGCTACAACCTCTTGTAAGGTCAAAAAAGGGTTTCTGAAAAAAAAAAATAAAAATAAAAGTGCTGTGCTCTAAAATGCTCTCTTTTTCTCTACCTCAAAATGATTTTCAGGATCACTTAGCCTGAATTAAAACATCAGCACTGCAGAGTCCTCTGCATCTTGTTTCAGTGGTTGTGCACTTCAAGGGGAAGAGTCAGGGGTTATGTTCCTGGTTAAACATACTTGTTACACCATAAGCTTAGAAAGCAAAGGAAAGAAAAGCAAAAAGCAAAAAAAAAAAAAAAAAAAAGTTATTATACATCAGTGCCTCCCCTTCCAAATGATGGCAAATTAAGTAACATGATCATCTGATGTCCTTTCTGACTCCTGCAGTACTGCTGGCCTTGGTAAAGATACCCAGGTGACCTTAGCAGTTATTCTGCTAGTAAAAGCATGTTACATTTCAGATTGAACCAGCCCTTTTTTGGCAAAATTCATGAGAATTTCCTCCTCTACCTTCTTTCATTTCTTAACACCTGCAGTTTGAGTGCAGACACCTTTTACGTGCTAAGTGCTACAGAAATCTGTTCCATTTGCTTTGCTTTCAGCACTGCGAGCAGCCCGTGGCCCCTTCGGTTTGGAACCAGATCCCTGGGTGAGTTTTCTTTTTAGTTGCGATTCTGTGTTTCACCCCCAGGGTGAGCTGTGCTGGCTCCGTGTGCACCCGGGCAGATCTCAGCACTTCTCTCCCAGCCTGTCACTTTTTTCTATCGTGTTGTCAGGCCACATTTCACCCTAATACCTTGTTACCTTCCCAACAGGCAATTCATCACCCAAACTGCACTACGGAGAAGATATTACCTAGACAGAGAAGATATTACCTAGACAGAGAAGATACTACTTAGAGAAGATACTACTTAGACAGAGAAGATACTACTTAGACAGAGAAGATACTACCTAGACAGAAGTATGTAACTCTAATTAAGCTCAAAGAAAAATAATTACTATAAACTTTAGCTTGTGCACCATTCCTTAGGTGCTTAGGTTCCATTTTCAATGTGCTGGAATAATGCTGTTGATTCTCTGTTTTACAGCTAAGCTCAAAAAACTTTGCCATTTATTACATAATAATTTTTCATCCAGGTTTTCTCATCTTAAGGTCATTAAAGAATGTTTCTAATGCATAGTAGCAGCTGCTCCAGAGGTTGGCAACCTGTTTCAAACTCAAATGAATCAGTAGCAACTGAAGTGCAGCTATAAATTAATTTCTGTCATCTCTGCTTGAAGAGCAACAAGAAAATTAGAGCAGACAGCTAGAGAGGGCTGCCCAGGGTTCAGAAACTCTGCATAAGTTCAGTGCTTAAGGGATGACATGAAAACAAAATGGTTGGACTTGATCTTAAAGGTCTTTTCCAAACCATCCTGTGATCCTATAGAACTGGAGTCCTCAGAAATCACCTCGGGGTTGCTGTAGGATACCCACAGGGAAAACAAGAACTCAAGTGTTTGTATGCTGAAAAAAACAACCCAGCATGACTTAGAGCAAAGCTGTTGCAGAAAGTTACCTGTGAGGAGCAGGGTACAACTCATGCTGTTTGTAACACGTTGTGTACCAACAGGACTCCCAAGTCAGTGCCATTTCCATCCTGGACAGCAAGGGAATAAGTGACAAGGACAGGACCCTTGCTGCTCCTTGGGAAATTGCTCTACAGCTAAAAGACACTTCAATGCAAGATGCTAAATTGCTATTTAATTAAGCAGTGCAAGAGTGCCCAGGGCACATGCCTACATGGCCTTCTGGTGTCTCTAGCTGTATGATGTGGATTTTTTTTCTTCTGGGCTTGTGAAGTTCTTACTTGAGAAAACAACAGATTCTGAAGAAAAAGTGAATGGGGCACTCGGCATCTCTTAGATCTATTGTTTCAGGCTCTCTGCATGCTCAGGAAGACATCAGTTATACATGAGTCACTTCTGACTTTTGTCTAAATACACAAAATTCTGAAGTGCAATAAATACATTTTAGTGAACCCTGAGCCTCCCATCTTATAATGAAACTCGAGGAACTGAAGCCTGGCTTATGTTTTACTTTGGCCCAGACCAAGGCTATGCAAGACCCTTCACAAAGTCTAGACCCTGAAGAATTTACAGCCTGAATTCAAAGGCTTTAAAGATGAGAACCTTTGCTCAGGTAATAATTCTTCATTTTATACCTGGTTTAGTTGTGGCCTTGCAAACATCTCTGTAGATGTAGTTTGTGCCCCACCTCAGGTGGATCCCATCTCTGACTGAAGCACCACTTGGGGTCTTCTGTGCCTCAGCCCAGGTCTCTGGTGGCATTGCCATGGCCACCCATGCCTGGAGCAATGGGGAGAAGGTATCTTGAAGCACTTAACCTCAAGTCTGTTGGGATGAGGGGATATCTTGTTAAGACTCTCATGATGAAATCATCTCCAGTGACAAAGAAGTGCTGCAGAAAAGCCTGAAACGCTGGTGATAGATGGGTTGTCTGCTTTTAATAGGGAATGAAGTGATCCCTAAGACAGGCTTGACTTCAGTTCACTTGCAGCAGCAGAGGAGCCTGCGTTGGGCTGCTGTGTGATGAGAAGAAAAGTTCAGCAGTACAATGGGAAATACTTTACTGAGCCAACTTTGTTCAGAGCTAATTAAAAATGAGGTCTTTCTATTCTCTGCACAGCCCGATGTCCTCGCTTGTCATGTGGTTCAGCTCATTCTTTCCAGCTCTTTTCATGGCACAAACAAGTTGGGATGTTGGTACTGCACGTCTCCCTTTTTTTTTTTTGGTTTTTTTGAGGGTTCAGTGGGGAAAGATGCTGAACAACAAACCCAGAGGCTGGTCAGGATGAGCAAACCCAGCTCCAAGCTCCGGGCAGCTGGGAGGGTTTGGGATCCAGCAGCGACCACCCTAGGTGTTACATCATGGATGTGAACATCCCAAAGTGCTTCTGCTCTTCTTCCTTTCCTCACTTGTGGGAGAAACGTGGAGAGAAAGTCTTGGGTGAATGGAGCCTTTACCAGATCCACGAGTCTGGAGAATATGGTTGCTGAGGAAGGGATTTTTCTTTTGTTGAATATTGGTCAGAGCGTGGTGTGTGGCAGAGAGCAGTGAGGCAAGAGTGGGATCTGCAAACAATAAAAGTGAGGTGGCTAAGTGCCACTCAGCACCCAAAACTATACAATCGTTAGGGTTTTCCTTCAGACAGCCATGTCCATGCCTTCCCTGGAACGGGGACAAGGCCACACAGCTTCAATCCACCAAAGACAACTGCAAGTAAACAAGTCAGAGAAGCCTCCCCAGCACCCCGAGTGACAAGAGTCAAGGGATGGTTTGTTTCCACAGGGAGAAAAAGGAAAAAAAAAAATTAAAAATAGCTCACCATCAGGGTAGGAAGAGAGTAAAGCCCTGTCCTGGGTCCCACAGCCAGGTCCCCATGATCCCCTCCCAGACAACACTGTTTAAGGACAGAGGTTTTAGCCCATTGTGTTTAGAGACCCATAAAACATCTCAGAAAAGGAATGGTTAAATACTGTCTTTGAGTCGTGTCATTTTTAAAAATTATTATTATTATTATTTCATCATCTTCTACTGCTCCAAAGCAAGAAACAAATGGGGTTTAGGGCAATGTTTCCATTGAAAAATCTTGTACTGGGAACATGTTTTTTTTTTCTCTCTCTCTCCACAACTCCAGCAAGGGGTGAGGAGAGGGAGGAAAAACATGTGCTGGGGTTTCTCTCATTCTGGTTCCTCAGAAGGAACAGCCCCATGCAGCAGTTCTGGCTCTGGAGGAAACATCTGTGATTGTGGCCATGTTACTCTGGCAAACACAGCCCTCCGTGAGGCAGGTTGTTGTGTACAAATGCTTTTATTTCCTCATTGCCATCTATTAAAGATTATCTCCCTACAAGAAAAATGCCCCATTTCCCATGTTTTCATGTGTAATGTCCCTGATGTCTGCTATAAACATCATGAAACGTTACCCTGCCCCTCCACTGACATAGGTAGAAAAGTCACTGCTTTTCATCTTTCAAAGGACTGCAGAAATGTTTAGGGTCCTGTATCCTGCCATTGTTTTGGGCTGGGCATCCCACTGAAGTCACTGGGAGAAATGAGTTCAGGATATGGACCTATCTAGTCAATCTTTACTGTGGCCCCAGGAACATCCACATTTTTACAGATGGGAAAATGAGAAAGGCAGAGATGGCTCCTGATAGACGAGATGCAACTGCTTGTTGCCACCACTTTGGAAAATAACTGGAGAGAACAGACTAGAAACTCATCAAAAGCTCTCAGAAAAAAAAAAAAAACCTCAAAAAATACAAAAACAACAAAGCAAACCCCATAACTTGGAAACCTTTGGATTTTTCTACCTGTTATCCCAAACAGGCATCTTTGTTGCTTCCCAACAGCATCACAGTCACTCTGCTTCCATGTTCCATCTCGTGGGTCCTCCTGAGACCTTCCAGACCCAGCACCCCCCCACCACCACCTCTCTCCAGTCCAGGGACAAATTCCAGTTTTTGCACACCTGAGAGGCAAGATAGAAACTGAGATCCTTTTCCCAAAATGTGTCTCCTCCAGAGACACAGGAGGTCCAGCAGGTCACGTCTGTGTTGTGATCCACCCATCCCATGCAGCAACACATGAAGCTAAACCAGGGTCATTTTGCTTTCTTCAAGGAATAAGGCAAACAGGAGGGGAGAAAAAAAAACAAAAGTGGGGCAGGGAAAGAAGGGAAACATTGATGACATGCTGCAAACCCCTCTACTGTACTGTACTACATTACTGTATCCATTGCTGCCACTCCTTGGTATTTTTGAGTGAATAATTGCTTGGACAAGAGTAATACTTACATTTTTCCAGAGGGATATCATGTTCTCAGAGTGTTTCCAGGCACCTGCACTGCTCAGCCTCTGCAGCCTGATGTTTCCATCCCTCTGAAGGAGGTGAGTGCTGGGGGAGCTGCAGCTTTTCTTTACCCCCACAGAGGAACACAATTGCTGGAGCAAGTTCTGCTCCAAGTAAACTCTTCATACTCTTAAGTCCCTGCAAAACTTTCCAGGCCCTGTCACCTTGCTTTCCCAGGTGTGTTTGCTTATTTTTTCAGCAATTAGCCTGAAGCTGAGCTGAGCCACAGAA
Organism: Calypte anna; assembly: GCF_003957555.1. Lineage (NCBI taxonomy): Eukaryota > Metazoa > Chordata > Aves > Apodiformes > Trochilidae > Calypte > Calypte anna. Next base: position 17,479,913 of record NC_044257.1, read on the forward strand.
GTGCATTTTTTGTACCATTCTGGGTCTTTCAACTCCCACTGCTTTAAATAAAGAAGTGTCTGTGCTCAAACTCATGGGTTTACACTGCTTAAGAACTACTGAAGTGGCACTGCCATCTGTCCCTGCATCTCTTCCCAGTATTTAGCAGAGATGGTTTGATCTCTAGGGCTGGCATTTGCTCTCTGATGCCTGTACCAGTGGTCTGAAGGCTCCTTGGGATCTCTGAGGACCTGGAAGAATTATCCGAGGAGATTTGCACTTACTACACAGCAAGCCACCTCAGTGATTTTTTTTCCTCAAGGATTTGCAAATGTTTAGCTCATTTAAAGGCTGGGTTTTTAAACATCCAGCAGCAGTTTTATGGATCAGAGCAGCCTGTGACGATGGGAATTCCTCTCAAGGAGCTTTTTATAAGCCTGTGCAGATAGACAGTTCCTCAACACAAGCTCAGTAGCAATCAGGTTTATTCCTCCTATTGTTTTTCCTTCATTCTATTCTGATTTTAGCTGCTTACTGGGCAAGATGAACACTGTCAATGAAAGCTCCTTAAAAACCCAACTGAGCTGCATGCTTTTCCTCACTTTTTGAGCCAATCTGGTAATTGTTTCTATGGATAACACCAGCTTCCCATTGCAGAGCTGCTTCCAGCACCTTCTCCTCATCAGGGAGTCTCCTTTAGCCAGGCACATGCTCACCTGTGCCAGGGATTTTGTCCCTGAGGATGGCTCCTGGCAGCAAAGATTCCCTTGGGAGGGATGTGCAAATGTGAAGCCCATGGGGAATCCCAGCACTGATTTTCCTGCAGAGTTTGAGGCTTCTAAATATGCATGGAAAGGGAACAAATGGTCAGGTGTGGTCATCATAAAGCACTTAGCAATCAAAATCCCCTTTTCTAAAGTGACCAGAACTGTGTCTCTAATCCCTCGGGGTACACAGATCCCAAGCTTCTTGGTTTTGAGGGAGAAAGCAGGCACACAAGTATTCTGATGGATTTGAGCCTTTACCTGCTAATAAATTGGTACCAAACTCACAACCAGGCCTTCCAAACACCTGTTTAAGATTCAAGGTGTCACTTCCTACCAGTTAGGTGCCCAGGGTACCCACTTTTCTACCAGCCTGGGTACCCAACCCCATCTGAGAGCATCCCAGGCTGTGTCTGTATTCATGGGCTGCTTTATGCTACCCCATGGCTGGCATTCCCATCTGTCCCACCTGAGTGTGGAGCAGGCCTGATCCAGAAACATCCCATAAAAGAGTGGGGAATATCTGCTGCACACATCTCAGCACGTTCCATCACCCAATATCACCCTACGGAATCTGAAGATGCAACCAAGGAAAACTCCCCTCAGGAGCTCAGGATATCAGAGGAGAAAAAGAAAAGAACTTAAAGAATTTTTATTTATTTTTTTTTAATTTAAAACCCGAACCCTTAACACCAAAACCTTGGAGAAAAGGGCAAAAATCTCCAGAACCTCCTTGGGTTTGAGGTCAGTTTTGGGGACCGGGCGGTCGTACCGGTCCGATGGCAGCAGAGGGCGCCGTCGCCAAGGGAACGGCGTCACCCCCCACCCCTCCCCGACCACCCCCATCCCGGGGCTCCCCACCCCTATTCCCCCTCTCTAATCCAAGGATGCCTCCAAATCCCCCCCTTCCTTCCCCAAGAAGCCCTTCGACAGCATTGCTGCCCTCCTCCAGCAGCACCGGGCTCCTCCCATCGTCCCCCCCTCCATGTGTGTGTCCTCCCCAGTGTCCCCTCCCCGGGATCCCAGCACCTCCTTTTCTCACCCCTTCCAAAATCTCGTGCTCGCTCAAACTGTGTCCCTTTCCCCACCCTTCCATATGGGACTCTGTGCCCCTTACCCCATCAGCACCCTTGGGGACACAGGCAGGTGACAGGAGGAGCTCCAGTTGAGTGGTGGGCCTGGAAGGGTGGCAGGAAGCCCCCAGGGAGGAGCATCTCATCACCCAAACCATTCCTATAGCCCTGGGTGCAGCACCCATGTCCCCAGAACCAGGGGTAGGCATCCAACCCAGCTGGATGCCCCCAAAACCCTTTTTCTTCTCTCATCATGCTCCAGAATTTCATCCTGGGAGAAAACTCATGGGTTGGCACAGAGTGTCTGCAATGAGAAACTCTGTTCTGGAGCAGAAACATCAACTAAAAAAAAAAGAAAAACCAAAGAAAAGCGTGGTGGTGTGTCACCTCCAGCTGGGGATGGGGGTGATGAGGAGTGGGGAGCTGATCCCTGACGCTGAACTGAGCAACAGGAGCTGCCCCCCAGCTAGGGGCTCTTCCGTGAGCAAATACCACATTTCTGAGCAAGCCCATGGCTCATCTCCTCTTACACCAGCATTTCTGAGCAAGGTTATTTCTCCTCTCCTCCTACCAGCGTCCGACTGATCCCCCCAAACATCTGAGAGGAGCTCGTACAAAGGGGCTGCTTGTGATAGCAGCTTGTTCACCATCCCTTGGGACAAACTGTGCAGGGAAAAAAAACCCCAAGTTTGCCTTGTTCAGAAGCAGGGCTAGGGGCAGGAGCTTGGTGGGGTTTCATCCTCTCCTCCCTGATGGAGGTGTCTGAGATGGAGAGCTGTCTGTTTAGACTGTGCTCACTGGCTTGAGGAATACGTGGCCTCCACGGTATGTGGTGGTTCTGTTTTTCCAGGTTTGGAAACCAACGGGAGGGAAAAAAAAAAAATAAAATTAACCAAGACAACTTTTGTTGAGGACCAGATATCGACCCTGCCCTTCCTTCAATCCAGACCCGAAGCTTGCAAGGTGCCTTGGTGGAGGCATTGGTACCACAGGCAAAGAGTGAACCCAAAATGAAGCTGCAAATGAGCCTTAGGAGTGACAGCGAGGTTTTAAGGAAAGAAAAAACACTCGGCAGAGGCTGAACTCCTTACCCTGGACTTTTATCTCGGCCACACCTAGAGCAGATATGTGCTGTAGGAGCAGAACTTCCATCCTCAGCTTGCAGGTGATGGGAACACAGCGGGTCCCTCCACCAGAGGCAGGCAGTGGGGTGGATGATGGAGGGAAGGATCCATCCAGAAAGGCATAAAAGCAGGGAAACCCCCCAGAAAACACTGCAGGTCGATTACCACTACCTTTAAGAAACCTAGACTCAAAATAATATTTTTAAAAACACAAATAAAACCCCCAAACCCCACCCAAACAACAAAACCTAACCAAGAGCACAAACCCCACTCCCTCAAAAAGGCTTCCACCAGATAAAGCCTTTTACACCTGCTTCAATTAAAAGGTTAATTAGAAAGTTGGGCTTTTTTTTTTTTTTTTTTTTTGCTTTTTTACCAGCTAACTTTGCTTTTAATCAAGCTGATTACACACAGCTGGGAGAATCAGCGTGCAGCAACCCAACTTCCCGAGGTAAAGACCGAAATATCCAGCTAATAATCCGATTATTTCGGGCGCATCTATTTTTATGTATATTCAGAGGAGGAGTGTTGAGACAGACATATTGGCCCACGGATTAAAGGAAAATTTCCTGGATACGGGAGTATCCTTAATTAGACCAAATAAACCCAGACTGAGCCAGGAAAAGGCCTATTTTGCAGCAGAGCCGGGTTTGGGGCTCTTGTCCTGGTGTCTCCTTGCTGCGGATTTACAGCACAAGGAGGTGATGGTGCAGGATCTGTTTGGTTTTTACTATTTTATTCTATTTTCAGGCGGGGATAAAATAAAAATAATTAAAAAAAAAAAAAAAAAAAAAAAGTGGCAAGATTTAGTGCGTTCATCTGCGCGGCTCCAACCAGCGGTGGTTCCGCGCAACCCGGCGAATGATCCGCGGGGATGCGATGAAAAATGTTCGTGTCCCGAGGAAGAGGAGGAGAAGGAGGGAGGGAAAAGGAGCAGCAGGCGCATCCCTACAGCCGAACATCTCATCCGCAAGAGGAGCTATCAAATACCGCCTTTCGCTTTCGCCTTGAGGGGGGAAAAATTGAAATAATAATGATAATTAAAAGATAAAAATGTAAATCGCCTCCTTTTCTCCTCCTTTCATTATCCTCATTTTTAATTTTTCCGCCCAAGGGGAGCCGGGCCACAGGACCCCTCGGGAGCCGCAGAAAAAGCCCAAAAATCCCTTTCTAGTCTGCACCAAAATGAGGAATCATTGCAACAAGCGCAGGGAGCTTTGCAGCGGCCCGGCAGGGAGTTCCGCGGCTCCTCCGCGCACTGCGGAGCGCTCCGCGGAGCCACGGACTCCTCAGATATAATTTTACGCGTGTTACACCGCATGCTCGTTTATTTGCTGCTCATACAATCGTGAAGCCCATGTACAAATAACATACATGTTTTATTTCAGTTCGATTTCTTTTGCCTTTTTTTTTTTTTAGGGACAAAACGTACACAAAAAGGTCAGGACGAAAAAAAAAAAAAACAAAACCCCACCCCACATAATTACAATTTTATACAGTGCAGAAAGAATTAAAATAGGTGTCACCGAACTGTACAAAGTCAGGGGGGAAAAAAAAATAGAGAGGGGAGGGGAATAATCCTTCATTATATATAGATTTCTATAAAAACATATGGAGGATTGTCTTTACAGAGAGGCCAAGATCGGTTTAAAATTTACAAAGGTTAACTAAAAAAAAAAAAAAAAAATCTATATGGCAAATATTGCCAACAGAGATTCACCGATTTAATACTGATCAACTGAGACTGCTCGTGTCTCCATTATTAGCAACAACAACAAGAAGAAAGTAGAATAAATAACAGAATGAGCATGGCTGTCTCTTTTCAAAGTGCCTTTTTCTCTCTGCATAGGGTCTGATCCTGCGGTCTTTACGCAGGCAAAAAAAAACCCCAAAAAACCAAAACCGCAATAGTTAATGGCTTAAAAAAAAAAAAAAAATCCCCAATTTTTTGCCCACTGGAAAAAAAAATTAAAATGTCAGAAGAAGGGCCTCGAAGTGAGACGGGATAGAGAGGGTTGGGGGATCCCCGCGGTGTCCCCGCTCATCCCTACGGTGCAGCGCGGAGGGGCTGAGGGCTGCATCAGCTTTGGGGTCGGGGTCCTCCCCAGCCCCCTCCACAACCTGCTGCATATCTACGCCTCCTAACCGCGCTGGAAGCATCTCTCAAAGCCAATTATAAAACTGAAATAGTAATTTTTGGTTTGTTCTTAAAGCATCATCAAACCTCTTTTTTTTTTTTCGGTTTTTTTTTTTAACTCTTAGCCCAGCCTCGCAGTCGAGGTTTTGTTTTTTGTTTTTTTTTCCGAGGGGTTGGGGGGCTGGAGGGGAGGTTAGGGCGCTGCTTTTCTTCTCAACCCAACCCCTCTAGAAGAAGCAGAAGAAGGCAGAGACCGTGGGTGATGAAGGACCCATGGTGGCGGTCGGGTCCAGCCGATGCTCAGCTGCGGAGTGGGCTCATCCCCAGGGACCGCGCTCCTGGGGTCCCCTCTCGCTCCTCGGGGGCTCCTGGTTATACCTCCTGAATAAAGACATCCTCCCCCCCTTCTTTTCCACAGAAAGGGTCCTGGAGGAGGGGGGGGTGGTCGGGTCAGGCCTTGTCGTCCCCAGGAGGTGTTTTTTCCGCCCCGTATCACATCACGCACGGTTTGATGTCCTGGTATGTCACTTGTTGGTGGTAATAGGAGCCGCTGCCCGCTGAATGCATGGAGGAAGAGGCCATGGCGTTGAAAGAGAAGACGAATTCCTTTCTGTCGCACATGCTCGGAGACTGGGAGTGATACCGCGGGATGCCTGCGGGACGTGGGGAGAGAGGGAAAAATCGTCAGCCCTCGGAATTATATTTAGGAGAGGAGGTTGAGCTCAGGGGAGGAGGAGAAGAGGGGAAAAGCGCTGTCTAGGGTAAAACCAAACCAAATCAACCCCCAAACCCAAGGGTCTCGGCGTGAAATTGAGTGTATTTTTGTACAGACACAAATACACTGGGCTCCGCGGGTGCGGACAGGTGCGGTAGGGAAAACTCCCGCCGCAGCGGGACAGCGCGGCCCAAGGAGGCTTCGAGGAGACGGGATTGGCTTTGGTTTTTAGTTTTTACCCCATTTTGTCCCTCATGAAGGTGCCAGCTGCTTTTCCCATCGCCTCCGCGGAACATTCGCGGGGTGCGGAGAGGAGGAAAAAAAACATTCGTCCAATGAGGCCGGCGGCAGACAGCGGGCAGGGAGGCCGAGGGCGAAAGGCCGGCGAAGCGGAGCTGTTCTTGCCGTTTCTGCCGCCACTTCGGGACAGAAAAAAGCCTCAAAATTTTGGGGTACCCTGGGGAGGAGCGCCCAGCCAGGGACCGCGCTCCCCGCCGCTCCGGAGCCCTTCATTTGGGTGTAAATCCGGAGCATTTCGGTTAAGGCCGCGGGTGGCTCCTCGGGGCGGATTTTTGCTCCGTTTTCCGTTTGCTCCCACAACCGGAGCTGGGACAGAACCGGGAGCAGTTAGAAGGACCGAACTCGGTCCATTTCGGTGCTTTGTCCCCGGTTCGGCCGCTCCTTATCAGCCTGACTCATATTTTGGGGGTTTTGATTTTGTTTTGTTGGGGATTTTTTTTACCCCGTCTCGCTTCGTGTTTTTCACCCCCTGACGCTTCATTTCACACCCCTTTCTCCCAGGCACTTCCCGCGCCCCCGAATCCCTGGAATGATGTTGAGAGCCCCCCAGAACCTTCCCCTTCCCTCGGTCAACGCCCCAAAGGTCTCCTCGCTTCCCCGACAGTCCCTCCCCATCCCCTCGAGGTGAATTTGGGCCGCAGGACGAAGCCCAGCGCCGGCCTCATCCCTCTCGAGGCCTCCTAAAACACCATCTTCCCCTTTTCCTCCTCCCCATCCCAGGAGCTGGGACAAACCCACCCCCGGCAGCTCCATCCCGGGGCCGGGGGCGAGGCCGGGCCGGGGCTGGGGGGCTGCGGGGGTTTCGGGCCATCGACTTCCGCATGGGCGGAGAGTGGAGGGAGGCGATGGGCCTGGAAAAAACACAACCCTGAGATGAGCTGGTGGCGGGGGACGGTGGGGAAACCTTTCTCCTTTTTTCTTTTTTTTTTTTTTTTTTTTTTTTCTTTTTTTAATTTTATCTTTTTCCCCCCCTGGAGACACCTCCGGGTGTCGATGGAAGTGGAAGGGCCCCTCGGGCCCACCCGCGATTTCGCCTTCCCGGTTGAGCTCACCGGTTCCAGGCCCGCTAAAGGAGCCTCCCGGGGGAGCAGAACTTTGGCCCTGTGGTTCCCAGCCCCGCAGGGGTGGTCAGGGTGTCCCCCCCTCAGGGTTCGTCCCGACAGCTTGTCCCTGGAAAGGGAGGTGAGGAGCAGGGGACACGCACCCACTACAAATCTCTCCCTGGGCTGTGGGAGATGCGTTAAATTTCTCCACAAAGCAGGGAGATACTGAGAGGAGCATCCACCCCAGGGACAGCCCCCCCGGGCCCCCCAGCCCTTCGGCGGTGGTCTCGGGTGTTTCTCACGCGTGTCACGCCTCTTACCTTGCAGCTCGGCGGTGTTGTGGCTGTTCTGGTGTAGGTAGGACTGGTCGAGGGAATGCGTGGAAAGGCTGGAAGAGAGCGGGTTGGCGGTGGGGTTGCAGGGCGAGAGGGGCTGCTGTTTGATGTAGGATGCTCCGGTATTTAAGGCTGCCGAAGCCGAGGGAGCCCAAGCCGAGGCCGAGCTGGAATAAACCGAGTGGGGCTCCATCACCCCGCCGCCGGCGAGCAGCGGGGAGGCGGGCACGGAGCTTTCGTGGTGCGGGTAATCCCCCGCCGAGGAGCCGGTACAGCTGCCCATGTAGGAGTGCCCCCCATTAGCGGGCAGGTGGGGCACGGAGTGTCCGGCCAGGCCCATCCCCTCCACGTTGCTGGATAAATGCCCGTTCATCATCCCCAAGCCCCCTTCGAGGGAGAGGCTGTTGGGGGGGCAGGAGAGCCCACCGGCCGAGCCCTGGAAGCCGTAGCTCTCGGGGAGGTGGTTGAAGCTGAGCCCGTTCATCATGCTGTACATGGGCTTCAGGGCTTGGCATTTCCTCCTGAACCCTCGGGGGCGGCGGCGAAACGAGCCCTCCTCGAACATGAACTCGCTGGCTGGGTCGATGGTCCAGTAGTGACCTTTGCCTGGGCGTCCCAATCCTTTGGGCAGCTTGATAAAACATTCGTTGAGGGAGAGATTGTGGCGCACCGAGTTTTTCCAGCCCTGGTAGGAACCTCGGAAAAAAGGGAAACGGCTTTGCAAGAATTGGTAGATCTCGCTGAGGGTCAGACGTTTGGAAGGCGAGCTCTGGATGGCCATGACGATGAGGGCGATGTAGGAATAAGGCGGTTTCTCCGGCCGCCGGATCCCTGCGTTGGTTTTCTTCGTTTTGGGACCTCCGTTGCCCGGACCCCCCCCCGCTGGCCGCAGCGCTGCCGCTCGTCCCGCCGGGGGCGGCCGAGGAGGAGGAGGCGTCCATGGCCGAGTTCTGCGGCTGCTTCTCGGCCACGGAGGACATGGGGCCGTAGCTGCTCTGCACCGGAGGAGGAGGGGGCTGAGAGGACAGAGCCTGCTGCGCTTCTGCAGTCATCTACGGCCAGGTCCGCGGCAGCCAGCCCCGGCCCTCCTCCGCCACCCTCCCCTACGCGCCCCCCCAAAAGGCCACGCTGCTGGGGGCTCGCCGCCACTCACACCCCCACCTTCCCCCCCACACACACCACACACACACACACACACCCAACCTCCTCCCGGCCTCCCGGAGGGGTTTCTTTCCACCGAGAGACTTCACCCCTCCTTGGATAAACAAATGGAAGCGACAACACCCCCACGCTCCCCCCCTCCCCCCCGCCCCCCTTTTCTCTCCTCCTCCCACTTTATCCCTAAATCCGAGCCCGGCTGTAGAAGGCAGAAAAGAGAGGGGGGGCTGCAGGAAGGCGGGATGGGGGGGAAAGCGATCTGAGCTCCGCTGCTTCTGCGAAAAGAAGCCGGCGGCTGCCGCCTCTGCCTGTCCCGTTGCCCCTCAGAGGGCCGGGGCTCCCGGGGCCGCTGCCGCCGTCCGTGTCCCCCCTCCCCTTTCCGAGCCGCCGGCTTTAGCTGGGCTGGTTCTGCTGGGAGCTGCTTCCCATGGCGGTGGCTGTCGAGTCTGGCCCCGGCCCCGCCGCTCGCCTTGTACTTTATCTCTTGCAGCCGCGTCTGCCGCTCCTTGACAGACGTAAGAGCCGAGAAGGAGATCCCCGCCCCGACCCGTTCCCCCACGCCCTCCCGGGCGGCCCCCTCCGCCGTCCTGTCCCGGCCCCCCTCCGCTCCCCGCTCCCAGCTGCTGGGCAGTTTTTAAAGAGCCCTTTCCACGCCGCCCTGCGCGACACGGGGGCTGCGCCACGCATCCCTGGCCGACGTGGTGGGGGAGTGCATGTATTTGGGGGGGGAGGGGGTGTGACACGCGTGACCGCGACGCTGCGTGTCTAGGAGGGGGGTGGGGTTGTCCTGCTTTCCCCCCCCTACCCACAGTTAGCTGAAAATCACGGGGAAGGGTGGAAAACTCCCCACGCGAGCCGGGGAGCAGTAGCTGCGGGCAGCGCGAAGGGAGGAAGCGCAGGCTCTGCCCGACCGCGGCCTCCGCGCAGCGCGGAGCTTCACCCACTTTAAACCCCCTCTAAGTTGCGCTCTTTTAAGCTCGGCGGGCCCGGGCAGGATGTTTATACTGAGCAATGTAAACACGGGCTCGGGGGTGCTTTAATAAAAAGAAATCGGCGAAAAACTCCTGCTGCCTCTCGAAATGCCCCCTTTTTTTTTTGCCTCCGTCGCCGGGCCGGGAATGGGAAGAAGCTTCGGCCCCTTCGCCTGCTCCGGGGCTGCTTTAGGGATGAGAATGAGTTGTTTTGGTTTTGACTGGGGGGGGGTGTATATAAATCTGTGCTGACGGTTGGATGCCAGGAGCTTGATGCTCAGCTCCGGCGGATGCCACAGGCACACGCGAGGGGTGGGAGGGAAGGAGAATAAGAAGGCAGGGGAGCAAAGACCCCCTTTTCTCTCCCGCTTAACCCTCCTCCCCTCCCGCCCCAAAAAACCACCCCTTTTTGAGCATCGCCCCATCAAGAGACCTGTCACTCACTCATCAGGGTAAGTTGCTTGAAATCTTTGTCACCTTCTTGTGGATCGCGCGTGGAAACCTGCGCTCCCGGTGGGTGGGAGGGGTGGGAGGGTGGGTTGTAGGAGCCTGGGATTTCAGGGCTGCTGGCTGGGAGCAGAGCAGATGTTCTAGCTGCTGCAGCCTGCTCGCTTTCAAGATTGGAGAAAGGAAGAAAGGAAGGGGGAAAAAAAAAAAAAGAAAAATCTCCCCCTTCCCCTCCCCTCCCCTTCTTGCAGGCCGCAGTGACGGGGGTCCGTCTGGCTGAGAGAGGGACACCAACCCCTACCCTCACCGTCTCCTAGGGTTGCTTTTAAAGTTTTTTAATGATAATTTAATACCTTGGAAAAAAAGTGTGTGTGTGGGGAGAGAGAAAGATACCAATCGGGTTCCCAAACTCTCTCCGCGTTATTCGCGAGCAGTTGCGAGCAGCCTCCGGGGCGCCTGTCACATCTGTGACACAACCAAGTGGGATTTCACATCAGAGGCTTGTCTTTTTTCTTTTTGCTCTTTTTTCCCCTCTCTTCTTCCTCTTTCCCTAGTCTGCTCCTTCTCTGTAAAATAATTCCTTTCGCAGAAGGCATCAGCCCTCCCGTTCCCGGGGCAAGGAAGAAATTTTAGGGACGAGAGCAGGAGAGGAGAGCCCTGGGCAAACCCCAGGCTGAGGCTGGATATCTATGGAGGGTATAAAGTGGGGAGACACGGTTGTTTCTGGAGTTTTTCCCTTGAAAAGGAGCACAGGCTGCCCGGGAAGGCGGTGGCCGCTGCTTCCTCCTGTCCGGGGCCGCCGGGTGCGGAGCCCAGCGGCTGCTCAAGGAGGAGGAGGGGGGAAAGAAGAAAGAGGCCGAGAAAAGGTTTAAGTTGTTTTGGGATTTTTGTTTTACTTTGTTGGACATCGTTCTGCGATTGAATCTCCCCGATCTGTCCCCCAGAACACGCAGGGAGGGAGCTCGAAACAGAACACAAAGAGCTGGTCTTAAACCCACGTTCAAAACCATCGCCAGCAGCAGCTAAGAAATAAAACATCTCGCAGAAAAAAAAAAAAAATACAACCCAAAACCTCTCCAAAACTCAAGCCTTTCCCTTTAGAAGGATATCAGACGCTGCACGAGTGCCATTTCCCTCCCTCGCAGCATCTTTTTGGAGTGTGATGATTCGGGTTCCGATGTATTTATTAAAGCCAGCATAGGTTAAAAATTTAAATATAGCAGATCAGGTTTTATCGAGAATAGCAGAGACGTTAGATTGTTTAAATAGAATCCCTGAATTGAAAAAGAAGAGGTTTTGGGGAGGGAAAAACCGGGCTGGGCTGTGTTTGATGTAGTAGAAGGATGAGGGACTGGAAGGGCCGCGCTGGTCCTGGAGGGAATAAGGGGTGAAAAACACGCGGGGAGAGGGGTTGGTGGAAACACTTTATTTTTTGTAAACGCTCAGCCCAGGCCCTAGAAGCACTTTTAGGTTTTAAATGGGCCTGCTATGTTTTGTTTGGATTTTTGTTTTTGGAGGGGAGAGAAGGGGAAAGTTTCTGGGATGAAGCTGAGGGTTGGTCCCAGAGGATGGATGGGATTCGCTTGTGCTGTTCTTTTTTTGCTGGTAGTTTTAATCAGGTTCCCTCCCAGCTCCTGGCTGGGCAGAAATTCAGGGAAGGGGAGAACAGAAGAAGCAAACGTAAATAAATAAAAGATAATCTAAAAGCAATTATTCCCGCTAATCCCAGCACCGTTTGGAGCCCATTTTGCCGGCCCGATCCTTCATATTCCCCTCGCTCAGCACCGGCCCCGCTACCGGCTCCTTCCCGAACCTATTTCACCCCCTTCCCTCTCCGAAACTCGGCCGTGTTTTGTGTAAAAATAGACAAATCCAAGCTTTCTTCCTTTTCCTGCTCCGAAGGTATTTTTACTAGCTAATTGCTTAAGTGAAGTCAACTCTGCAAGCAGGCCGGGCTGTAATCCGAGTATGGAAATGTATATAGGTGGTATTGTTATAGGCGGGCTGGGTGCTGCTCGGAGAGGGTTCCTGCGAGCCCGGACCACCCAGGGCGAGGGGAGTGACCGCCTCATCTCCCCCTTCCCACTGCCCCTGCTTTGCATTAACACCACCCGCAGGACCCCCTTATCCTCCCCCTTTTTTTTTTAGTTCCCCAGCACCAGCCTTTTTCCCTCGGCTGTTTTTTGGTTGGTTTGGTGTTTTTTTTCTTTTGAATGGGTGGCTGGTTTTGTTTGTTTTTAATATTATTATTATATTATTATTATTATTATTATTATTATTATTAAACTCGCTGCCATCCCCGTGGCCGCTGGCCCCGAATCCGCCCCAAATTGATCCCTAAATGTTTATTTAAAGCCGAGGGGACGCGTTTGAGCGAAGGACTCTCAGGGCTAGGAAGGAGAAGGTCCCTTGAGCGGGGACTGAACAGGCCGAGGAAGAGGTGGCATATGGGGGGGCACACGCACCCCTCAAACATATTTGCGGATGCCCCACGCGTGTGAGTGGCTCCTTCTCGTGGTATCTAGAGTCTGTACCGGTCCCTCGAATCGGCTGCAGGTCTCTGAGTGCAAATCCCGGGAACAGAGAGAGACCTGGAGGAGATTGGGGAAAGAAAAACAACAACAAAAAAACAATCAAACAAACAATTAAAAAAAAATCCCAAATAGACAACAACACACACGCAAAACAATTGGAAATGGGAGCGGGTGCGAAATCAGAACCACTGGAGAACCTGAGGCGGCTCCGGGGAAGTGCCGGGTTGGCTGTCAGCCCCCGTGAGAAGTTCAGGCTTTGATCAGAAAGGGGAAAAAAAAAAAAAAAAAAAAAAAAAAGAAAGAAAGAAAGAAAGAGAAAAGAAAAAAAAAGAAGAAAACCTTACACTTTCCCCCCTGCTTTGGTCTTCCTTTTCTCCCCTCTTCCCCCCCTACCCTTCACAAGGTCCCACACCACACACACACATTTTCCATGACGTCCTTCCGATGAAATATTGCAGCAAGAGGAATTTACAGCCTTCTTCAGCGCAGGATTTTTTAAGGAGGTTTCTGGCAGGACCAGTCCCTGCGATACGAATCTGTTCCAGCGATAATAAGCACCGAGCGCTACCATTAGACACAAGCGCTTCCCACCGAGATCTTCAAAATATCTCCGGGGATTCACATCCTGAGGAGGGAGGATAGCTAGGATACATTACGGGGGGGATGCTTATTATCTGGCTGAGATTCAGCCCCGAGGACTGGGTACCGAGACAACCAGAGAGGCTGAGCAAGAGCAGAGCCGGGACCCGGCGGGTGATGCTCCGGCAACATCTTTGCCCTTAAGGCGGCCAAAAGTGTAAATCCAGGTGTAAATCCATATATAAATCCAGGCTGGCATTGCTGAGCCACCTCTACCTCTCGGACAAGTTTTCTCCTTGGGGTGGTCCTCTAAGGCATGCCCTCAAACTAAACAGGACTCCCGCCGGGAATGGTTGCCCCCCCACCTCTCCCAGCTTTTTTTTTTTTTTTTTTGGCCAGAGGAAAATGGGGAGCCGTTTCCAGCTTTTCCAGAACCCAAATTGGTCACGGGCTGGACGTAAATAGGGACGGCGGTGCCTGAGAAACATTTTAATTCCACGAATCTTTGGGAGATCTGGAATCACCTCCCGACATCTCCCGGAGCGAGAAGCCTGGAAGAAGCCGATCCGGGCCAGTGGAGTGCCCCCTTCCAAAAAATGGGGAGGCCGAGGGGTTTCCCCGGGTTCAGTCTTATTTTTCCCAGCTTTATTGCACTTTTTCGTTGTTTTCTTCCCACTTTTGAACCCCAAAACCTGTCGAGATCGCCCCGTGTGTCGGTGAAAAGCAGAACGGGGTGCATTTTTAGGGAGGGGGAAGCTGGGGGTCACCGGTCCCCCGTTTCGGGCTGTCACACAAAATCCCGTCCTGCACGTGCGAGGTTGAGAGAAGTTAAAAACGGAACCAGCCCGAATCACGAAAGGAAAGAGGTTATTATTTCTTGCAACGGCCTGCTAAAAAATACACGGGGAAGGGATATTGTTCGGGCTGAAAGTACAACCGAGCTGGCGGCTTCGCCCTTGCAAGTTAAACACAGAAACAGCGGAAAAATAAAAGCCCCGTCGACATTGGGGAGGATTCGGGCCTCCCTTGTGGCTGCACAAGGTGTGTCTAGGGGACATCTCGTTACAGAATCCACCACCAGTGCTCAGGTCCCCCGGTGCTTGGCGGGTCCCGCGGTGGTGCTCTTGGGAGGGAGCAAGGACTTTGTGATGGTCCCCAGGCCCCACCGAGGCAGGATGCATCACCCGGCTTCCGGGGGAAGAAAGAGGTGCTAACACCCAGGGAAAAGTGTCCCCCGGGTCCCTAGCATATGTTTTCCAAGCACCCGACCACCTTCTGCCTTGTTCCACCCTGCAGAGCCGGGGGAAGAGGGATGCGGCGGCAGAGCCACTCACTCAGGACTCGGTGGTCGCCCGTGGGGATGGGGTTGCGGCAAGAACAGCGGCTCTGCCGAGGGAGGATGCTAGGGACAGGACACCTCCCGGGAGAGCTTGGTACCTTTCCTGGGGCCCTGACAGCGGCTTGCCGGGAGGTACCGACCTCCGCAGGTATCCTAACAGGGAAAAAAAAATGGGGGTCCTGGGGTGGGGGGAGAGCTTGTGACTCTGGTCTCTACTACAGAGATCCCAAGGGACTGTTTGGGTTCTCCCCGTTTACAAAAGCGTTTTTTTTGCTGGAGGGAAACCCTGGAGCATCCCTTTGGAGGGGAAAAAATACTCCACCCGTGGGCAGTTTCTCAGGGACCTTTGCTTTCAAGGAGAGGGTGGCCCTGCAGCCCCCAGGTAAAGCTCTGCCCCTCTGTCCCCTTCCTCAGTCACCGCCTGTGTCCCAGGGCAACCTCTAGTCTTTAACCTTATTTCTACAAACAAATCTCGTATCTAAAACCCGCTCCCCTCCTTTCTCCAATACAAAAGGAGAGTTTCGAGACTCATGGTCACAAACAACGTGAAAAATCCCCGCTGTGAACAACCGAAATTCCCTTCTTCTCCTTGCAGAGACTTGGAGAGCGTCTTCCTTGGAAGCTCTCCCGACAAAAGCTATTTTCTCTCGTTATTATTATAGGTGTATTTCTTTAATAAGTGAATTCTTATTTAATGAAGTCTCGCTTAATCGATGCAACTGCTCCGGTGGGTCAAGGGTTGGACTAGATGATCTCTGAGGTCCCTTCCAACCCGGCTAATTCTATGAATGATCTATATTCTATGATTCTATGATTCTATGAACCCGGCAGCTACTGTGGGCGCTGGAGCCACACTACTGGGTACTGAAGACTCGGGACCCCATTTACTTCGCAGTTTCCAGCTCAGACAGTTAAAAACACCAAAATGGTTAATCGTCATTCCCACCTCTTTAGAAAAACAGAAGGAGAGCGTTGTAAAACGATGCCCTTGGCACCACCGGCCCCTAGATAAATATTATAAAACGATTTCTTGGAGGGCGAGGGCTTTAAAAATATTCTGCAGGGAACAAGGTGCTCGTTGGCAATCCCCGGGAAAGATGCTCCAGTGGATATTTAAAATGCCCGAGGCAAGGTGGCAAGATTTCCCTCAGCTCTGGTTAATATGCCCCGAAATTAACCAATTTCTGTAGCAAAGCAGTTGCTTTTTTTTCCTTTTTTGGTGAAAATCAGGCGATAACTGGGAAACGTGCACTATCCACCTTCCCCACTGCGCATCTGAAGGGTTTGTTGGGGGGGATGGATTCGGTGTGTGGAAAAGGGAAGAAAATATGAAAAAAAAAAAAGGTGATGCAGAAATCCTTTTAAAGATTTCAATAACAAACCCACGAAATTGTATTCGTTTCTCCCGTTTTTGTCACAGACTCGCCCTGAAAAGATAAAAAGGCTCCAGCCAAGTCAGCCCCGCGCCTTTCGTTTGCCTTAACTTATCCCACTTCTTTAAAATAACACAAAATCCTATTCCACCTCACAGCCTTAAAATCGGTGATGGGGAACTCCGCCTGGTCCCCAAAATGCTGAGAGCAAATACCTGGGATTTTTATTTTATTTGTTTTATTTGTTTTGCTGACTACCTGCAGGGAATGATGCGCCCAGGGCTGGGTGGCACCATATAATTTTCCTTCCAGTATCCGTCGTTTCTCCTTTGGAAACGGATCGGAATTCCAACTCCTCACCAAAGCTTCAAGAACTCCCCTTCACGAGGTGGGTCCCTCGTGGTGTCGTGTCTCCCCCCCCTACGCGTGGGGTTCGGTGATGCCCGTCGGGGCGCGGTTGCTGACGCCCTTAAAACCGCATCGAAAACCCCCGCAGAGCCCTGGAGTTGATGGGGAGGGGTTGGGGATGGGGAGGTGGGGGGCATCTGTCGATTAAGGTTAAACTGGTTTGTAATTAAAGCAAATTCCGATTGTGAAAATCGCCTCCTGGCCACATCAAGGAATAGGGCGCCATTTGGGAAGAGGTTTAAGAGGCAGGGCCTGGACGGAGCCCCTGGATGGGGTCGTGTTTGGTAAAAGAGGAATGGCCTCCCAGATCTTGAAAATAGGTAAAATGGGGAATAGAGCAGAGAAATGGACCCTGGAGGGGGGAGAAAGGGAGGGGAAGGAGAAAGTGAGGGGGAAAAAAAAGGGCAGGAGACGATGTACAGAGAAAGATAGAGAAAATAAAGGGGGGGTGGAGAAAATGGGAGAAAGAAAAAGATGTTAAAGAACAAGAACTATAGAGAAAAAAGAGAGAGAAAGAGAAAGAAAAGAGAGAGAAAAGTGAAAAACAAAAGGGAACTTGGGGGGGGGAGTTAGCAGGGAAACAGACAAAAAGGGAGAGGGGAACAAAAAAATAGAAGAAATAAAGATGAAAGAAAAATAGAGAGGTAGAAGAAAAGGTAGAAAGAAGAAAAGATGGAGGGAAAGAGAGAAAAAAAGGAGAGAAAATGCAAGGAAAAAAGGATAAAGGGGCAGAGGAACAAGGCACAAAGGGAAAGACGGAAAGAAAGTAAAGAAGAAAAAAAAAGAGGAAAGAGAAAGAGAACGAAGAAAAGAGGGGAAAAAGGAAAAAATAAAGGAAGAGAAAGGGAAAAAAAGGGAGATGAGAGAAAAGAAACATAATGAAAAGAAAAAAACAAACTAATAAACAAAGAAAAAAGTCACAACAAAACCAAAAGGAAGAAAGCAAATACGAAAGGGAAATTAATTTCCTGCAAAACCAATAATAGACATAGACAAGATAATTTTCCAGGGAAAACGGGGCTGAGCCGAGAGAAAAAGCCTCCCACGGGCAGAGAAGGTTCTGCCTGTCCTCTCCTCTCCTGTCCCCTCCGGGACCACCCGGTACCCCCGCCCGGTACCTTGAATTTCTCCCGGCACCGTGAAACAGGGAGAAAGAAGTAAAAAAGAAACCCCAAACCTAACCCTCCGGCCAAAAAACCCCCCAAAACCAACCAACCAAACAAATAGAAACCCCACAACCAACACCCCTGGCTTAGGTCGGGGAAATCTGGGTTTTATTGTTCCCCGAATCTTTTCTCGAAGAGATGAACTGATGGAGAACGAACGGCTCTGCCCATCCAACTCCCACTCCGGACAGGGACACGAAGGAGACCACGGGTTTAACACCAATTTTCCCGTGTTTTTTTCCACGCAGCTCGCTGCTCCGCGCCCCTTAAAGCAGCTTAATACCCGCGGCCGGCTTCTCGTTGACTTCCCTGGCTTAGTAGGTGGCCGTGTATATTTTTGTTGCAGGAGTGTTTATGTTAATGAAAAAGGCTGAGATTACAACAGACCACTGAATGCCCGGATGTTGCTGCCGGATGGTTTAAAATTGGGTATTTAAACCTAATCAGGTTTTTTTTTTTGGGTGTGAGCAAAAATTATATTTTTTTTTCTTTTTTTTTTTCTTTTTTTTTAAAATTAATTATTTTAGCAGAAAAACACCTTGGGATCCTTTTGCCTCCGCTTTTGGGATTCCGGGTAAGGATGGAGAAGGCTTGCAGGGAAAAGCATCTCCAGGGTTTTGCCACGAAATCAAAGAAAACGAGTCCTGGGCTCCTGGAGGGTGGGCAGGGGGAAGGGGGGTTCAGCTAAACCTCCTCCATCCCCTCACCCTGCAGAGGGGTTCCCGGGTCCTGGTTGGCAAATGGGTGCGTGTGCCCCGAATCTTGGTGCGGGAAGGGGATCCGCAGGTGATGGGATGGTTCATGGGCAGGGGGAGTGGAGTTAAACAGAACCCTGAAATCCTCTCAAAGAAAAGCAAAGCGAACCAAAAAACCCAACCAAGAACAAACCAAACCAACCAAAAACCCCACCTGGTAATTCAGAGTGGTAAAAATCTATTCCGTGTCATTCCAGACTTTTAAAATTATAACTAAGCAGGAATCAATCAATTTTCATTAAAATGCAGAAGTCTTTTTAAGGGATCAGCCCTGTGTACTTTGATTTCAGCCTGACTTTGGGCTCAACCTCATCCTGTTTTTCATAACAAACCCTCTCCAAACTTATCCCTATCCTTCCTCCCCCCCAACCCATTTCTACCCCCGTCTGCATTCGTTGTGTTTTGAGCTGCTGTTAATTAAAAATCCGATTTTTTTTTTTTCCCCCCACTCCATTAATTTCCAGCATGGACGGAACCACTTTGGGTCCAGCAAGCGGGTTTCTGCCCCACCCTCCTGCACCCCTCCAGGAGCTTCTGGGAACGAACGTGCCTGCAGTTTGGCATCTTGTTCCTTTTCAACACTTTCCTTTTGTGGGCAAAAGCTCTCGGTGGAGAGGAGCCTCTCCACGACAAAGCCAGGCAGACCTGGAGGGTTTGTACATTCAGAGGTTTTACTCCTGTCAGGATTCCTCATTGATTAAAACCCAAGGAAAACGGGAGCGTGAAGAAGTCGCCCTTTAAAGGGGATGCGAATAAAACTGGGGGGAAACTTTAGCAGGGGAGGGGTTGAAGGAAAAGAGGGGAAAAAAAGGGAAAATAAGAAAACCCGACCCAATATTGTCCCCGTTTTCACTAGAGCTGCAGGGAGGCTTTCACCTGGGGCTACGGGGTGCAGAAAAAGACCCTGAAAACAGTTTTTCTCCCTGAAAATATCTGAAGGAGATCCAAACTCCCCACGGAAAAGGGAAAATTCTCAACGCGGGGCTTAGCGAGAAGGCAGGGAAGTTTCTTTGTTCTCTTCTCGCACCTGGAATTAGCCTTTAGTCCATGATGCTTTTGTTTTTCCTCCTCTTTCAATTTTTAATTAGTTTTCTCTTTCTTTTTTTTTTTTTTTTTTTTTTTTTTTTGAGGGAAAAACATTTTTCCCCCCGTGACATATTGGAGGGGGGACGCTGTCAAGGTAAAAAAAAAAAAGAAAAAACAACCCCAATCTCAGCAGAGCAGCTGGCTTTGGAAAAAACATCACCCGAAAGTGAGCTGCTAGAGCCACGTAGGCCCTGGAGAAGTGCCAGGCTGGGGTGCAGCTGGGAAGGGGGGGGCAAGCTGTCCCCCCTAAACACACATCCCCAGGGCAGGGGGTCCGGGGACCCCCTTAAACACACGACCCCTGCTTGGTTCTCACCCTTAGAGCAGGGACAGCCCCTGTGCGGGGCAGTGCGGGCAGCCCCGGCGTGGGGAACAGCGAAGCGATGGGGACACAGGGCTGTCCCCCGTCCCGAAGCACACACGTGTGTGCACACACACACACGTACACACACTCCCAGACCCCCCCTCCATCTCCTTTAACCCCCACATCCGACCGCGCTGCTCTCTAGAAGCACTAATGATGCGGGCGGACCAGCCCTGCGGTGTGAGGCGAAAGCAGATGAATAGTGATGTCACATTAATGTCAGCTCACAAGTCGAGCCCACACAGCCTTGATTGCTCTTATTAATCTTGCCATTTGTCTGTCAGCACTTGGCTAATCCCTAAATAGCCTCCCAACAGGTGCTTTATGCTCCCGCCACATCCCTGCTCCCCGGGCACCCCCCGGGAGCCCCTCTCGCCCTTCCCTGGTGACACCGACTTTCTCCTGTCCATCTGGGACCGGTTCTTTTTTCCTCCCAGGGAGGGCTGGAAGGGAGAGAGGCGACTTTGCAGATGTTGTTTAGTCTGTCCAAAGAAGGGTCGGAGCTTTGGGCTTCCCAGAAGGAAGTGATGAGCTGGGGGTGAGGAGATGCTGGAGAAATCGGGGTTCCGGGGTGGTGGTGGGGGAATTAAAGGGGGGGGGGTGAGAGAAACTTCCATCGGGGGTTTAGCTCCACATAGCACCCCCCGCCTCAAGTGTAGCACTTCAGGGAGCTGTGGTGTATTTATCTGTCCTGGGTTGGGTGGTTTTCTTGAGAGGGAGAGAAGATGACAACAAAAAAAGTCCCAGCTGAAGCTGCAGGGGAAAAGCCACCTCGCACCTGAAGAAGTTTTACTCTGCAATTAAGACGAGGGTCGATTATATCCTTTGCTGCCCCATCAGAAAATCCACCGGCTTATTATAGTGTATCCTGAGCTTTAAAGTACCAGCCCTGTAGGAGTAGAAAACTAAAATTAATTGTATTACCAGGCAGAACCTTCCTAATGTTGGTATTTAGCACACATTTTGTGTTGAGGGCTGTTAAGTGCTAAACCCAATTAACTGCTAAACAGGATTGATTGCTAAAGAGGAGACCAGGCTGCTTTCTTTTCTCTGCATTAAATACAGATTTTCAAATTTTATTTTATTTATATTTTTTAGAGTATGTTTGATTTCTCTTTGGCAGCTCTGCTGCATGAAATGGTTCCCAGTGAAATGAGCCCTGTGCATTGCAGTGTTCTCCTCCTCCTATTAGCTTGGGAGAGGCTCTGGGCTGGAGGAAGAACTGCCAAACCTGTCTCCTATTTTATATCCAAGGTTTGGCTCAGGTTATTTCCAGCCCTGCAGGAAGGAAGAGCTTTCAGGAGCATCTTCAACCGTTTATCCCAGAGCCTGGTCCAAAGTGGTCAGAGGCAACCAAGGGAAGGATATCCACTAATTGAGCTCGGGGTTGTTCATCATTAACCCTGGGGAACTTCAGATCAGATCCTAAAAGCTCTCTAAAAATACCATTCATGACTACAAGCTGTTTCACTCCATCCTGACCTGGATTTATTATCAGGAGATGGTGAGATTTGTATTTCTTTATTTCTTTTTTATTCTCCTTTCTTCCCAAAGCCATTTATTTCATCCAAGAAGACCATCCATCACCCCGTGCTGGAACTGACCTACAATCCAGGGATATTCTTAGATCCTCAGCATGTCAGGAAACGGCTAGCAGCCCTGCATGATGCAAATATTTGGACGACTGAGAGGTAGGAAAGATTGTCCAAATGTTTATTAAAGCCTGTTGATAGCCTAAGGATTTATAACTGGTGTCTAATGTCTGCCCCCACACAGCTCCTCTAGCAGGTGCATCCAGTTTCAACACGACACCCAGTCCCTGTGTGCTCTGGGATAAAGGGGATGCAGGAGAAAACCAGTTTCATAGCTCTCAGCTTCCTTTTCCCAGCTCTGGTCCATGGTTTGGAGCCCACGGAGCAGCAAGCTAGGAACCCAGGATCCAATGATACATGCCCCTAGTGATAGATATTCCAACCATTGCTGGTGTTTCCCATCAAAACCAACTCATTGAGAGTTTTGAGTTGGAATTTCCCATGTGAGACCAAGGCTCAGAGTTATTTAGGCCCAGCAGAATACTCCCTGTCAAACTCCTTCAGTGCTGCAGTGGAGGAAACTCAGGGCATTGTTCTACTTCTTGTTCTTGGCTTTTCACTTCCTAATTTCCACCGCTGGGATTTGAGCTCTTCTGTCTCACAGAGAGCCCTGATTGCTGCTGGAGCCACAGGAGAAGTGTAACGGGGCAGTTTTAACCATTTCTGGAGTTCAAATAGCTACAGCTTCCCAGTGATGGAGCAGACCCCACTGAAGATGGCCCCTACCTATTGCCAGGGAGCCTCTACCTGACCCTTCCATCCCAAAGAGGACTTTTCCAGCCCAGACAGCCCAGGCAGAAGCAGGAAATAACAGACAAGGAAAGATTTAGCACCTTGCCCAAGGCCATCTGGTGGCATTTGGTGGCAGAAAGGTCAGCTCTGATGCCCTGATACCCTGCAACCTGCTGGCCCCATGCCACTGCTTCAGCAGCATCCAGAGGGAGCTCAGGAGGCTCCTGCTCAGAGCTGGTCCCTCACCAATGCTACATCAGATTTGTTCAGCTGAGCCTTGAAAACCTCCAAGGACAGAGTCCAACAACCATGAATCTTGATAATTCAGGTAGAAGAGCTGCTGCCAGGACACTCATGTCCATCCAACCAAGCTGTCAGGAGCTGGTTTGGCTGTAAGCATTGCTGCTACCACATTATTGAGAAACTTAACTCTGGGAAAAGGGAAAAAAACCAGCATGGATTCCTTCCAGCCTGGTAATCACCTTCCCCTCTACTATTTTGCAAGTTTTGAACACGCTGGGAAGATGAAGTCCTGCATTTAGTGTGCTCCAGACACACACAAAGTGTAACCACCAGCAACTGCATCAGCTGGAGAAAAGCCTTGAATTCATTACAGCCCCAAGGAAGGAGCAGAATTTACCCACTGCTCAGAGGAGAAGTACAATGACCCTATTGTTTGGCCACGGGGAAGATTTCTTCATTGCAGGCTGCTGAGTAAACTGTATGTTTTCTATTTGTTACCTGATTTATTTCAGTGAGCTACCCCAGCTAGAGTTAAGACCATTCACCATCCTGTGCTGAAGCAAGGAATGAAACTGTGGCAGGGTGTGGAGCAGATTATTGGTATTACCTCTTTTAGCTTGTTTTAAAAAACCCAACGAAACACTAAGTCAAGAACTTGGTGTTCTAAGCAGAAGGAATTGCGTAAGGAAATATATGGGAAAGAAGAAGTAAGTGCTCAAATTCCAAAGTCATCTGTTGTGCTCAATGAAGGGTTTTTTTTTTAATATATTCAAAGAATCCAGTCCTGGGTTTGATGTCACATTCTTGGGGTGACCTTAGATGTGGAGTCATAACTCAGACTTATCTGGACATCTCTCTCTCTCTCCCTGAACATATTTCCCAACCACTGCCCACCAGTGCTGGAAACACAGATCCTTGGTGAGGATCTTGAGCCATCAAGTGGCTCTGAGCCAGAGAGATGTGAGGAAGAACCAGTTGCATCTGGGAAAGAAGCTCCAAGATCTCCCTGGGGCTGGTGGCATCTGGACCAAGTGTCCCAGGGACCATACTCTGAACAGCCCCAAGTTTTTTTGACAGCTTCCACATCAATATTTCCTCCCCTGAGGATGTGCTGTGGGACTGGAAGAGTCATCCTGCAGATTTCCCTCCATGGAGACTGGGCAAGGGATTGCACACTGGTGTGACTGGGGCTCCCATTCCTCCAGGCTCCATGGATGTGGTGGGAATGGGAGGGATCAGGTGATAGAAGTGGCAGGCTGGGCTGGTGGGGACATCCAGGTTGTCATCTCAAGTTGCTGGAAGATGTTCCACTCCTGGAGAGGGAAAACAGGGACTCTGGTTGTGGCTTTCCCATTTCAGCCCAGGACTGCAATCCTGAAACTTTGTTTTGCTGCTGTTTGCCCCTAGGAGCCCCCACATCACCTGGGGGCACCTGCAGGCTCAAACCTCTTGGCAGAAGAGCCTGCAGCTCTTCTTGGCAGCTCCAACCTCCTTCTCAGAGCAGCTTTAAGATGTGAAAACCACTGATGCCAGCTTTCAGAGAGGGGGTGGAGGGATGGAGCACACTCCTCTGTTTTAGGATTCACTCCCATGTTCCCAGCTGGCCCAAAGCAGCTGCATTTGGGTTTGCTGGCTTTGGGCAGGTGTGTGCTCACCTTGCTGGGGCAGATCTATCCATTTTTGGAAACTTGGCTCTCTCCAAGCCCTAAAATTACAGCTTCTCACTTGGGAAGTGTTGCTGCTCTTCATCTCCCTTTTCCTATTGAAGTCCAATCAAAAGAAGGTTAGAAAATTAATAGGATTTGCCCCACAGGTGATCAATGAAATCAATGAGCTCAGCCCCTTGTCCATTTGGGCTTTGGGGCTGTGAAGGATGGCTTGTGGTCCAGACCAGAGTGGTGCTTTCAGTTATATTTAATTAGATGTTTTTTCTAAAGCAAACCATTGCTGGCAGATTGAAAGGTTTGAGGGGTTTTGGATTTTTTTTTTTTTAATTTTTTTTTATTCTACAGGATTTTTTTCTGCCAGGGATCATGCAGGACTCACTCAACCTCTGCTTCCTTGGAGTAAATCACAGCGTGGGGCTGCCTTATCTCAACCAGAAAGCCTGGACAGGAATGTTGCACTGTCCAGCCCTCAGGCCACCCACCCCTGATCCCAGGCATCAGCATCTGCTCCAGATCCAAGCTCTGACCCTTCAGGGATGTATTTTTGCAAGGTCAGGAGGTTGGGTGGTAAAAGGGGAGTGGGGAATAGCAGAGAGATGAGGCTGACTCTGCAAAGAGATTGGAGGGGGGATGTTTACACTGGTCATTAAGCACAGATTTGAGCCTGTTCTCCTCTCCAGCTTTCCTGCCCATCAGGCACAAGCACAATTCCACCTTTAAAGTCTTATGGATGAGGGTGGCCCAAGGATGCTCTTCCCCTTTGGTCCTTGGCTATGCAGCTTGGGATGGAGCAGGTAAAACTTTGTAGGGTGATGCTGTTAGCATGAGCTGCATCTGAGATGGTGGTGGGATAACCAAAAGCAAAGAAAAATAACCATAAAAACCACATGGAAGAGGAGGAGGGGAGAACCAACCCTATGGAGATGGCAGCAGGTGGGTGTCCATGGCAAATGGGTGGAGATGGAGCTCCAGGTAGTGCTTGCACCCTTCTTCTTGTGTTCTGTTGTGTTGATTCATCACTTGTAAGCTTGGCAAAAAAAAAAAAAAGGATTATAGAAAATCCTTGGATCCATTTTGTGCACATTGATGAACCCTGCTCCCCTGTGTGGAAATGGTGTCCTTTAGGATCAGGTCAAAAAAATTAATTTTAGGTGAAGTTTCTCCGTAAAAATTCTATTGCATTTGTCTGAAAAGGCAAAAAAATTGGCTTCCTCCAAGAAATAACTGTTAAAGGGGTCTCTGAACATGGTCTGACTGCCCAGCAGGAAGAGGGAGACATTGTTTCTATGTATATGAAACAATCTCCTCAGCAGATATTTCAATAAAAGAGAAAAAGAGGGAAAAAGAGAACGCTCCAAGCAAAACCCTGCTTTTTTTTCAGCTGCTAAATTAGCAATGGATTAGCTTTTGCACAGCTAGCTGTGTATAAATCCTTCCTGAATGGTGAGGAAAACATAATTTCCTTTTTTTTTTTTTTCTTTTTTGTGATGGGTGGGGGGGGAATGATCTCAACGAGGGAGACGAAGATTCCAGTTGGTTGCCCAGTGAAATAAGGATTCACTGTAAAATATAGAGGGCTGCAGGGTGAATTCTTCCCAAATTCCTCATTAAAAGAAGCTACCCCAGCTCCTACTGAACCTTCTAAGGGAGCAGCTCATTTCAGAACTGAATTGCCAAGTCCCAAACCCAGGACACCCCTGTGCCCATCACCCACCTCCCAGCCCACTGAAGGAAGAGCTTTGGAGCTGAAGCCACCCACCACAATATCCCTGAGTCCAATTCCTGTTTTGGCCCTCACTTTCCTCCTTGGCAGAGCAGGGAATCTCCTTCCCTCCCTCTTTTTCCCCCTTCCCTCCCTTCCTCGCCGTGCAGCTGCTGAACTCTGCTAGGGAAAGGCTCCCAGATGTGCTTGGGAGGGAGCAGGCAGAGTCCTGAATTCCACCCCGTGCTGAGTGGACTCTTTTGTATATTTTTCTTTTAAGGAGAAAATATGTAGAGAGTCCTTGGAGAAAGGCTGGGGACCAGGCACATCCCTGGGAGCACGCTAACCACAAGGCAAAGAGGTCCTGGAAGTTACACCTCCCCCCTTTTGGCTTGTTTTCACCTGGAAGATGGACTGACTGGCTGCTGGGCAGCTCTCAGCAGCTGATGTCCATCTCCATCACACAACAGGTCCCTCAACCCTTTCCTAGGAATGGTGACCAGACCCTTGGACAAGGGACCAGACCCTTTGGTTTTCACTCCCAAGCCAGCGAGTGCCTCAACACCTAACCACCCACAGTTGGGATTTTGGGGATTTTTGGCTCCTACACGAAGTGCTGTCTCAGATGAATCAATGCTCACATGCCCCCAAGTGTTTTATGGAGCTGGTTTTGTTGCAGTTGAAGTGCAAGGAGCCCTGGTGCTTGGATGCTACTTGCTTGTTGCGTGAGACAAAAGATATCTGAAGTGTTGGCCCTCATTTAGTTAATCACCTCGCTGATGTGAAATACAAGAAGAGGTTCAGAACTCATTGTTTCTGTAGAAACAGGAACCCAGCGAGTGATTTCATATCAGAGCTTGGCAAAAGAAAAAGAAGAAATTTCTGTAATTGTTCCCATTAACCCAGTGCAAAGAATTCATGCTCAATCTCTACTGCACTCTGCTTCACTTCTGCTGTGAATTAGGGGACAGAAAGTCAGCACGGAACCACATGAAAAAAAAAAAAAGCAGTGAAACAAGCTGTGCTTTATTGAGTATTTGTAGTTCTGCCACCAAACCCATTTCCTTTCTGCTTTACAGGTTTCTGGCCAGCTACACCGATGACTCTCACAGCCAACCCCATAAATTCAGGGATGTTATGCAGGGGGGCTTTATCCATACACAAGCCAGGAGAGCGTGGGATGAGGAAGGACATCCCTGACCATGCTGCAGGACTGAGCTGGGGCTTGGAGACAAGAGGACCCTCACCTCAAGAAGTGTAGACAAAGCCAACTTTTGGAGCCAGTCACTGGATCAACTCATCCCAGCCCCAGGCAATGGAGATGGGCTATGATGCACATCAGTCTCTGTGTGCATGAAATGACCCCATCCTCCTCTTTACTGAAGTTTTCTCCTCTTTTCTTCTATAGAATGCATCCATGATGGCTCATCTCAAGGGTTTTGTTGTTTAAGACACCCCTCACTATCCCTGTATCAGAGAGATTCACATTTCCAGTCCTGATTTCCCACCAGGCTGAGATCTCCTCAGCTCAGACATCCCAGGGAGGAGCAGCAAGTCCTAGCAAGGTGTTTTATGGCCATGGACTACCACAGGCAAGATCAGCCTGGCCATTTTCCATCAGACCAATGGCTCTGTGATACCATGGGGTGTCCTGCCTGTGCACCTGTATGGAACCATGAGCCTTCCATGCACTCTCCCACCCCTGGTGTGGAGACACCTCAACTATCTTCCCATTTACCTGGAGGATCTGCATCCAAACCCAGTCCCACAATGAACACCAATAAAAAAATGGGATCCAGCAGCACAAATCCCATTCTGACCACCCAACCCTGCTGGAAGGACCAGAAGCCATGGACTTGTTCCATCTCAGGAACCACCATGGGACAGGGTTTTCCCTGAGATAATTAACACTAATTGTGCCACTCTGCTATCTCAGCAGGGCTGATAGGGTATCAAGGAGATAAGGAGCTCTCAGCACAGGTAAATGCTGTCAGAGCTGTGGTGGGCTGAGCTGCCTTCTGTGGGATTTATCTCTCCCCAGGCCCCAGCATCCTAAGGGGGGACACTGAGGTCCTCAGGGTACTTGTGACTGCCACACTCCCCTAAGCTTTTTTAGGAGGTGCTGGAGGAGGATTTTGGTGATTTAGGGTTTGCAAACACTAGGAAATCAAGCTGGCATTAATTTATAGCCATTCATTTAAGTTTACTAAACATGTAGTTTATTCTTTGGAGTGTTTCTTCTGCTGGTGTTAATTTAGAATGGTGGAAATGAAGGTTTCAGCATTTCTCCCTTTTTTATTTATTTATTTATTTATTTATCCCTCACAGAGAAATAAATTCTATTCTTCTAACAACTTCCATATCATCCAGATCTTTTTTTATTTCTCACCTCTGCTGATCTACACCAAGTGACAGGAGCTACCACCTGCTTACCAAAGTGCAAACTTGGATAAGGTGCCGTGGTTGGTCTCCAACATTTGGGGATTTTTTTTCCCAGTAGAATACTTGAAAACTTTGGAGCCAACTCAGAAAAAGGTTGTGTGCAGACATAGATTCTGCCAGTACCACATCAGTCCCTACGTGTTGTCTTGGCACTTGGGTATCTCAGCTCTTGCTGTGCAAGCTGAGAGCACCTGCAGTGGTTGAGCCAACAGCTTCTGAAGGGTTGTCAAAGGCTCACACACCTGGGAAACCTGCTGGGTCCTCTAAACCAAACCTTGGGATGTTTGCCATGTCGTGTCCCCAGTATAAAAGCAACACAGGAGATTCTAAGATGGGCAGGCAGATGGACAAGGAATATTTTCTTTTTCAAGGTACTTTAATCATCCCTTTTTCCTTTTACTCTGCAAGCCTGATCCACTTTCACTTTGGTTTAAGTTACCAGAGTTTCTCAGCCTGTTTCTCAGCTCATAACAAAGTCTGTGGCCAGCTCTTTCTTTGATAATTCCTTCCCCCCCATTTGTTTATCTCAAGTACTGAGCTTTGTTCCAGGCCCAAAACCAAAAGCCTTTCTACCCTGTTCTCTTCTTGACTTGTTGCAGATGTAACGAAATAAATCTTTAGAAAGAACAAACCTTCACTTCCTCTCTCCCATCTGATTCAGTCACAAACCCCAGGAAAGAAAAATAAATCACGACGGGAGCTCATCCACTCCCAAAGGATTCCATGTCTGGTGGCCTTGAAATCCTTATTTTGAGCATGGCCAAAGTCAAGGAGTGACAAAGGAAACTTGGGAGCAGCCTGGCTTGATGGTCAGCAGCAGTTTTGAGCACAACCAAGGTGCTGGTGCCTTCCCAGAGCTCATCACCCAGGCCATGAAGGTGATGTCCATCCCTCACAGCCCCAGTGATGCCTCTGCCCCACTCTCCTCTCCCCTGTCACCCACCTGATGCATTTTACACTCTAATCAGAAAAACCAGCTGCAGGATAGGTTTGTTTTTCTAAACAGACTCTAGCAAAGAGGTAAAAATGTGCCTCCAAAATAGAGTTTCTCCTTCTTTCTGCAAGATGTCCCCATGTAAAGATGTGTTGCTCCTCCATCAGCCATTAAAGGAAGCCTCAAATAATCTCTAATAACAACCAAATTATTTTGGTTTACCAAATTGCTGTTTTCAGCCTCCAGGCCAGAGATCCCATGTATCTTCTCCTACTCTGCCCCAGCTCTGGGGGTGAAACACATAATTTTGAAGCCCTTTCCAGTGCCCACTTCACTTTGCATCACCCTGGAGGAGGAAGAGGCAGCCCCATGACTTGGTTCTGGTGTCCCCATCATGGGGATTGCCAGTGAAATGGGGCACAACTTCTGAAAAGGGGGTTGCCAGTGTTCACCTAATGTGTCTGCACTTGGCATGGGTCTGAGTTAAAGACAGACCTGGTGTTAGGTTGAAACTGCATCAAAGGGATGATCTGGATTCACACCAGGTAGCATCTGGCTCATTGATTTTTATTCCTCCAAGGGTGCTTGGGGAAGATGCACAGAACAGTGCTGAAATCAGAAGATATTTGGGTTATGCCTCTAGTCTCAGACCTTCACTCTGGAGGGATGAATTGAGGGTTTTCTTTTTTTTATTTATTTTTTTTTTAAACAAGATATCTTTGTGCATTTGAAACAATCTGTACAGTTAGCACTAAAGAAAGTGTAATTAGACACTTTTGAGAACTGGAAGAAATTAACTCCAACCACAGACCATCACTCAGACTATTACTTAATAATACTTCCCAAATGTGCAAAGTACTTCGTTTTAGAATAACAGGAAAGAAGCATAACTCTTCACCAGGCTTTGGCCTGGGAAGGATGCATGGAAAAGATGAAAGCCACCAAAAAAAGCTCCAAAGCCAGAAGACCCTTGCCACCTCCTGCCACCCGAGGGACATGGGGACACCGGGCTGGGACAAGGGTGCTGGGCTGTGTAGGATGAGATCCCAGGTCCACAGCCCCTGAATGGCTGGAACAGAGTCAAGAGCAGGGAGCAGCCCGAGGTGCAAGGAGCTGCGTGCGAGAAGATCTCCTCCAGTTTCCAACATGCCAAGGAAACCACTGAGAAATTGCTGTTTTCCTTCTTCTCCAGCAGCAGGCAGAGCCCTTGACTCACCCCGTGCTACAGAGGCCTGGCTAGAAAGAGATTATTGTGATTTCTGCCCGTTTTCTTTCCTCACTACAAAAGGCCCCATTCATCTGGGCTAATTTTGAAGGGAGAGCAAGGGGTATCAGTAGCATGAAGTGGATCTGAGTGTCTGCCCACAGCTCAGCAAGCCCTGCTTGTTGCCCAGTCCAACCCAGTGAAATAGATACCTTTGACTCGAAGCTTTTCAGTGGCTGGTTTCTCTGATTTTAAACAGAAGTATCTTTGCTGGCCAGGGCAAGGTTTTTAAAAAGTCCTGACGAAGCAAGGAAGGCCATTTCCACCATGAAAACAAGAGGCCATTCAAAAAGAGGTGCAAGGGGGGGGAGGAAGAAGTTGTCCTGGTGTTGCTGCTGCCATCAGCATCCCTCCATTCACCTCTCTGAGTGCACCTCTCGTGTATGCAATAAGGCTGTGAATGGTGGATCTCTTGGCTGACTTCAAAAAGAGGATAGAAAACAAGATTTCTTAAAAAAAAAATTAATATCTATATGATGACTTCTATGCTCACCTCTATGGAGCACAACTGGGACTGCCTGTGTGTGGGACGAGCTACAGCATAATTGCTTTCAGCAGAATATCACTGTAGTCTGTAATTAAAATATACAAAGTTGCCAGTTTCCAAATTTTTAAGTGATTTCATCTGTATTTGGGTGATTATGCCTCTTGGAGTGGCTCATTTAAAATGAGACTTTTATTTTCAGGACATAAAATGGTTGCTGGGCAAAAGAGAAAGATCTTTTTGTCCTTCCCTTCTTGCAACCTTCGAGGAAGCATCCAGGGAAGCTTGGAGAGCCAGGGCTCAGACTTCACCAGCAGGGAAATCCTTGGTGAAAGCTGCTCGTGAAGTGGGAGATGGAGTGGGAGGTGTGGAGAAGGAAAAGAAAAAAAAATTAAAAATCAAAATCACTGCCAGAAAATCTGGCACCTCCTAAATCCCAGTGAGAATTCCAGCACGGTGTTCACACCAGGTAGTAAAAATAAATTCCTTGAGACTGATTATACCTCCATGCTACTCAGCAGGCACAACAGGGATGTCCTGTGGTATTGGAAAG
The DNA here is from genome assembly GCF_003957555.1 of Calypte anna. Classification (NCBI taxonomy): domain Eukaryota; kingdom Metazoa; phylum Chordata; class Aves; order Apodiformes; family Trochilidae; genus Calypte; species Calypte anna. The sequence goes on from NC_044257.1 coordinate 17,511,176, forward strand.
TAGGAGGAAACACGAGCTGGTGACAGTCACCATCCATGTGACAGCATCACAGCCAGGGCTGGTTTCTACCCAGCCCCAGGAAGGAGAAGCAGGAGTAGGAAGAGGGACCTGTTGTCCTTTTCCACATTCAAACAGGGCTGTGTGAATGGTGGCTTTTGAAGCCACCACAGATGAGGACTACTGAAAAAAACATGAACGAAAGAGCAGTGTGGTTTTAGGGTGTCCTCAGGCTTTGATAAATGAAGCCTGTATAGTCCTGAAGCCCTTCTGAGGTTTCTTGTAGGCTGGGGAGCCAACAACTCCATCCCTGGGCTTTTCCAAAAGCCCTCATGGTTCCACCCAGCTTCCTGCAGGGGACCTCTCCTGCATCTTCCTTAGGGACAAGAGCAGGGGAATCTCCTGACCCCATCTCAAGGAGAATAACTGAGACCATGTCTACCCCGAACACACAAACCCCAGAGTGTCCCAGATTGCCACAGGTGGGAGGTGGAACTCTTCTCATCCTTATCACAGTGCCCCTCAAAGCCTTTCTCTCACTTCTGCTCTTCCTCCAAGGTAACTTAAAGCTTTCAGAAGAAGTCTCTGACCTGGGAGGTTTGATGGGTCCCACAGCCCCATGATGTGGAGCATGAGTCCCATCCCTTGGCTAAAAAATTTCCCTCTGCTGGAAATAACAGAGTGGGTCAGAACGTGGAGAACAAAAACCTGAGCAGGATGAACATGTGGGACCATCTCCAATCATCTCCAAGGCTTTCTGCTCACTGGAGCTTCTTGATTCACCAGGTGGCATGGGCAGAGCAGGTGATGCAGAAGCTGAGTTACCTTTCCATAGTCTTACTACTCTTCAAAGTAAAAAAAAAAAACAACAAAAAAAGGGGAAAAAGGGAGAAAGAGCAAGAGAGAAACCCCCTGGATGGAGAAGAATTTTGGGTCCAAGTGTGCTGACTGCAACATGCAAGAACTTCCATAGAATCATAGAATCATAGAATGGGCTGGGTTGGAAGGGACCTCAGAGATCATCGAGTCCAACCCTTGATCCACTCCCCCCGTGGTTCCCAGCCCATGGCACTCAGTGCCACATCCAGGCTCTTTGGAAAGATCTCCAGACACGGAGAATCCACTACTTCCCTGGGCAGCCCATTCCAATGCCTGATCACCCTCTCCAGAAAGAAATTCTTTCTCATCTCCAACCTAAACTTCCCCTGGCACAACTTGAGACCCTGCCCTCTTGTCTTGCTGAAAGTCGTCTGGCAAAAGAGACCAACGTCCACCCGGTTACAACCTCCTTTCAGGGAGTTGTAGACAGCAATGAGGTCTCCCCTGAGCCTCCTCTTCTCCAGGCTGAACAGCCCCAGCTCCCTCAGCCTCTCCTCATAGGGTCTGTGCTCGAGTCCCTTCACCAGCCTGGTTGCCTCCTTTGGACCTGCTCCAGGACCTCGATATCCTTCCTGAACTGGGGGGCCCAGAACTGGACACAGGTCTCGAGGGACATCCTAAAGGCATGGATGCATCCAGAAGAAATTCTGTGCAATATTCCAGCCACTCATGGCTTGGAAGATGGGTAAAACATCTTGAATTTGGGGCTTTCAGCAGGGCCACAAGCCAGGTAGAGATGTGACAGACAACAAAGTCTCAGTGCTGCTGGGATGGACACTCAGGAGCTGCTAAAGGTATGTGCAAAATGCAGGTTTTTTTCTGCAAAATAAGTAATTTAAGAAGGCAAAGATGATAGCATCACCCTTACAATTGTAATGAGTCACAAATGGCATTTTGAGCGTTTTCTTTGAAAGAAATACAGAAAACCCCAACCATTTAATTAAAGATCTCCAAGGCTTTGTAATCAGCACGGCCACAAATGAAGGCAAAATCTACTTTCATGTGGCAGAATAAAGGAGTAGCTTTCCCCACTGAAATAAAAAGAAAGAAGAGAAAAAGACCTTTCAAAGAGCTTTGTTTATAAAGATCCTAGGACATGCCATGGAGGACCTATATCCCCCGTGTGACAGAGACTGTGATTAGCTCAGATAGAGCCACAGAGGGGTTTTTTTTAATGGTTTGAGAAGACATTTGTTGTGTTACATGTCTGCACATCTCCAAAGAGCCCTTTGGCAAGTGCATTTGGGAATAAGAAGAAGAACCACCTCCCTGGGGAGTCCAAGGGGCCAAAAGGTAGCCAGAATCATCCACCCAGCTCAACTCCAGAAGCTCTTTCTGAGTAATTTTTTTTTTTTTCCCAGAACAAACTCCCCAAGCCCAGGATGCAGAAGCAGCCTTTGAAGCTGCTGAAGATCTCGAAACCAAAGAAATCGGATGGGTCACTCAACAAACAGCTTTTATTTTTGGCAAGGCAGCATGGAGAAAGTGAGCAGTTTGTGACCTAAATGTGCGTGGGGCTCTGACCACCTGGGACTGAACTGCTTGGAGGAGCAGGAAACACTCTGAGCCTCGACCTGATGGAAATAGCTCCTGTTTCCTTTGCAGCCCATCACCACCGTGCCTGTGAGGTGCACGGGGTCCCACGTGCATCCAGGAGTTGCTGCAAAGCAGCAGGGAAATGGAGAGAGGGCAGATTGAACCCCTTGACTCTGGAGGAGCCCGTGATTAATGCAACTTGGATGGGGCTGTAGGGAGGGGGATGGCTTAAAAAGATGGAAGGAAGTCTGTGGCTGTCCTTACTTGATACTATATATGGTATTTGGTCAGTTCTGCCTTAGAAGCTGCAGCCAGAATTGCATTCTTATTGTATTTCTTTTTAAAGTTGGAAAAAAAAAATTATGAAAAGGTCAAATAACTTTAGTGTGCTCAAAGAGGCCGTGGTGATGGATAGTGCTGAGAGGGGCAGCTGCTGAGGTTCCAGCCCTGGGAGAGCTGGTGGGGGTTGCTACAAGGGCAATGCCCCCCCTCTCCCCCTCCAGACAAATGAGATTTTAGACCTGGCTCCCTGAGGACTTCACCCCACCCTGATTTTGATCCATATGGATCAGGGAACTGGGTGGGGTTGGATGCACAAACCTTCTTGGGCCAGAGCTGTGGTGCTTGTGGAGGGGAGAGCTGGGGGCTGGCAGGAGCCAGGGCTCCAAGGAAGGAAAGGTTCTGCCTTCTGCTGTTATTGAGTCCAACTGGATGAGTGACACCAGGACATGGGCACTGCAGGGAGCTGCAAGGGCAGTCCTGGCAGATGTTTTGCCCAACCAAAGAGTTTACTTAGAGGTGAAGAGACAGTCACAGAGCAACAGAAGAGAAAGGTGTGGGACAACAGTGCAACCAGTAACAAGTGAGTCCCCATCCACCTTGGAGAAATCCCAGAGGGTCAGAGCTCCTTCCCTGTCCTTCCCCACTTGCCAAGAAAGCCACAAGCTCACCTTTATCCTCAGCCTCCTCAAATCTCAGTGCTGCTCTCAGCAGCTCAGGCTGTAGCATGGGACAGGGCTTCACCCCCAGGACAGCTCCACCATTTATCCCCATTCTGAACTGGCCACCCCAGCTGATTTCTCAGCCCCAGGAGGAGAATTAAAAAGAGAAGGAGAGGGCTCAGAGCTCTTGGTTGTACGGTTTGGGCTGGGTTTGGGCTCTTCTTTATGGCAGGCAAGAGCTGAAATCTTGCATGGAAGATTTTTTTCCTGATGGGAGAAGAGTCCTGATGCTTGGAGGCCAAAGCATCAAGGGGCTGTGTTTTATTCAGAGCCTGAGAGGCTTTTCCCTCTCTGATCCAAGCAGTGCTGATAACCACAGCACAGGAACATCCCCCCTTCCCTCAGCTCCCCTTTTACATCTGCTCTACATTTGCATCTCAGAAATTAGAGAACTTAGTTATGTGGAATTACATAGCTGGGGCTGGAGTATGGAACTGATTGGGTATTCAAGCTAAATAAGAGGAGTTTAAAGATCTTTCCAGGAAATTGAGTGGAACACCCAAACTGACATTCAGTATTAAATATTATATTTGTGCAGTTGCTCTTTAGAGCCCGTTGGCATTGAACATCTGGGAGCACCATTTCCACCCTACAGAAACTGAATACCTGCTCCAAAATTAAGCTCATCAGAGCTCAGACATTAAAATATTGCAGTGTACACTCTGAGGCAGGCCATTCCTAAAAGGTAGGTCTATTAAAATATGATTAGTCCAAGCCATATCTGGTCTCAGAAATGTCATACACCATTACAACTGAAAAGACCTCGCTGCAATCCCATTGGCAAAGTCCCCTGCTCGATCAGTCATGAGATGTCAAAGAAGGAACCTTGCAAACCTTGGTCCCAGCACCAGGAGGAGAATTCAAAAGAGAAGGAAGGGGCTCGGAGCTCTTGGTTGTACAGTTTGGGCTGGTTTGGGGCTCTTCCTTATGGCAGGCAAGAGCTGAAATCTCACATGGAAGATTTTTTCCTGATGGGAGAAGAGTCCTGATGCCTTGGACACACATGGCCTCCTTCTCCTCACCCAGGATGGAGGTGGGGATTGTCCCCTGCCACAGCTCCATCCCAATCCCCAGCAATCACAGCTCCCCATCCCCAACATGGTCATGTTTCCAAGAGCTCCTTGCACTTCATGGGTGGTCGAGATTGCATTTCCCCCCCCCCCCTCCCTTCACAGCAGAATAAAATCCAAACAACCACAGAAAACCTGCAGGGACCAGGCTCAGGTTGGGATAATTATCATCTTCTTCCGTTTCTTGCAGCACACTGAGACAGAGATATATTTATACAGGTATTATACATCCTTTGCAGTGTATGATTGTCCCTCCTAATGAGGAGGATTGAGCTCATCAGGTCGGCATTAATCACTGGAAGCATTTCTATGCCCAAACCTCCCCCAGGAGCTGCCCCATGCTCACTGCAGAGCCCACCAGGGTTGGGTTGATCTCAGAACCAGGAGAAAAGTCCCCCCTGGGCCTGGCCAAGGGGTTCAAGGCAATCTCCTACCCTGGAAAAGTCAATCCCAGGCACTGATGGGTTGGTGCAATTACAACAAAATCCCCCCAAGCAAGCAAGCCCTTGTTCCCTGTAATTGAAGACATTTCCCATAGGCGGGTGGCATTTAGGGTTTTTTTTTTTTTAAGCACTAACCCAGACACCCGAGTAAGATGTAGCTTTGCATAAAAAAAAAAAAAAAAAGGGCAGAAACATGGTTCTTATTTTTTTTTAAGTCTGGGGACTGAGGCCAGCCCAAGTCCCAGCCTCAGTTTCCCCATTTGGCTGCTCTCTGCCCACCCAACCCAGGCAGCAATTCCTCCCCAAAAATAAAGGCAAAGCTGCCTGTGCCAGCCCGGTGGGAGCTGCAGCTCCCCAGCTTTGTCAGGGCTTATTACTCCATGTTTTCACACTTATCCCCAAGGTGTTGAACTCGCCCTGAAGGTTAATTAGTAATTTATTGCGCTGTCATCAGTTCCAGGCTACTAATGGCTTCAATTTAGCCCCAGGGCTTTTGGTTTTTTCTTTCTTTTTTTTTTCTTTCCCTTCCCCCTCCCCCTCTTCCTTTCCTTCTGCCTGCTTTAGAGGAGCTGGGAGCTGCAAATTCCTACTCAGAAAACAGCTGGAAAGTCGGTCCAAAAGGAGCAGATGAAGATGCTCCCTCCCCACCTCTAACGTGGGCACCAGAGGTCCTGAATCTCCAGCCCAGAGATGGCAGAAAAACAAATTAAAGCGATTTACAAAGCCCCACGAAGCTGAGGGTGTTTTGGGGATGCTCCTAAACGCCCATTTTGAAGCAATGTCCTTTAGGCAGCTTTTTCCCAAGCAAGGTGGCCAGGGAGCAGGGACCTTGGTCCAAAGGGTGCTGTCTGTGTGGTCAGCAGCATCTTCCACCCCCATGCATCCTTGTAGGACACAAAACCATCTTGGCATGGAGAAACCTCAACCAGCTTCACTCCTCAGCCTGCGAGGAGGGCACACTCAGTCCATCACCTCGGCCTCTGGGTGTCTGGTTTAGGGCTGCAGGGCTTGGCTGGTTTAGCAAAGAGCAAAACTATTTTCCCCCTTCATAGAATTATAGAATCATAGAATGGGCTGGGTTGGAAGGGACCTCAGAGCTCATCAAGTCCAACCCTTGATCCACTCCCCCCGTGGTTCCCAGCCCATGGCACTCAGTGACACATCCAGGCTCTTCTTAAAAACCTCCAGACACAGAGAATCCACTACTTCCCTGGGCAGCCCATTCCAATGTCTGATCACCCTCTCCAGAAAGAAATTCTTTCTCATCTCCAACCTAAACCTCCCCTGGCACAACTTGAGACCCTTTGTGCCCTCTTGTCTTGCTGAGAGTTGCCTGGGAAAAGAGCCCAACCCCCCCCTGGCTCCAACCTCCTTTCAGGGAGTTGTAGAGAGTGATGAGGTCTCCCCTGAGCCTCCTCTTCTCCAGCCTCAACACCCCCAGCTCCCTCAGTCTCTCCTCATAGGGTCTGTGCTCAAGTCCCTTCACCAACCTTGGTTGCCCTCCTTTGGACCTGCTCCAGGACCTCGATATCCTTCCTGAACTGAGTGCACCTCCAGCCTGCCTCAGTTTCCCCATTTCTTTATACAGCTCATAGGCAACCCACCCCATACATCCAGGGGAAGAGTGAACCAACCCCCAAAACCTCACCCACCTACCCCAAAATCCTCCACCCATCCACCCACTAGGATTTAAATGTGTCCCCTCCCAATGTCCCCATCAACCCTGTCTTGCCTGCTGGAGCATCTCTTGCAAAACAGCTGCCCCACAATTTATTTTTCTTTTTTGGGTCTCTTTTTTTTGGTTTTTTTTTTGGTTTTTTTTTTGGAAAATAACCACATTTCCTGTGTTTATAGAGGCTGTTAGGTAAAGTGCCTGCAGGGAGGGGGGGGCAAAGGCATGAGAGGTGCTGGTGGGGTCCAGCTGTGGTTGTCTCCATCTGTGTCCCAAGAAGGAAGGGAGGGCTGGGATAGAAGTGTCCCACCAGGGCTGAGCCATGCTGGGTCTGTTGGCATCAGGTGGCTTTGTCACCACCAGCTCTCCCCATGTGGGGACATGGGGACAGCAATAGGAGGGTTGTGCTTGGGTCTTTCTAGGTGCATCCTCACCAGGGATTCATGGAGGAGAGGGGTTGGGAGAAAGGGAATTTTGAGTGGGTTTAGGGGAAAAAAAAAAAGAAGAATAAATAGATCTGATATGAGGGGGGTTTGTTTCACCCAAAAGGCTGCAATAGATCCCTTGCACTTGAAATTTGAATTTCTTGAAGCTGTGTGACCTGACTGAAAGCCAGAAAGGAAAAAGGTACAAACATATCCTTGGATTTTGATTTGAAAAACTAAAAACCCTTCCCTTCAGCTTTCACCTTCAGACACCCACCCGTGGATTTCTGGAGTAACATCTGCTCTTCCCCTCCCCCTCTTTAATTTATGGCCTTTAACTTTAGGGCTGAGGACAGTTTATGGAAAAAAACACCTGCTTTCCCCTATTCCCAGGGCAAGGGGGGAATTTTCTCTGACTCTGCATCCTAAATAAAGCTCTGTTCCAAGCCCTGATGATTCATAGCAGGGCTCTTGCACACATGCCTTATGTTAGGAGGCCCTGTCAAGATGCTCATGGCCCTTTTAGAGCTGGAGGACTCGAGATCCTTCGTGCAGAGCTCATTCCTACACATCCCCAGGGCTTTCTGCAGAGCCTGGGGGAAAGCTGAGCCCTGGGATGGGCTGTCCTGGTCTTGGGGTCTGGCCATGCCATGTGCCAACCTCTTGGAGGAAAGCATGGGGAGCTCTGTCTACAAGAGGTAAAGCCACCCAGTTCTGAACTGGTTTTGTTACATACATCCCACGTTTATCCCAGCTGGCTCCATCTCTTCCATCTCTTCTCCAAAATGCACCTTCTGCATCCACCAAGCACTTGCCAGCCCTCGTGCTCTGCTCTCTCAGCCCCTTTGACACAGCTCCCTGGCTCTACTTCTGTCATGATAAATGATTGTCTTTCCATGATGGAGCTTTCACTCGTGGAAACTTGTCAAGAAAAAAAAAAAAAAGAGAATTTTTGGCAGACAACAGAAGATAAAACCTGGATGCTCATCCAAGCTTGGGTTTGCAAACTGATAGCCAGCACTCATGCAGCACACAAAGACCCCACACAGAAAAAAAACCACCCCGTGGTCCAGAACAGGATGAAACCAGGCAGGGCTGGACCCAGGGAGGCTTCACCCCCCTCCCAACAGCCCCAGGAGGGGAGGTTTCCTGGCTCTGAGGTGGTTTTCCAAGGGCAAGGTGGTGATGGTGATGGTGGTGGGGGGGGAGAAACCTCTGACTGATCTTGTAACCTTTCCTTTTGGTGTTTCAGAGAACCTCAGTCTGTTTACAGTAAAGCCAAGTGATATTTTTCATCCTTCCAAATGGAACAAGGGTTATCTAAACAAAGGAACCACAGACACAGCAGACACCTGTTGGAAGGGAACTGGCTTGAGAAGACAGGCAAAAAAACTTGTCTGTCTGTCTGTCTGTCTTTGATTTGTGGTCAAGTTCAAGCTGAAGTGCATGGCAGGGATTTGCTGCTGAGGAAAGGCTGAGATGAACCAAAGCACTGAGGTTTTTGCTCAGAAGGCTGGCAAAGAAGTAAGGAAGAGTTTTTTACCCCATGAAACTAAAAAGTTTAGGTCTGGATGTTCTTAGATGTCTTCTCAACTGGACTGGAGCAGTTTTTCCCTGTTCTCCAATGCATCACTTCCAAGAAGAGCCCCCAAATTAGGAAGTTATGGAATAAGTTGTCACAAACCTCCCTGGCTTCCTTCACTCCTTTGGCTCAGGTTCCAACCCTGTACCCAAACCAGTAGGTTTCCATTTCTGGGATTTTGATTTTCCCCCAAACTAATCAAATGGAATGCAACTGTCTTCACTATTAAGTTTGAAATCCCCCAGCTTCAGAGGTGGCTTGTGGTGGTGAAACCCACAGAAGAATTGTGCATTTCTCACCACAACACGAGGCTACATCATAATTACAGACCTAAAGCAACCAGATGGCTTAGGTCGTGTGCATTATCTTGCATTTTTTTCACAAAGGTTGGTCAAAACCTCCCAGCTCCTTCTGCAGAACCATGCCAGGAAAGTCCTACACCTGAGAGTCAGCCATGGCTCTGGGGTGAGCTCTGAAGTGTCATTGAGATGAAAGATACCCAGATTCTGGTTCAATCTGTCGTGCTGGCAGTGCCTCTAAACATCTCTGGGATGCTGGGAGGATGCAGCAGGGAATATCCCAAGTTTCAGCCACTCTGGGGGTGCTTCCAGGCTTGCTAGAAGCTGAAGCTCCAGGAGATCACAGCAGCACCAGTGCTGGAGTTGTAGAAAACCACTCTCCTGCCACTGGATCCTAGGGTGGTCCACAGTGAGATGTTTTATTAGGGTTTAGAATCTGCTCATCAGATGCAGAAGACACCAGCAGGAGGTGTGCTGGCTGACTTGTTTTATTGTGTTGTTTGATTGGAATTGAAGAAACCAAGGCCAACTTCTCCAGAAGAGAACTGGTGGGAGGTGTGGCATCCTCCAGAAGCAATTCCCCTCTTCCCTGAGGAGTGATATTCCCCAGGAGCTGCAAGAACAGGAATTTCCAAAGCCATTGTTCAAACCCTTGATGCTCTAACGTTTTCTTTTCCTTTTCCTACCTCTCCAAGAGCAAGGCAAGGAAATATTATCTATTCCCAGCAGGCTGTGAAACCTGATTTTTCAGCTTACATAAATCAGCCTAGCTCCACCTATGCCCTGGAGCCATGCCAACTCACACCTATTCAGAAATCTAGTCTCTTATTTTTAATATCTCAGATTTCAGCAAGCTTTCATCCCAGCTGAGGATGAGGAAGATTCCAGCAAAGTCAAAAAAAAACCCCACAAAACCCCCCCAAAGCTACCTGTTTATCTGACATCCCATCCCAGCAGACAAACCAACATCACGTTGGAAACACAGCTGAGAAAGCCCAAAGAAAAAAAAAATCATCTTCCTCTGTGCTCACTCTGTTGTCATTCTTCCAAAAACTTTGCTTTAAAAAACATTTTTTCACCTGTACTGAGAGAGGCTGTCTTGCTTTTTTGGGGCTCTGGAAGTGTGTGCTGACAGGTTGTGTGTAATGTCATCTCCCTGCTTTAAATCCTGTTCCAAGCTTGGAAGTCCAGAGGGATGGTTGGAGACCTGCTCCAGTGGAAGGAAGAGGAAAGTTAGTTTATTTTTGGGGATATTTTTAAACCAGGGTAGTTTTTTGGTTCTAACCTAACAAACATGTTGATGCAGGTGACTAATAACATGATTTAAGGTCAAGTTATCCATCAGACCAGCAAATAAATATCTGTGGGCACTTGGCTCACCATCTGCACAATGTCCAAGCTTCTGCTTCATCTACCTCTGTATTTTATATATATTATCAAAATTAATTAATTATGTATTTGGAATCCCAAAATAAGAGACATTAAAGGGTAGAAAATGGACACATAGGTGGTTGTAGGTTTCCTCTCCATGCTAAGGGGACATGGTCCTGGTGGAGTGCTTGCTTCTTGCTGAGCCATGTCCCACACAGGGGCTGCTGGGTCCTGTTTTCCATCAGAGCCAAGAGTGATTTAGTGGAGATGACAAGGAATGGTGTTCTCAGTGGTGGGAGATGGCCTCTTGTTGAATTCAACTACAAATATGGATTTGTATCTATATTTACAAGAGTCTTGGCTGTTTCCAGCTACATCATCTCTACCAGGCTGGGCTTGAAGTCTCACCAGTCCTCTGCATGATCCTTCTCCTGTCTGGTTCCATGCAGCCTCTGTCTATAATGCAGCAAACCTCTTCATCCATCCTTAGTTTCATCACAATGAGGAAGGGTAGGTCTTTGGAAATGGCAACTTCTTGCAAAATTCACCTTTTTTTTTTTTTTTTCCACCCTTTCCAGGTCCTGCTCCTTCTCACAGACCTTGTATGAGGTTGCACTGCTGGACTGAAACTTTGTGTTTCACCAAGACACTCATTGCCCTGTGGTATCAAACCTTGGCCACACACATCTCTTCTTAATTCATACCTTTATCTCTTATTTTCCAAGACTATCTAATAAGCAAATAATCTGGTTTCCTAGCACTGCACATGATACACACTTTCTGCCCTCTTTCTTGGGGTAAGGTTTTGGTTTCTCAGCTCTTTTCTGTGAAAGTTTTCATCTTGGAAAGGAGATGGTCAATGAGCTCTCAACATTTTCTCTTTGTGGAGAAATGGGGAGTTTCATCTTTATAAAATTATTCAACTTGTTCCTTGCTATAGCCTTGATGTAGCTGCTTTACAGTGTTCCAGGCACTATCTCATAGCAGTGCCTCATAGTTTTATCCAAGTCTACACACATCTCTTACAAAAACACACAGCTGAGCACTCTTAAATATTTATCTTGTCCCCAGAAGAGAGATAGGAGTGGCATCAGCAGAGCTGATCCAAGGCTCACATCCAGGTTTAGAGCCCAGGTTCTCAGCTCACCCTGTATTTTCCAGAAGGGTCACATCTGAGCAGTGAAAGCTTGTCTCTTGGCCTGGCTTGGAGGTCTTCATGCTTTTTCTTCCATGGCAGTGGAAAAGCAATCCCATCCCATCCTGGGGATAACACAACCCAGCACAGCCCTTGTAGGTTCAGTCCTGCAGGAGATTTTCAAGGGATAAAAGGATGACTGAGCGCCCTGTGATCCCACACCTCAGAACCAGCAGGAGGGGACGTGACCACGAGCTCAGTTTTGAGTTCTGAAGGTGACCTTGGAGGATTGACTCTCTATACATCAGGTTGGACCAGATTCTGGGCCCTTTTTCCATGGATTTTGCAACACTGCAAAAAGCCCCAACACCAGCCAAGTCATTCCCGTACAAACAAGAACAAAATTAAGCAGATGAAACTTGGATCTGGACAAGGGTGCTCAGATCCAACTTGTTGGCTTGAGCTTTCCTGTAACTAACATCCAGCTTGGGCAAGGAGAAGAGCAGAGGAGGACTTGCATGACTTGCTCTCCTTTCCCAGCCTATCCAAGGAACCATCAGGCAACAACAACGTTTCTAACACCCCCTGATTCCTGTATTTACACACACACACACACACACACACACACACTCCCTCAAGGTCACCTTTTGGCTGCTTCCTTTCTACCTCCTCAAGTCCAGCATTATCTCTGCTGATTGTTTCCAACTATAACACATTCTTGATTTTTTTTTCCTTTTTTTTTGACTTTGCAGATACCAAGGAAACTTCTTCCAAGCTCCTTTGTCTTTCTGCCAGTACCTTTCCAAGCTGACAGGACATGCATGTGCCTCGTGTCTCACAAGATGGGTTTTCTCCCAGGAGGCACGTGGGCACGATATGATGGTGCCAAAGTCTTACACTTAGCACAAAATTGGGCTAACAAAAAGGCAGCTTTAAACCAATAGCAGGTCAAAAATGTGTCAATACATTCACTATTGAGAAATCCAAACTGAAGGTAGAGGAAAGAGTAATAATCTGGAATAAGATAACATGTCCCCAAACTGCCTCATGCCAGTTGCTGCTGGTTGCCTTTGGGTGGAGTTTTGGATTTCAGTGCCCTGCCCTGGTTCCCATGGCCTAAGCAAGGAACCAACCACCAGAATCCAAACTCCAACCTTCAGGGCAGATGCTCTGCCCTTCCCCAGGTGGTCCCACAAAAGCTTTGTAGAAGGAGAACTCCAACCCATCCCCAGCCATTGCCTCCTGGCTCTGCCCCTTGCCTCCACCTTACTCCCTCAGCTCCTCCTCTCAGCACAAGAGCAGCAAGAGCCCAGCTTGGCCATGGTTCCCATGCCTTTGGATCACAAGTCAGGGCTTTGCCTAAGCTGCTGAGAAATCTTGAACCACTTTTCAAGAATCCCCCTCCCACCAAGGCCAGTGTGTCAGGTCCTTGGTGGCCACACATCCCTCTGAACCCCCCCCAAGCCAATGGAGCTGGGCTGAACCACACCACCCGACTCACTTGGCTCTGAAACCTTTGATTCTTGACTTCAAGGAGAAGAAACCCTGGGCCTCCATGACTTTTTGCTGACCCCAGAAGATCTTAAGTAATAAACTGCTCTCCTGTCATCTGCAGCTCCCCCAGGATCCCTCAGCCAAACAGACCACGAGGATTTGCAAGGTAAACCCAGAGCTTGGAGAGCACAAGGATGCTGCTGCTGAGAATGTTAATTGGTCCTCATCCTCCCCCCAGTGATTTTTCACATTTCATAACTCCTCTGCTGGCTGACAGCTGGATTCTTCCCTAATTAGAAACCAGTTGTAGTTGAAAAATCAGACGTTTCCTGGCATTTAAATAACCAATTTTCCACCCGTCAGCGTCCCACAACACAATCCTACAGTTTCATTCTGAGCACACTGGGGAAAAAAAAAAAAGCATTGGAGCACGATGGGTAAGTGGGGGGAAAAAAAGGGATTTTGATGACTTCACACACTCAAATGCATCATTCTTGGATCTTTGTACTCCGGCTTATTTTGTAAGTTGCTTGTTTTGTTTTGTTTTAAGGCAGAAAAAAATAGAAGTCATTGACAAAACCACAATCCCATGTTTTCAAAAGGCAGCATGTCCTTAAAGACTGTGATTGTAACTCTTAAACACAGAGCTGGCATCTAACATTACAATTACTCCTCTGTGCCTTAGCAAACATCTTTCTTCACAATCAGTGCAGAATAAACATCGATTATTTTTTTCCCCTCCTCAGTTGCTTGCCACAGGTTGTGTTCATTTTCTCTCTACAGCAAATTGCTGTGACAGGATGGATGAGCTGGACATTCCCAAGTCTGAAGCTATTGAAAAGACAAAGGGAAAAGCCCTCAGACAGCTGCTGGCTTCCAGGAAAACTCCACGAATGCAGGAAGACCTGCGGCGTTGCATCCTAATTACATCCTTGGGGAACAGCCCCCAACACACCACTGGAGGCAGGAATGGCAATACCATGAATCTTATCATTTTCTGTTCCAGAACCCACAGTTTCAGGCATAAATATTTTCTATTATTATTATTATTATTATTACTACGGTTTTTGGAATCAGTCTTGATCCTTTGTGGTCGTGGGAAAGAAATAACCCATCAGCTGTAACTGATTAAAGAAGATGGTGCTTGGGTCTGCAGGCAGCCTGAAATCAGAGCTGGTAGAAAGCTGAAGATCCTACTGGTCCCTGTGAACCCTGTGAATGACCTCCCAAGTGGATGTCACTTAACCAAGTGCTTGCTTTGACTAAGAGGGGACAACTGCAAATGGTAAAAAAAAAAAAAAAAAAAGTGTCTCCTACTTACCACGACCTTTGAAGTTGGGATTACATGAAAAAGCTGCCCCAGCTTGGAAACCCCGAGGCAAAAACTCAGAAGTCCTTGTGCCTGGGGCATCTGTGTACCAAGGATTTTCCAGAAGATGTTGTTTATTTGGGGAAGGAATGGATGGGACTGTGAGTTCTCTTCGAGTCATGAAACTCAAAGAATTTATCCCTTTTACTATTTTTTTTCTCTTTTTTTGGTTGTTGTTCCCTTCCCTTGGGTGCAGCTGGGTTTTCCCCAGAATATCCCATTCTCATGGGCTTGTCTATTTTGGCATCACCTCGATTTTACAGGCTTTAATCCTCTATTCTACAGGGCTTTGCTTCCCAAACCTCAGCCTGGCATCGAGGTGCTGTGCATCGAGCAGCAAGCTCAGGGAAGGCAGTCCAGGAGCCAGCAAATATTTATTTACACATGTGGGCAAGCACCAGAGGCAGCTTCAAACCTCTCCACTCAAAGCATCCCCCCACAGGAGGATGATGCAATCAGGACCATCCAGAAGGATTCTTTGAGTCCAGGCATATTCCTAAGCACCACACCTGCAGATCTTTTAGAGACCTCCAGGGATGGTGATTCAAGCACCACCTTGGGCAGCCTCTTCCAGTGTTTAATAACCTTCCCAGGGAAGAAGTTTCTTCTGATATCCAATCTAAACCTCCCTGGAGGAACCTGAGACCGTTTCCCCTTTGTTTTGAGGGAGATGAGACCATCCCCAGCTCCTTGAAAGCACAGGTGAGAGGCTGTGACAGATGCTCTGGAAAGGACATGACCCATCATGGGATGGAATTTGTCCCTAGGTAGTGTCTTAGCCAGGGTCAGGGTTGCTAAAGGCAATTAGAAAGCTTGTTTGGCTTCCTACAAGGAAAAGGGAAACCAAGAAAAAGGGAAACCAGGGAAAAACACCTGTTGTAAGGAATAGGAACGATCCTGGAGAGCGTTAGCAGAAGCTTCCAGAGGGGTTTTTAAACAGACTTGTCAAGGAACTTCAATGGAAATATTAATCCTAGGGTTTGTTCTAAGATTTGTGCATACTTAACCCAGAACCCCCCAGCAAACAAACACTGCCTAAAAGCCCCCAGGGTGAAGAGAAATGACAAATCCCCACGGAGATCACTACGGTTGGGTTGGGGGCAGCAAATCTTTTTTTGGGAAGAGGCTTCTTGACTCCTTTTCAAACCTTTCTGGGTTTTATACAGCTCACAGGAGAAAACCCCTCATCTAGATAAATTCTGCTGAAGCCTGGGGAGCCAAGGGGATGATGCCAAGCTGAGTCCTACCCCAGCCATGGGATCACTGGGAAGGTATGGGAGGATTTTTAATAATAAGGAGGGCTAAAGAGAGATGTCTGTTTTTCATAATTGCACAGTGCTCCCAAGACAGCTGCTCAACCATCTTGAAAATCAATGTTTTGATGCCCTCTGAACCTTCTTTTCCTGTTGAGTGTCTCTCCTACAGGTTGCTCCCCAGGATGAAAACAATAAAAGCAAATATATAACAGTAAAGGCCTGAGGTTAATGTCTTTAACAAGATAATGTTACTTAAGGGAACTGTAAACCAAATCATTCCTAAATTCCATTTGTTCTTTGCAATCTAGGATATATTATGAAACCATATGTGTGCTTGTGGATGCGTGTGCAAGGGGTTTTGCAGCAATAGGATTGTTTTTTCACGTTGCATGTTCCAGTATTCCCACATCACATCGTTTGCTGAGGATTACTATTATTAGAAGCATTAATCCTTTTATTAATAACTTGCTCTTGCAGCTGTATCAGAAAGAATCACATCATAACATAGCTGGCTATGAGTCTAACATGCAAGATCTGAAAACATTTGCACTGGGTCATTTTACCAAGCAGAATCTCTTTCTTTTTTAATATTTTTTTCATTTTCACCAGAGAAGAACTTGCTAAAATTACTTCAAGCTGCATTCTTTGTGCATAGATGAACTTAAAGGCAAGGAAAAGAAAACAAGAAAAGGTAAATAGTCTCCTGATGCTCATGAAGTGGTTTTTATACCCACTGAAAATTTCTCTCAAGACACGGTCAGGTTACTCTCTCCAGAAGTTACTTTTGCAGCATTCTTGGATATTCCCCCCAATTCAATTAACTTTGGGCAAACTTGATATGGAACAAGCCTCTGCCCCTACGTGTGCATTTTTTTCTTGTATTTCATGGAAATGGTAGATATAAATAAGTGCAGACCAAAGGAGTGGGATTAGTTTATTTAACTTTATATTATCTACAATACTATAAAACCTGGAAATAAAACAGAAACCTAATCCTACCAAAACATTTTGGAGGCTGTCCAGAAAAAAAAGGGAAAAAAATCCAAGGACACTTGTTTCTACTGATTTCTACATCACTGGATTCTTTTCCATTAACACAAGGGAATGGAAATCCTTGCCAGTGGCCAAGCCTCAACCCTTTGTGCCTCCAAGCTTATGCAGATGCTGAAGCAAAAGATAAGAGACCTGAGGCTGTGGCCATCATGGAAAACTCCTGTCAGTTTAGATAATGTTGCCTGAGCTCAATCCTTCCTCCTGAATCCAAGCCTTGCTCCTGTCCTTGTGTAACTCTGGGGTGCTGGAATGTTTGGAACAGGATCTGCCATGGACATGGGGCAGTTGGGTGGTTCAAGTATGAATCAAGAACCTCTAAAAGGCATCAAGATGGAAAAGAGAAAGCCCTTCAGTAGTGTTTCTAGCAGGAAGAGGCTTCAACATCCCTTTTAATTGCCAATGTCATCCAGCTCCATCATGGCTCTCGGAAGAGCATCATTGTTATTTGTACAGCCATGAAAAATGGAGGGTTTTGAGGAGTCCATGGATGAGTCTGGCAGGGTCTTGCCCAAGAGAATTTCCTTCTGGGATAGAGCACAGGTACACATGGAAACTGGGGTGAATTCCCAGAAGGTTAGTGATGGAACCAAGGACTTGGATCTTTTGCATCCTCCCATGGGATCACTGAGTTGCTCATTACTCTGATAAACTCCAGAAGTTGTTTCCTCATCAATTCTTTGTGGAAAAGCCACAACCTAAAGACCTCTGATGCTAACCCAACCTGCCCACCCTGTGATGGACATCCAGCAGACCCTACAAGGCACTATGGAATGATGCACAGCTGGGAGAAGAGCTCCTTCTCCAAGGCAGGAGGTCTTGGATTCTGCTTGGTCATCAGCCACCTGTGTGGGGTCAGGATATGCCACAGAATTTGCCAGAAAGGAAACCCTGGTGCTCCAATAGACTCAGGTTTTAGGGGGCTCCTGCACTTCATAAATGGAAGCTTTCTTCTTGCACAGACTATAGGTTCTCACCCCAAAATGTATGTTTAGATAGGTCCCAAGGGTTCCACCTACACTCCTCATATTAATTAGGGATTAACCCAACCCCCTCATGCCATTCCAGCTGTTGGTATATCCCAACCTTGGGGTGATGGATGGATTTATGGTTTTGCCACATCCCTTCCTTTTGTGCCATCAGCAGGAGTATCACCCCACAGATACAGAATCCCAGACTAGTTTGGGTTTGAAAGGACCTTAAAAACCATCCAGTCCCAACCCCCTGCCATGGTCAGGGACACCTCCCACCAGCCCAGGTTGCTCCAAGCCCCATCCAACCTGACCTGGAATACTTTGAGGGATGGGGCAGCCACAGCTTCTCTGGGAAACCTTTGCCAGGGGCTCAGCACCTTTCCAGGGAAGAATTTCCTCCCAATATTTTATCTCAATCTTCCCTCTTCCAGTGTGAAACCCTTTCCCCTCATCCCAGCACTCCACACCCTTGTAAAAGGTCCCTCCCCAGCTTTCCTCTGCCAGGGTGAGAGATTTTCCTGATACCAAATATATTCCCAGAAGAGAGCATCTTCTGCAGGGGATAAAAGAAAGAGTTTACCCCATGAATTAATTTTTTAAATAGCAGATGAATTTCACTGCCACTCAGCTTGTATTTTTTATACTTGGAGAAAAACCTGAATTCCAGCTTGGGAAAAGAGAAAGCTAAAATTAGAGGAAGATGATTTGGCAAACATTTGATTGGGAAAAGAAGAAAAAAAGGCAAAGAAATAACTGCTCACTATTCTCTAGAAGCTGGAAATTGGAAATAAAATTATCTGGTGGCAGTTCTGAAGCAAACTGAATATCTTTTATATACATCTCACCATAGTACAGTGTAAAAAATATTTCCCTAAAGATGTTTTGGGTACCAAATGCACTCCCAGCACTAAGTATTTATAGCTAAAAACCTTTTCACACTCCTGGGTCTCAGCTGTTGCCAGGGATTTAAACTTCTTCATTTAACAACTGAGTTTTAAAGCACTCGAATATCACAGCTTTTTATTGGGCATTTACCAGTGGGAAGGGTGCATGGTGGAGAAATAAACTCCATTCCTATGAAATTCAGGATTGCTGGAAGTGGAGACTTCTGTATTTCAAGCTTTTGTATCAGAAAGACAAACTGACAGTTTATAATAATATATTCTGAAACAACTGCAAAGAAACCTTTAGCTCGACCTCCCACCAACAGGTTATTTTTAGATTATTTTTTTTAAATTAAAAAGAAATCCAACAGAAAAAAAAAAAAAAAAAAGAAACAACCCAAAATCTTTTAATCTAATCTTGGCTTTATTTTCCCCTTCAATGCCTAAGGGATACAAGATTATTTATAACAGGAAACCTTTGATTTCTGAGCTTTTATGTTTTTGCAATGTTCCAGCTTACCCCCCTTAAAAAAAAAAATAAAAAAAAAAAAGAAGAAAAGTGTTGATTTTTAAGCCAAAAACAAATTGCAGCATGCAGCCAGGACTAATCCTCCCACCCACAAGAACTACCATGACCTGGAGCATCATTAATTAGGTCCATGGAAAGGGTTTGGATAAATCCACCCTTAAGCTGTGCAACCTCAGGAGCACAGGAACCACGGAGCCTCATCTCCTCCTGGTACACTCATAGAGATTGCCCTATAAGACACAACCCAATGAAAAAGAAATAAAATAAAATGAAATAAAATAAAATAAAATAAAGTAAAAAAATAAAATAAAATAAAATAAAATAAAATAAAATAAAATAAAATAAAATAAAATAATGTTGCTAACAAACTTTCAGCTGGATGGAGGCCAAGAGAGTGGAGACAGTTTCAGGATCAGGTGTTGGCTCCTCATCCCCCTGTGATTTTCAAGTGCAAGAAAGAAAAATCCTTTTTGATGTCTTGGTCTTTACAAGGGCTCAGAATAATGGTGTGTTTATTTTGAGAGATCAATTCCTTTTTCTTGGAAGTTTCTGCTTTAATTCACTGAATGAGTGATAAGCTGGCTGGAAGCAAAACAAGGGCAAGAAGCTGTGCAGTGGGTAAGGTTTTACTGCCAGTTCCTGTCACTTCCAGCCACAGTTTCTGGTGATATAATATACACCAAACAACAGGAGTAAAATTGGATGGGAATATGGTTGTAAAAAGAGGGCTCGACATCAGAATCTAAGTGATTGCAGACCTGGGAAAGGTAAAAAAAAAAAAAATAAAATAAACCAAACCAACATTTCCTGCAAGCTCCAATGCCCAGAAAAACAGGAAGGATTTTTTTGCATGTTTTAAAGAAATCTATGTACACACACATCTATCTGTATGTATAAAAAATTAGGGCTTTGCAGAGAGTAAAATGAACACCAAGCTCAGCTCATGAGGGGTAAATCAGATTTCAAACCACAGAAAACTCCCTCTTCCTTCACGTGGAGGTCAGATGGGATTTCAGTAAAGGGATGGAATCAGATCCCACATAACATCCACACCAACCTCACATGGTCCTTTTTAATCTCACCTTAATTGTGGTTATGAAAAATGGGATAATGGTTTTTGCTTTGCTGGGTTCATCTCCTGCCTTCCTCACCAGGGAGATGAGGATGGAGAGAGGAGGGGACACTGCAGAGGGGACACTGCAGAGCATCCCTGGCTCAACCAGCCAGGATCCCATCTCTGAACCTGTCACTCTTTCCCTGCTTGTTTCTTCACTCTCATTCACCCACAAAAAAAAAAGCACCAGTGGTTTCCTTCCACCATAACAGAATCTGGACACATCACCCACGTCCAGCAGAGAACACAGTCATGTGGGAGAAAAAAATTATTATTATTATTATTATTATTATTATTATTATTATTATTATATTATCCTAAGATTTCATTATTATACTTCCTATCATAATATTTTTATTATTATTATTATTATTAATATATAATATAATTATATTATATAATATATAATATAATTAATAATATTAATATTAACAATACATTAATATAACAACAATAATATTAATATTAATAATAACAACAATTACAATAACAATAATAATAATCATCATCATCATATATTGGGATAAGAACTTCTCAAGACTGGATAGAAAGCTCTTCAGGGGATGACAGAGAGAAGATTTCACTCACAACAGTTGGAATAATAAAAATTAAAATATATAAAATAATAATAATAATAATAATAATAATAATAATAATAATAATAATAATAATAATATAAAACCCCCTAACCCTGTCCTGAGCTCTGGCAAAACCATTCCTTTTAAAATCCAATCCTTTTCTTTCCCCATGAAAACCAAGACTTCCTCCTGCCTTTGCTCCTGGGCAATGCTGCATTTATTCTAGCTGACCATGTACTTTCCTTCTCCTCTCCCTCCCCGCTTGCATCAGAGCATTAATGAATGGGAACATTTTTCTTACTTTCAGAACCACCATGAAAGGTTTCAAAGTAAATCCTCTGGAAGCCCAACAAGAGCCCACACTTCCCCTGGTGGAGCTTTCATGGCCAGGAAGCCAGGGAGGAGAAATCACCGTGACCCCATCCTCATCAGGAAAAATAAATACATTTTTTTTTTCTTCTCTCCCAGCAGCAATTCTGTATGGAACAATTTCAACCTTTCCTACCACCTCCAGGCATTGAGGTTGGTAATTGAAATCCTGAGGAGCAGAACTGGCCAGCAGACAAACCAGAAACTCTCATCCTTTCTGCATCTGCTTTGCTTTGGGATGCTTTAACTGGCCAATTGATCTCTGTTCCCATTAATATTTAATTTGTGGATTTTCCCCTTTCCTCCTGAGCAGGGCAAGGTGGTAGGAATGAAAGTTTCAATCTCTCTGCTGTGCTACCTCCAACCCAGCCTGGGAAGGAGATTGCTCTGGAGTTGAGGACGGGGGGGGGGCACTAAGGAAACCATCTGGATTTCTGGGACATTTCTTCTGCCAGGAAGCAGCTGAAGGCTGCCAGCTCCAGCAGAAGGCTTTCCAGTGTGTTGCCTGCCTCTAAAAAATTAGGTGGACCTCAGAAAACTTGGGCAGCTTCAAAACTGGTCCTGCTTTGATGGACCAAAGGTCCTTTAGAACTCCCTTCCAACCTTAAGTTACCCTGGGGCTATCAGGGCTGCTTTAGCATAGGATGTTTATCCCTGTTCAGGAGATGAGAAAACCCAGAGGCTTACAAGGCTCCAGCCCCCAAAAAAGGAGTCAAGATGCTGTGAAAAAAAAATGACAAATGAACTTTGAATCAGAAAACTGAGGAGAGGAAGGCTGGGGAGAACCCAGAAGTGGCCTCTGGAAACCTGGAGCCATCAAGCTCCAAACTTCCAACACTCAGATTTTTTTTAGGGTCTTTCCAAACCCCCCTGATACCTGAAAAGTAAAAAAAAAATCCCTTGGAAGGACACCCATGGCTAAACACAGAGAGGTTGGCAGCTCCCAGCTGCCAATAAATTCTTATTTATTAATTCTTATTTATTAATAAGCCCCCAATAAATTCTTAAAGACCTCCTGGCTTATTTATGGGGAGTTTGGGGCACTATAAACAGGTCTGTGTGTGTGAGATGTACCAGGAAAAGAGCAGGGCAGCAAGACAAAAGCAAGGAAACTTGGCTTGAGAAAACACCCAAGCACATCAAGATGCAGAAACTGCAGAAGTCTTGGAGTGGGTGTCTGCCTCCTGGGAGAGGGACAGAGCTCCCATCCCAGGGCTGGGAACAAAAAGCATCATTAACATCCATTCTTATTTACCTTGGCCCCAAAAAGCTGCTCATCCCCCCACTTAGGTGACCCTGACATAAAGTTCTAAGGAAGAGGAGTGAGTGGTATCCCAATTAAAACTAGCTGGAAATTATTCAACACACATTTTCCACTGGCCAAGACAACAAGGTTTGGATTAACCAAAGACATTTGGGAGGAGAAGTTTGCTTTCCATGGGCATGGATTTTTATTGAAGCTTTTATTCCCTTTTTTATTTTTTTTTTTTTTAATTGGTGGGGAAAAAAAATAAATGGGCTGCCCAGATAATTTCTACAGCACCAATTTCTTTTTGCCTTTCTCTGTCCTTTAGTTTCATTTTTAACCAGTTGTTGGCTGCTCTTCTTTTGGAAGAGTGAAACCATCCCTCAAAATATGGTCAAGGAACATGGAATTAAGGAAAAGTCAGGAGGTTCTGAGAGTACCTAGAAAGCTCACCTGACATCAAGAGATGCTTTGAGGGCCCAGAAGAAGATGCCCTAACCCAAAGAATCTGCACATCCTCCCACCTCTGTGCCCTGTTTGACCTTTGGAGCTGGAGACAACCACTGACAGCTGCAAAACTCCACAGACATCCCAGCCCTTTAATTAATTCCCTCTTAATTAAGTAGCAATGTCAGAAGGGGGAGATCTCCAGTCTGTCCCAAGACATTCTGGGAGAAAACAGCCAAGATGTAGTGGGGAGAGACTTGGGTTCTCCCAGCTTTCTTTTTCAGTTTTGAAGTTCCATTTTACTCTCTTGGGCTCTGAAAATGAAAAACTAAACTCTACCCACAGACATTAAAAAGAAAATAAAAATGAAGGCTCTCATCTTGCTTGCTCTGGGTATTCTACCCCCGTGAACACTTTAACAAATGTAAATAAAAACAGCTTTTCCCCTTCTGCCTTGTCCTGTGAAGCTTTACTTCGGGCCTCCACATAATCCATGGGATTTCTGCAGCTTTTAGTTTTAACTAAGTAATTTGTAGGGCTGCCTGAGATGCTTCCAAATGTGTGGTTAACTCCATTTTGGGATGCTCCCAACTGCCTAATTAAAACCATGGAATAAAATCATCCAATGTAGGTGATTTTTACTTTTTTTTTTTTTTTTTTTCTCAAATCAAAAGAACCCTTCTGAGCCACATATCTAGGGGATTATTTTAAACAGCACTTTGGAAAGGCTGGAAATCCTATCTTGGGATGGAGGAGAGCTGTCACGCATGTGTGTAGAGCTCATTTAGCCTGAATGCCAAAGGTTATGGTACACACAGGGAAGAAAAAGGAAAATCAAATTGCTTCTGATCCTCCTCTTACTGCAGCATCCCTTTCAGAATGATGTAATCATTCCAGGCAGAAAGGGACCTGGGAGTCTGCATTGACAAGAAACTGAACAGGAGCCAGCAGTGTGCCCAGGTGGCCAAGAAGGCCAATGGCATCCTGGGCTGTATCAGAAACAGCGTCACCAGCAGGTCCAGGGAGGTGATTCTTCCTCTGTACTCAGCACTGGTGAGGCCACAGCTCGAGTACTGTGTCCAGTTCTGGGCCCCTCAGTTTAAGAAGGATGTAGAGGTCCTGGAACAGGTCCAAAGGAGGGCAACCAGGCTGGTGAAGGGACTCGAGCACAGGCCCTATGAGGAGAGGCTGAGAGAGCTGGGGGTGTTCAGCCTGAAGAAGAGGAGGCTCAGGGGAGACCTCATTGCTGTCTACAACTCCCTGAAAGGAGGCTGTAGCGAGGTGGGAACTGGACTCTTTTCACAGACGACCTTCAACAAGACAAGAGGACACAGTCTTAAGTTGTGCCAGGGGAGGTTTAGGTTAGATATTAGAAAGAATTTCTTCACGGAGAGGGTGATCAGGCTATGGAATGGACTGCCCGGTGAGGTGGGAGATTCTCCGTCCCTGGAGACATTTAAAAAAAGACTGGATGTGGCACTCAGTGCCATGGTCTAGCAACTGCTCCGGTGGGTCAAGGGTTGGACTAGATGATCTCTGAGGTCCCTTCCAACCCGGCTAATTCTATGATTCTAATGAAGAAAAGAAGATTTTTAAAATTTTTTTTTCCAAAGCTTTAATGAGGATTTTGGAACAACTGATGGAGCCTGTAAATGAGGGGAATGGTGGCCTTTGGGGTGCCAGCTCTCTGTAAACATTCCATGGGAGCAGGGAAGAGTTTTCCTCATCCAGAGGAAATCTAGAGTCTGCCCCAGCCTGACCTTCATGGGGAGAAACTCAAGCAGCAAGGAAAATGCTCTCCCCCATCCCAAGACACACGGAGGCTGCTTGGATCCAGCAGCTTGGGAACAGGGAATGGATTTCTCTTGGCTGTGGCTCCATGAAGCCAACAATCAAGATCTCTTTTGTTGTAATTGTTCAGTGCAATAACAGACAGATTGAAGTTTGGTTTTCGTGGTATCTGGCTAGGCATGTCGACCTGATGTGGATCAAAGGCTACATGGTAGAATTAAGCAAATATAATCAGCGTAATATGATTCATTCTTGTCCTGCTGAGCAGATGTTTGAACAGATGTCAGGTAAAAAAAAAAAAAATAAAAAATAAAGTGCTGGGGAGTGAGTGCATTATTTTAAATTAGTGCATTTAAGAGCAGGGAGTATCTTTATTAATCCCATTTAAGGTGAAAGAGAGTATTTATGGCTTTGGTTACTGGGCACTTATCCTCCCTCTGCCTTTTAGTGGCCAGCAATCTCTAGTTCTACTATCAGAAAAGCTGGTTGCCTATCAGCCTGCCCTGCTTAAATCTCCAGAACCCTGGGAAGCAACATTTAATACACTAAGTAAATAGTAAATGAAGATTTTGAAGCATCACTTGCTGTTAATTGGGAAAATATTCAATTTGGATTGTGCTGTACAGTTGCCATCATTATATTCCTCGGAGCCTCTCAGAGCCCTTGTTTGCTGTTTGGTGAACATGCTAGCAAAAATTTGGCTGTTTCTGGCATTTCTAAGCCCTAAAAAACCAAGGGAGTCCTACCATGGACCTGAGTGTTCCCATCTTTATAAGAACTGGTGCAAATTTGGGAATTATTGGAGGGAGGTGAAGCTGAACACTCCTTTAGCCATCTGTCTGCAGCCTCGGGAAGCATGGAGAGATCCCATCACTCAGCTCCAAATCCAGAGGCACAACTGGAGCAGACCTGGAGAGCCCACACGTTGCTCAGCCAAGAATGTTTCTGCAGCATTTCAAAGCTCTGCCTCCTTTGTGAGTCCAAACTCCACAACCCCTAAAAAAGAACTTGTAGCCGGCTAAAGAGCTCCTTGGAAAGGTGCCTGGGGATGACTAAGCCAGCTCAAATTGTAGAGATTCAGAAGAAAACTGCCTGGCTTGGCCAGAGCAATCGTGCCAGACAGGTTGGTGGAGCTGGGAAGTGAGCTTCTTATATGTTCAATAGGTTTTTGTTTGATTAAATTCTACCTTTTAATCAGCCAATGGGAAAAACCTCAGTTTATTGCTGTTTTTTCCTTGCCAGTTCCATTGGCCAGAAAGCTGATGTGCTCCAGCAGCCCCTCTTTAAAAAGGAGAACAAACCCAAACAAATAAAAGACAAGGTTTGGGGTGACTTTGCTCTACTCTACTTGGTATTTGTGAATCCCAAAAGGAACACCAAGCCCTTCATCTTGGAGGGTCAACAGTTTCTTGAGGGATCCTGGATGGTTTCCCTACAAATCTCTGTGGGGCTGATTCTTTTTATAACTCTCTCGTGTCACTGGGGAAAGTTTCTCCAGCCAGCACATTCACTCACAGCCACCAATGCTGCCTGACATTTACCCTGGGATGTGGCTTCATTAACTCTGTCTGGCTGAGCAGAGCCATCCACATAAGGTCATTCTTTGCAAGAACAAGCAATTCCACAGCCATATTACCCCAAGGCATCAATGCTTGGAAAACTCAACCACATTACTTTATTTACTACCCATCCCATTTAACGTTAATTTGAATTATTTTTTTTCCCCTTACTTTATTCCCTCTCCCTTACTTTTATTCCCTCTCCCTCTTTTCTCTGCCATCACACCACAGCTCTGTCCACTGCACACAGAGAAGTCCACATGGTTTGGAAACCTTTCAATGGTTGAACATATTTAGATGTGAGCCTGAAACACAACCCTGTGCTGCTGTTATAAGGATGTGGATCTTGCTTTAGAGACAGGGCTCAAGAGCTGGTAGGAGAAGGAGTCAGTGGCAGCACTCTGACAGCTAAAAATCTTCCTAATTCAGATTGGGTTTGCCCCTAAAGTGCTCTGGGACCCCTCAACCCTATCACTTCACCTCCAAACGTGCCTGATCCCTTACCATGCTTTTCCTCTATTCCAGAGTCTAGTCCTAAAGTCAGCAAACAGGCTGGAGGTTGGATCCAGCTCCCAAAGTTCCTACCTGGGCTGATTTCCAGCAGGATATCTGTAAAGAGGTTTTGCTGAAGAAGCTTTCAAAGAGCAACCAGGGGAACCAATGCCTCCTCCCTGCTACATTACATCCCTAAAACCCAGGAGCATCCCTTCTGTGACCTGGTGATGGCCTCATGTCCTGCTTTTATCCAGAAGCTCCCTCAGAACACCCAGGGACCCCCAGGGATTATCTTAATTTTCAAAACCAGCAGAAAAGAGACAGAGCAAAGAAATGCTCCAGGCAAAACTCTTGCACACAAGTGCTCTAGCCCTAAAGGTGTGATGAAAGCATAATCCTGCACATAGCCCTTAGTTCTGCTGCCTAAAAAAATATTCCAGGATGCTGGCAGGGGAATACTATGCTTCCTGTGAGTGTTTCAGTTCACATTCTCCCAAAAATAACACAGGGACTGTTAACACCTGCACTTTTCAATGTTTCCTTGCTAACAACAAGGAGATTAATGGGTTCCATTCAAAAAGACCTTTTTGACCTCATTTCTGATGGTGAGAAGCTCAGGAAATTGCTTGCTAATCCAAACCTTGATAATCCCAGTATTCCTAAAAAATAATAATAATAATCAAAATCACAGCTCGAAGCACATGACAGGAGATCTGTTTGGTCAGTGTTGGATGGGATCCACAGAGCATCCCAGAGGTTGGATTCCTGCAGTAAAGAGCTGAAAGGCAGCCTAGGGATGGAGGGATAGAAATCACCCAACCTGCCCGGTGCATCACTTCATTTCACCAAGATTCAGCTCCCATTTTGGAAAGAAGGGGAAGTTGGGAGTCTGGAACAGCTCTCTGGCAGGATCAGGTCAAGCTGATGATCCAGCTGGGTCCCAGAGTGAGCTGGAGATGCCTGATCCAGCAGCTCCTGCTGGCTGCCTGCCACAGCAGCCTGGAAACTGGCACGAGAAGCAGGAGCTGCAGGTTGGCTGCTTCTGGACTGGTTCAGTCTGGGAGATGGCATCACTTCATGCAGGACCTCAGATTTCCAGAGGAAGTTTGCCTCCAGTTTTTTTTATAAACAGTTCCAACCTTCTGCTTTCAATTTTGCAGAGGGTTGGTGGGTTTGTTTTGTTTTCTTATTATTTTTTTTTTTCTTACTATAAGCAGAAAGTGGACAGAACCACAAGAAGCTGCCAAAGAGGTCCAGCCTTGAGCAAGCAGCCTCTCTCACACTTTGCAAAATACACCAACACCTTTACCTGCCTCTGCTTAGAGAAGCATTCACCCACTTGGTTCCAATGTTAATTTACTAAGCCTTGCTAAGTGCACACAGAAGCCAAGAGAAACACAGAGATCAGGATCTGGGTAATTCCTCCCCAAGAGGAGGGAAAGCAAACCTGAAAACCACTGCCTGGCTTCAGCTCAGGATGCTCAGGTAGCCCAGGGTGGCAGCTGCTCCCCTGCCACCTTCCAGAGGATATGCTGAGGATGCTCTGAGAAAAGGACCAGCCTCAGAGAAGGAAGGATTGCACAGCTCAGCACCACCCCATCCTCTATTAAATTTTCCTGCAATTCTTGAGTACTCAAAAAGCAAGATCAGCCACCAACTAACCCAGAGGAGCTGCAGCTCATGGGCTTCTGCCTCTCCTGGGAGGGATCTGGGGCTTTCTAAGCGGTTGGAATGGGTTTTTCAGTGCTGCTGCATCTTCCTTCTCCCCACAGCCATGAGCAAATTAATGGGCACCTCTGTAAGGAGAGGACTGGGGGAGGATGCTGAAATGGGGATGTGGCTAAGAGCAGCAGGTAGATGCCCCAACTCAAGCTTTCTACTTGAATAAAACCAACTTGGTCCTTCCAGAGAAGAAAAGCACATCCAGAGAGTGACCCCAGCCCAGGCGTCTCAAAGCTTCAGGTGACCAGAGCCAGACAACACACTCCTAGTGCTGGTGCCCCCTTCATCCTCCCTCTCTCTTGATCTACCATCCTTAAATTCCCATTTCAGGTCTCTCACCCCCAAGCTTTCCTCTGTTCAGCCCAATAAGCTGTCTTAATGACCTCAAAAAGAACTTTCTTTTCCCAAGCCAAAACCATCAGGTGTGAGAGCAGGAAATAACAATGTGCCACCATTGTAGGATTGCTTACAAATTGTACTTCTGGAGTTGTTTTCTAGATACCCAGGGGGAGGGAAAACCCATGTGGTCATTTCAATCCATGTGCTCAATAGGAAGTTTTCATGCATTTTCAAACAATTGGGGCTGAGAAAGCCCAGCTGATGTTGTGTGTGTGTGTGCACTGAGATTTGCAGCCAAAACACCAAAGCATTGAAGGCTGAGAGCTGGAGCCCATTGTTTGGAAGAGCAGGTTCCACACAGACCTGCAGGAAACACAGGGCAAAGCTAAAGGTGCCCTTGCCAAAACTTCTGCAGAGATTTTCCCCAAGGCACACTTTGTATGCTGCTTGCAAAACAGAAAAATGCCAGGAGGGTGGTAAACACCCCAATAAACATGGGGGAAAAAAACCACAACACCCTGTGCTGGGTCAGGAACTGGCTGGAGGGCTGGGCCCAGAGCGTGGTGCTGAACGGGGCTGCATCAAAATGGCGGCTGTGGTGTCCCCCAGGGATCAGTGTTGGGCCCAGTGCTGTTCAATATCTTCATTGATGATTTAGATGAGGGGATTGAGTCCATCATCAGCAAATTCACAGATGACACCAAGCTGGGGGGGAGTGTGGATCAGCTGGAAGGCAGGAGGGCTCTGCAGAGGGACCTGGACAGACTGGAGAGTTGGGCTGATCCCAAGGGGATGAGGTTCAACACAACAACCCCATGGGGAGCTCCAGGCTGGGCACAGAGTGGCAGAAAGGGACCTGGGAGTCTGGATTGCCAGGAAGCTGAACAGGAGGCAGCAGTGTGCCCAGGTGGCCAAGAAGGCCAATGGCATCCTGGGCTGGCTCAGGAACAGCGTGGCCAGCAGGTCCAGGGAAGGGATTCTGCCCCTGTGCTCAGCCCTGGGGAGGCCACAGCTTGAGTCCTGTGTCCAGTTCTGGGCCCCTCAGCTCAGGAAGGAGATTGAGGTGCTGGAGCAGGTCCAGAGAAGAGCAAGGAGGCTGTGAAGGGATCCAGCAGAATTGCTGTGAGGAAGGGCTGAGGGAGCTGGGGGTGTTCAGCCTGGAGAAGAGGAGGCTCAGGGGAGACCTCATCACTCTCTGCAACTCCCTGAAAGGAGGTTGGAGCCAGGGGGGGGTTGGGCTCTTTTCCCAGGCAACTCTCAGCAAGACAAGAGGGCAGGGTCTCAAGTTGTGCCAGGGGAGGTTTAGGTTGGAGATGAGAAAGAATTTCTTTCTGGAGAGGGTGATCAGGCATTGGAATGGGCTGCCCAGGGAAGTAGTGGATTCTCCGTGTCTGGAGATCTTTCCAAAGAGCCTGGATGTGGCACTGAGTGCCATGGGCTGGGAACCACGGGGGGAGTGGATCAAGGGTTGGACTTGATGATCTCTGCGGTCCCTTCCAACCCAGCCAATTCTATGATTCTATGATTCGTGTGTTTCTTCCCAAATGATGGTAATGCAGCTTGAGTGGGGAAAAAGAAGGTGGTTCTGATTCTGTCAATAGAGATGCTCCTTTTGGGCAAAGATGACCTCCACGGGCATAAGAATCTCCCTTTAATCCACCTACAATCCATCTAGAATCCATCTAATGAATTATTTCAGCTAGGAAACTCTTTCTACTAAATACCTCAGACCACTGAGGTTTTTATTTCAATTTCTTACACTCTCTCCCCCTGAGTATCACTTTCCTGGCTGGGTCAGATTAAAATTTAAAGAAATCTTGTTAAAATGCATCAAGACTGCTGTTTCTCTCAAGAAATGTTGAAGAACAAGCCCTCTTCTGAAGCTTGTCATCAAGTTGCTGCCTCCTGATGCCTTTTTGCCATGTTGCTCTGTTGAGTTTTTGCAGAGAGAACTTCTTGTAATTTCACATAGGGAAAAAATAAGCAGATTCTAGAAAAACTTGTTTCCCAACAGATATTTAAAAAGCTTTGGTTTGCTTTGGATTCATTCTGCTCCAAGTATTGGATCTGCTGATTTGCCAATGTTCTTATCTAATGGTCCTCCAAAAGGTGACTTAGTTCTCTTAAACCATAAGCTACATGCCTCTGTCTCTGCAAATTACACTCAGGATGGTCAAGAAAGCTTGAAACAGCTTCTCAGGCTGAGACCTCTTCATGTTCTTCCAGTTCACTCAAGAAGAACCCCACAAAATTTGTCTGCAGAGCTCCCTGGGCTGTGCTATTATCAGGTCCCTTCAATCCCAGTTGCAACAGCACAGATTTCTTAGCTAAAAGGTAAACTGGGAGATGGGAGAAATACCAGAAGAGGAAAAAAAAAAAAAAATAAAGGCTGGGAAAGGGTGCAGGAAGATGTGAAGTTTGAGAAGAAAAAGCAAACTTAACACTTTTACCCTGGAAGGAGAAATCTTATGGTGAGGCTCTGCTTCTAAATGGAAGGATTGGAAAGTGCAGGAAGAAAATAAAAAGGAAAAGATCATGAATCCTACCCCTTCCCAGAGCTTTTCCAAACCTGAGCATGTGTTTTTATTCAGTCTCTAGAGCCAACTACAGCTAGAAAGGCAAAGCACATCATGAGCTCAGACCCAGGGCAAGGCCACAGGGCTGCAAAGCAGCATTTGTGCTTCACTGAGCTGCAGGAAAGATCCCTTTGCAAACTGGAAAAAAAGATGGGGAGAAACCCCTGGGTTTTCAAAAGCTGGAAATGAATAAAATATGAAACCAAACTGAGAAATAGAAGCCTGACCACTGAATTACTCCAACTTTACATAGATTTTACAGGAGTGGAACAATACAACATTGATTTGGGAATCTCAGATTTTCTTTTCTAAAAACAAGAGAATGAAATTCAAGGAAGTCTTCAGATAGTGATGGCCCCACACTTGTTTTCACCCTGATGTTTGTTGCATGGCTTGAAGACTCTTGGATGTCCAGGAGCCAGTTCTAAAGAGTCCAAGAACAGGAAACAACCTTAAATTTTCTATCTCAAGTCCTTCTCCAGTGCCTAGCAAAGTAGGATCTCATCTATTCCTCCCCTACAACTTGAATCTTGATGGATCACTGGGAAATGCCACTGAATTGAATGATGAATTTGTGATTTATCCTGGAATAAAAGCAAGAACAGGTCAGGTAGCTTAACACAAGTCTTTCTGAGAGCTGGAGAGGAAAGGCTGAACAACAAGGGGTTTCCAACACAAGAGGAGCCAAACTGCTGCAGTGGCTTCACCTTATCATGAGTAATTAAAAACTGTTCAGTTCTTCTAAGAAATGAGAGAGTTGATTCAGAGATGGCATTGGGCTTGCAATCCATGCAGGATAAAACCATTTTCCCTCTGTTTATCCAAGCTGCTCCGTGAGGCTCCTACTTTCTGTATTGCCTGGATGGCAAGGCAAACACAGATATTCCAAGGAACAAGAGGGATTTTAAAACCCTGCCCTGCTTTTAAGCAGAATGCCCATCCAGCTCTTCCCAAGCCACGCACAGATTTTGTGCTCGCCGGAGAGCAAACTCCCCTGCAAAATATTATTCCTGGGGCTGAACATCAGCCAACTGCAAAAACACTTTCCTAGCTTGTGGATAAACAGTCACACAGTATCTGCTTAAGACAGAAAAGCCTCCACCTCCCAGCATTAATGTAATTTCACACTTTACCAAATCAAATGCCCGGAGGTTCCTGAGCCGCATGCAGGAAAATTGCAGCAAATTAAACCACGTGGCAGTGCAGTTTGGGCTGAGCTGCTCTGGCCTTTGTTTCAATTTCTTTGCCTGATTTGAACTGAGTTTCTGAATTAAGAGCAGTGACTCTGGGGTTTTTTAAGTTACATTTAGGGGAGGGTGTTATTTAGAGAGCACAGGGCAGGGAAAGAGGCCTAGCAAGGTCAAGAGGGAATGAAAAAGCCAAGTAGGAACTAAACAGGGAGCCAGAACATGCCCAGCAGACTCAGATTAATCCTGCCTGCATCCAACTGCTGCTTCATCTTGTGTTTGAACTTGAAACATGAGGGGCAGGGACCTCATAGCACCACAAACCAAGTGTGAAGAATGAAAGAACCAAGAATGGTTTCCAGCAGCACAGAGCTGAGATTTTGAGCCACAAGTTCAACAAGGCTTCACCATCTTTTCATAAAGCTCATTGACCTCCTGTATCCCTACTAGCCACAAAGAAAGGAGGAAAACACTCTGCCTTGGCCACCAACACTTCACTGAGTCCCAATACAGAAGACATTGGTTGATTCTCCAACTTTGGCTCAACACTTGCTGCTCCATAAAGCTGAGCACAACTTGTCTCCAAACTGTAGAATTGTTTAGGTTGGAAAAGACCTTTAAGATCATCAGGTCCACTCATCAAACCAGCACTGCTAAGGCCACCATTGAACCAAGTCTCTTAGCCCCACATCTACACCTACACATCTTTTAAAAGCCCACAGGGCTGGAAGTCCCCCTCTTCCCCAAGCAGCCCATGACAGCACCTTGTTGCATTGTACCCAGAAAAAGAGCCCCAAATCCTTCCTCAACTGCACTAAGACCCTGGGTAAGGAGAAACTGTGAGCCAGGTCTAAAACCCACCATGTTTTAGGGCTGCTGGAATGTGACCTTTTAATCTTGGTCCATCCTAGAGAGAAGGAACATCTCCACACAGGTCTGCTGTGCACGTTTCAGCTGATTATTCACCCCTGCTCTTGACATCCAGATCATTTTAGGTACCTCAAGCCCCAGAACATTTAATTATAGCTCGTGCCATCATTTACCTTGTCCACTAAGCCTTTGATTACATTAGGCAAGGAAGAAAATTTCATCTATGCTATTCAGTTATTTCTATCACAATCCTCCTGCTGAAAATAAAACTAGAATTGGCCAGAAAGAGATGATATTTTTCTTCAAGACAGCCAAAGGAAGCATGAAAACTGCTGTCCAGGATATCCGGAACTTGGCTGCTTCTTTTCTCTTCCCTGAGTTTGCTCACCAAAGGATTTTTGTTTATTTTATAACAAGTCTGTTCCTCTTTGACAGGTGTCCCATAGGCAGGAGTAGTGTCTTGGCTGGGGACACAGGAGGGAATTAGTTCTGGGTTTTTTCTAGGGAGTTTCACTGCTAAAAAGTCTTTGTGTGGGCAGTAAGAGCCCTTCCCATGTTGAGCTTCCCGTGGTGCATCCAGGCACAGAACTTCAGGAGAGATCAAATTATAGAGAATTAAAAAGTTACAATAGAAGTGGAAGGGGATTAACTGGAACCTCTGCAACTGTGGATTCACCTGAACAGAAAAGTTAAGCTTTGACAAATTCAAAATGGAAATGCCCAAAACTAAAAGCCCAAGAGAGACAAAGAGGTGTCTCAGAGACAAAAAAACCACCACTCACTCATCTTTAAAATCAGATTATCTTCTTGCACGACTGTGATGGAAACAAAGCCCTCCAGACACCACCTGGAAGTTCCTGCTGCCTCAGAGAAGTCCTGGGGCCAGCAGAAGGGAAGGGCATGGAGCAGCAAGGCAGGAGCACAGCAGCAGTGATGGAGATTAATTTGCAGTGTTGAGCTGCGCCCACACTATTCACCCACTAGCTCACCATCCCTAAAATAATCCCTGATTAGTCCTGTCACTGCCATGCCACCCAAGCCACCCTAATGTCACCCAGAAAATTCTTCCTTGAAGGGTGAACTCTCCTAGACAGTAAAAGCCAATGAGCCAGAATGCTTTCTTTTTTTTTTTTTTTTTTTTTTTTCCACAGAGCAAACTCAGGGAAGAAGCAGCCCAAGAATGAATCAGCAAGGGCTGGGAAAAGGGCATCAAGATTAATAATACAAGTCAGGGGAGGACAGAGAGTAGCTGCACACATCATCTGCATCAGCACAGCCCGCAGAACTCCAGCTAACAAAGCACCCAGACTCATGCTTGACTTCAAACATGTGTCCCAGGCAGGCAGTTGCTTAATCACTCTAATTAATATAAATGGCCTCAAGCTCTGTTGAATATCAGCACCCTGGAACCAACACTGCCCACAGAACAGACCCCTTGGCACTCACAGAGAAGGGCCAAGCATTTTTTTCCCCCAAGATATTTTGGCACAGGCCACTTGTACCTTGTGTAGAGGTGCCAGGACCCTCTCTGGAAATTCTTTTTCTATCTTTTAGCTCATCCCCACTGTCACACTGCTCATTTAGAAGCCTGGCTTTGAAAGAAAACGCAGAGGAAAAACCCCGTTGAGCAGATTTTGCAGTTAATGCACAAGTTTCCTTGATTTGGGGGAACAAAATACTTTGCATTTCACCTCACCCATGGCTTTGTGCAGCTCCCTGGTCCTACAGGACCCTTTCAGAGCCTTCCTAATTGGGATGCTTACTGATTAGGGGATGTGCTTTAGTTTTCCTAGCAAAGTTTCCTTTCCTGCTGCAAACTGCCCAGCATCAAACCCAGGAGAGCTGCCACCAATTTACAACCTGCTCCTTGGGACCCATCGTGGGGGTCTAAGAAACCAGAGGGAGCTTCTTTAAAGCAGGAGGGAGATTGTAATAACAGATGAAATGAACAAATCAGAGCTCAGCCAGCCATTTTCAGTGTCTTCAGCACATTTCAGCAAGAGCTTTCAGGCTGGCCAATGTGCTCCAAGCCATCCTCATGGCCTGGCAAGCATCCAGACAGCAGTTCCCCTCCTTCCCTCCACCAGTGGAGAAGGGAGAAGGAGTTAAGAAAGTGACATGGCAAATCTCCAGCCCTCTCTAAATATATTTTTTTCCTAATACAGCAATTAATATCATGGAGCAGTGCCTACTTCATAAAAGCAAATTCAAGATGTCGGGCAGGATGTAGAGTGCGAGTGATTTAGAAACTACTATTTCTTGGACAAGGGCATACTTAAAAAGCATGATCTCATAAATCTGTGGTTTCTCTGCATTTTTTAGGTCGTGTACATGAGAACTCCCACACCAGAGAGCAGGACGTGTAACATTCTTAACTCCATGAACCTCAGTCACATGATGGTAATTACTGAAGACCTTCAAACAAACAAACAAAAAAAAAAACACCAATAAATTCCACATTAAGAGCACAGCTCCTGTTTGGTTACTCACAGCACAAGGCTGAATTTGGCCAGAACCCATGTATGGAAAGGTCTCATCCTTTAAAGCACCCTGGTTTCTCAACATCTTGCTGATTATTTGTATACCTCTGTCTCCATGTTAGACAAAAAAGATGCTCCACCTGAGATGCCCAAAGCAGGAGGTCCTGGCTCCTCATTCCTTTGGCCTGCTTGAGAAATTCAGCATCAGTAGCTTGGAGAGGGAGGAATTAGAACAAAGTCCAGCTCAGTATAGTTTTGCTTCCCAAATCAGAGGTTCTTTAGAGCAGAGCTGACTATCCTGGACTGACCTGGGAATTGGCAGGATCATTTTCATCCCTGGGAAGATGGACCACGGGCATTCTGGAGAAGGAAAACTGCTCAAAAATGGGCAGCCAGGTAAATTGGTAAGAACTGAGTAGCTAGGACACAAAAGGAGGGAGAAGAGTAGCAGCAGAAGCATTCACCACCCACAGCTGAGCATCTCCCCAGCTCAACATGATGAAGGCAGAACAAAAACTTCCATCTCCTCCTCTTCCCAGAGCCATCAAAAGAGATGATTACCCAGGAAAGCAAAAGATATCCTTCTCTTTGCTGGTGCTGTGGGTCTCTGCTCCATCTCTGGTGCATGCCTGGTGCTGGGACTCATTAACTGAGCAGAGCACAGCTTGCCCTGACCTCCAAATCCTCTGCCACGGGTGAAGCTGCCAGCTCTTTGAAGGAGAGAAGAGGTCCCCTGCTCAGAGTCAGGGCAGGCTGGCACCTCTCCACCATCTCCCAGCTCTACATATGGGTTTTTCACATGAAGCAGTCATTAAAAGGCTGCTGCCTTCTGATAATTGCAATTAGCCCATTCTTTCTGGGGCCCACTGTAAACAGAGAGTTCACTGTCTTGTCTTCTGCTCTAGCATCAGAGTCATCTCAGTCCCAGGACTTCCTCTTTGGCAGCAATGATCCCATCTGAATCACTACCCAGCTCTTGCTTCATCCCTAGGCTCTGATGCTCTGATAATATCACTTGAGGACTAGAAGCAATTAAACCCAAGATGACACATTAAAACAATCTCAATTAAGAGCCCACTTTTAAATGATTATTTAAGAGCTGGTTGGGAAATGCAATTTTTGCACTGCAGGAAATTCAAAAGTTTCAAAATTCCCTTTCATCACAGGCTGGAACACAACCTGAATTTGGCTCCCATCCCATCTTAGTTGGACTTTTGGCACCTGGGACATGGAAACTGCTTAATGTCAGGCATCACTTCATCCTAGGGAGAAGATGTTTCCACATGGGGTGACAGCATAACCTCTATTAAAATGCACTCAGCACTGTCCTGACCTTCTACCCAAAAGTTTCCACGTAGGCACAGAGGTGGCCAGACCACACCTCACCTCTTAGGACAGCACAGGACAAACCCCAAGAGATATAAGGGCAGAAAACAAGAAATTTGGACCAGCACTTTTCTGTGAAAGATGGAGATGTGAGTTTGAGACCTTCCTGAACAGGACTGAGTTGAAATTTATATCTCCCCTTGTTCATGAGAGGAATCCACCCATGAATTTAGAGGGTTCCCAGCAGGATTTTCTCCATCCTTTGCTGTTGAATATGAAAGGAAAGCAGCAGCCAGGAGGTGCAGGAAGGATCCTCACTTGGCACATCAGGGAGACAGAGATGCCCCCAGCTGAGGAGCTCTCTGGTCTCCCTTCTCACTTCTTTGACATTGCACAGAGGATGAATCAGCAACAAATTCATCTGAAACAACAGGATCCAAACCTAGGGGGAAAACCACTGTGAGGACATCAGAATGAAATCTGACTGCTTTGTCATGAAGTCCCACTTCCCCTCAGAGTGGGAAAAAGTTGTGGTTTTTTTCTTGAAAGTCACTGTGCTTTCGTGAAAACCTTAGAAAGGACATTTATGGCCCAAAACGTGCTGTCAGTGTGTTTGGCCAAGTTCACTGTCACTTTTGGGACACTTTGGTGAACATAACTGCTGCTCTCCAAGAAAGATTCTGCTGTACAGTTTGAAGATATCCTCAAACAAGAGGATTCTAAGCAGACAAGAGTCTTGTTGGGTGAAGATTTCTCAGCAGCACAAGCAAGGCATTTCCAGGCTGCTGGAGAACCAGGTCCTCCTCCATCCAAGAAGGAGGAAAAAATCCTCCCAGTTTCCAAGCCTACTTCCCAGCCACAGAGCAGAACAAGAACTGGCCACCCTACCCTCTTCTCCTGGATTTAGTGGGGATGCAGTTCTGGCAGAAGGCTGGAGCAGACAATGATCCAGTCCCTGGTGTGGATGTTGGAAGCTCTGAAATCCCTCCCTGTGCTGCACAATCCATCAGCTGCAGCATTTGGAACACGTCTTGATTTCTTCTCCAAGCCAGGGCTGAAGTTGTGGCTATTAAAAGCACTGTTGTTCACCTCCATGCTTCAAAGGGCTCTTCTTTCACAGCTGCTTGAGTGATGGGTCATTACTCAACTGCCTGCCCAGCAAAGCACCAAGTTCCTTGCAAACCAAGATGGATTTCTGGTTTATTGAAACTGCATTGGCTTGGGTGCCCTTGTCATCACCAAATCTCTTTGGCTTCTCTGGAAAAAAAACAGCCCCAAGGAAGTCTGCAAGAGCTGAGCAGGTGGGGAAAGAGGGAGCCATGGCCTTTTAGAGGATGAAAACACATTTCTGGATATCAAGCACTCCTGAGGAAGAAAAATCAGAATGTGGGCTCCAGTTCAGCAAAGCAATTAAGGATGTGCTTGAAGTCAAAGCTTTGCTTAATTCCTTTGACTCCAATGGGATTTAAGGCAAGACTTAAGACTAAGCTGAATTCAGGTCTAAAAATTCCTCTTTTTTTTTTTTTTTTTTCTGGATTATAGGGGAAGAAAGTGCTCACAGGCTTGAGGAGCAGCGAGGTGATGAACTGTGAGGCACATCCAGCCTAATGTAAAGCTTTAGAAATCACTTGGCAGGAACTGAGCAATAAATTAAATTGCTCAGCTGGTCGTGCCTTGCAACCAAAGCCATTGTCTTCTGAGGGCTGGAGCTTTATAACTTCCCAACTGGCCCCAACTCCTCTGTGTCCCATCAGAAGAAGCTTTAACACTTGATAAGTCCTCTAATATGCCAGGGAGAAGTCCTCCCATCCCCTCCTGCTCTCCTCCTACCTCTTTAATGAGCATCACCATTAGCTTCAGACTACAAAGGGAGTTCACTTCTTAAGCCCCTGTGTTCTTTGCATGTTAGGAGAGCTGAGGAGCAGTTCAAAAAGCAATCTGCCCCAGAAACCACAGTTTATGAGTCCCAGAAGTTTCATTTGCTCAGGTCAGGCTGAAAGCTTGGCTGAAGATACAGTAGAAATTTTTCTCTGTCAGGCAACAGAAAGCAGTACAAAGAACCCAGCTGTTAGGTCTCAGAGCCCAGGCCTCTAATTAAAACAGTGGAAAATTAGATAACTTCACAAATTCATCACTGCCACCACTGGCTGTCAAAAAAAAAAAAAAAAAAAAAAAAAAGGAAAAAAGCTTGGGGTTTACCACCCACCTTTTGTTTATCTTGCTAACCAGTGTCTCCATCTCATGTGTGTGTGTGTGTGTTTCTCCCTCCCCCCTTTGCTTTCAGCCACTTTTTGCACCTCTTCCAAGAGAAGTCCTGATGAGGCTGGAAGTGGGCTGTAAACCAGGTTTGCAGACATGCCTCTCCCAATGGATTTGCAAGAGGGTTCAGCTCCTAATGAGGGAAAAAAGGCTCCATTTTATTGTTCTCAGAGGAGAAGGGAAAGGCTTTATTCCTCCCAACCACAGGAGATATGGGCAGTGTGAGGCTTCTGGATGTCTGGCCTGAGTTCAACAGATGTCACTTGTAGCTTGTGATCAACTCCATATTTACAGAGAAAAAAAAAAAAAAAAGGCAAGCTATACATCTACATCCATCCCCTAAAATAAAGGAGGAAAGACCTGGTAGCTCCAACACTTCAACAACAGCCAAAAAAGGAAAGTTTCTATTCTTTGAGAAGTTAAACTCACTTTTTAATTACAGGGGATGAGACCAATAGATTTCCAAACTGGGAGAGTTTTAAAATCTCTTGTATCAAGCCTTGCTTTTAGAGAAAATCCTCTTGCCAAGAACCAAGGAGGGAGACTCACACCTTCACAGTGACCCAAAGTCTGAACCAGTTTCTTCTGCAGAAGTTCTGACACGTGGGAGCAGGAAGGGATAGACCATGGTACCACCCAGGGCAAGAAAGATGAAAAATTCAAATATTTTATAAATACTTTAGTGAAAAACAGATTTTTCACTAAAGGGAAACTGGTCTCAGCTTAGCTTTCCTTTGGGAAAAGGTGTGGAGGAGGAGCAGGGCAGTGAGAAACCTAAATGACACCACCAGCTTCCTGATTTGCTGGGGGTTTTTTTTGTTAAAAACACCATCCCAACACCTGAATATCTGAATTTGTGAGCAGAAGCCAAGAAGCCAAGGCTGGTGAGAGCAACAGGTTGCAATTTCTTCTGTCCCAGGTGTCCATGAAGAGGGGATTAGGGTTGGGGTAACCTGGGTGGTTTCTCTGCTCTCCTACAGCTTGGGAAGGGGGGCAACGAGTTTGCTGTGACATCAAGTTGGGACTGCCAGGACATGGGGAAAATACAGCTGATGAAAACAACCTCCAGCAAGGAAAAAAAGGCATCAGGATACCATGAACCCATCAATTAATTTCTATTCAGGGAGCAGGAATAACTATGAGCCTCTAATTTCATAGAATCAGAATCATAGAATCAGCTGGGTTGGAAGGGACCTCCGAGATCATCAAGTCCAACCCTTGAAATTGAGTTTCCAACCACCAGTGAAATAAAAACCACATTTGCTTAAAACAACTGCAAAGGCTGCAGGTGAAGCAAGAATGGTTGTTCCAACCAAACTTATTTCCCATTGTAACCAAGGTGAGCTGAGAGCATCCAGAGCTCCATCAAGAGCTGAAGTCACCACACACAACATCTCCTCCTTGGGTGGCCCAAACACCTCCAAAGGATGGAGCTAAGGGTGACCTGAACCTTGCTGCCTTCAGAGCTGACAGCAAAAGCCAAATCCCCCACAGGCTTCCATGGTGATTTGTGCCTTGGGCTTTCTATAAATGGCAAGATCTCCCTAAAAAATAAAAAGCCACCACCACCAAGGCCTTCCCAGTTCTCCCCAGCAGAAGGTAAAGCCATTGGGAAGGACAGTGTTCCCCTGTCACATGTTACCTTCTAAATCTTGAGCCTTCCTTTGTACTCTGACAGTAATTTCACATCTAGACATGGCTGCCAAGAGAGGTTTGTTTGATGTTCTTTCCTGCCTTTGTAATGGAGCTTCCTTTTAAGCAGGAGGAGGCGGAGGAAGAGGGGATGACAGAGGCTTATAAATATGGAAAAGACACTTTTTGGCATAAAATTCACGTTGCATTTTAAATATCTCGAGGACTTTTGTTCCCCCACCCCCCCCCCCCCAAACCCACCACCTTTGGGATTGTCCACTTGGAAAATATAATGTTAAAAAAAGCAGCACAGAGGGAAAAAGCATCACTGCTGGAAAACGTTCAATACGTTAGGAAGCCAAAGGCTGTTTCACCCAAAAAAATAGTCCTTAACTAAATCCACTACAAATTCTGGAGTTAGGGCTGTGTTCCTGCTCTGAAAAGCCAGACTGCCACCAAGGGAGCAAGGAGTGAGCTGGTGCTCTCTGAAGTGACCAGATCTTGGCTAACTTATGCAGTCCAGAGGAGAAAGGGCTCACTCTGGGTCTTAATAATACATTTTGGGAGGTGGCTCCCACATTCTTTGTTGATAGCTCAAAGCCACTGATGATCTGACCTGCCAGGAGAGAAGGTAGCTGCCCCCAAAAGCCATTACCTTATGTCTTATAATGAGAAAAATCAAAGATTTAGAACCAGCATCCTCAAGGTTACACAGCAAGATCATGAGAGAAGGAAGCAGTGGTCATAAAAAAAAAAAAAAAAAATATCACCTGCCTGGTCCTCAAAGTCACCTGGCTGATGTTCCCAGAAGACCAGAGCCAGGATCTCTTCACATCCAGCTCATGAGAATCACTAATGTGAAACAAACCTGACCAAAAGGCCACACCATGCTACCCCTGAAGGAACCACAAGACCCAGCTGTGTTATCCCAGAATCATAGAATCATAGAATCATAGAATTAGCCGGGTTGGAAGGGACCTCAGAGATCATCTAGTCCAACCCTTGACCCACCGGAGCAGTTGCTAGACCATGGCACTGAGTGCCACATCCAGTCTTTTTTTAAATGTCTCCAGGGACGGAGAATCTCCCACCTCACCGGGCAGTCCATTCCATAGCCTGATCACCCTCTCCGTGAAGAAATTCTTTCTAATATCTAACCTAAACCTCCCCTGGCACAACTTAAGACTGTGTCCTCTTGTCTTGTTGAAAGTTGTCTGTGAAAAGAGTCCAGTTCCCACCTCGCTACAGAAGAAAAGGGGGGAGGTGGTGTACTAGGAGTACAACATCCAAACCCCAAGAGCTCCTCTCCCCAGTGGTTGATGAACCCAACACCCAGTTTGACTCAGCAGCCTTGCCTTCATTCCCTGAAGTTTGCTCAGAGCCTCCCAAGGAAGCCCTACACACCTCCCTGCTTTTCAGAAAATAATGGATATGCATTTCATTTATCCCCCTGACTGCTTTCTTTAGATTGCTCTTGACACTACACACTTTGCCTGA
Organism: Calypte anna; assembly: GCF_003957555.1. Classification (NCBI taxonomy): domain Eukaryota; kingdom Metazoa; phylum Chordata; class Aves; order Apodiformes; family Trochilidae; genus Calypte; species Calypte anna. The sequence goes on from NC_044257.1 coordinate 17,553,629, forward strand.
CACGTGAAACCCTCCCCCTTTGATAAATCTATATGCCTTATAAACAACAGCTAAAAAAAATATAATGTAGCCCACAGCCCTGCCAATTTGAGCATATGGAAGAACAAGGAGATGTCTTTTTTTTTTCTGTAAGAACAGTAGAATTTGAGACAAAGATCCATTAGCCCAGCTAATGAGGGATTGTTCCCTATGGAATATCCCCCTTAACACTAAATGACTCAAATGATAGCCCTTCCAACACTTCCCTAGGGAAACCATCCCCCAGCCTGATAGATCACCCTGTCAGGAGTTTCCAGCCAGCTGTATTGCAGAGGCTACAAAACGTGCTCATGTGTTTGACTTGGGAACTCTTTAAACAGCTTTGGGCTCTCATTTTTGGGATACCACAAGCATGACCTCAGCTTCACACCACCCAAGGGCTGCAACACCCCTGGCCTGGGCACCCATGCATGGGATGGAGCTCTCACCTCTCACTACTCCAGGAAAGCTGCTGGAGAAAGACCTACAGGGTGTTATCCCACTCTTTTAGAGTGTTTGATGGTCTACAAGCAACTGAGGACCTAAAGTGTCCTCCAAGCTTGGAATACCAGGGATGACATTAAGACAGGGAGGATTACTTTGGGTTAAAACTAAACAAACAACCAAACAGGGTATTGGACACCATCAGGTTGCCAGGAAATGTCCATAATGGTGCTGGAGAAGTTGTGTTTGCATTGTGCATTCAAACTATGGTGAAGGACACAGCAGAAAAGCTCCTGGGGTTCTGCAGGTGGCCTTCTTTTATCTTGAGGTTCAGGCAATGTGTAAATCATCCCTAACTGGGCAGCAGGCAGGAGAACTGATTCCCCCCCCCTCGGTCCCCATCACTATTTGGGCCTGATGGCATCACTACAAAAGCAGAAGAGCTGGAATCATTCATCCTGGGGAAAACTGGAGCCAAAGGGGGAGTTTTCTGTGCACAGCTTGAGCTGGAGGCATCTCACCAGTGCTCTGGTCCTCAAGCAGTAGCTTGAGGTATTGACGTGGAGGTTAAGTCAGTGGTAAGGCAGAGCTGAGAAACAGGGCTGAAATTCCAAAGCAAAAGACAGATGATGGCCTTTCCCCATCTAGAAAGCACACCCTGACAGCACAGGTTTCAGGCTTCACCCACAGATAGGCTCCAGGATGATGCATTGCTTGGGAACACTTGATGGGATCTGGGAGGATTATTCCAGGGAAGCAGAACACAGCTCTGACTGCAGTCCCTTCCTCAGACAGGTTCCTTATCCAGCCAGCATTATCAGACCTCTATGCACACACCCAGAGAGCTCAGAAACCTGGGGCTTTCTTCCTCCTTAAGGTGACCTTAATTTACCTCCTTCAACCACAGCTTGCTCTCTCTGGAAGTCTCCCATATGAGAGCCCATTTTTCTTTGAAAGAGAGCTTTTTGGCAAAGCTTTAGGAGTGGGTAAATCATGTTTCACCCACAAAAAAGCTCCTTTTGACATCATCAGGATAAAACTTGCAAGTATCCCTCAGAATCCTATTGTGGGAGATGCTGCACAAACCCCCAGCACAGAAATGGGACCTGCTTTACCCTGAAGTTTATAATTCACTTCAGCTAGGACTTAAATGTTCTGATTTTATACCTAAAAATAAACCAGAAGAGAATGTACTCTCCTCCTCTTACCATCCCCACGACCAAGAGGATAAATAAGCTCAGCCACTTGTAAGGATGAAACGTGATAACACATCTGTGAAATAAAAGCCATATAAACTGATCTGAGACATCAGATGCATGCAGAAGGCACTCACTTTCTTGGCAGAACTGATTTTTATGCAATTTAGTCAGGGAAGTTACACAAGGCACCTCTCTCCATGCACTTTACTGGGAAGTAAAGATGTCACCAAAATTCCTCTGCAATTAAAAGTGGAGAAATACTTATTGGAGAAACAACCCCTCCAGAGTGCTTGTTTCCCCTCCCTTCTCCCCAAAACCTTTGCAGTGGTTTGAAATCCCTCTGGTTATTTGGCAAAAAAAGGAGGTTTTTGCAAACCATCCAGATTTTCCATCAAGGATCACACTTGCATTGTCAAAGTCAATGGAAACAAGTCGAGGGTTTAGGCACTGCAAATGTTTGACACATTTCAAAACCTATGCAAAGGGGAAATCAAAGCACTGGGGCTTAAGCTGTTTCTCTGGCTAGAAGCAGGCACTGATGGTCCAACAAAAATAACAGGGCATGACTTCTGGGAATTAGGTTTGTTCTTTGATATCTCACACGCAGGGTGCTTTTTTTCTTCTTCTTCTTCTTGTTTGGGTAACTTTATACCATGTAGATATGGAAATGAGAAGCTTTGATGGGTTCTACTTTATACAAAACGTAGTGAAGAAGGAAAGACAAAGGGATTTACTGTAGATGTTGGCTGCAGATAGCATTGCATTCCTTCCACCACATTAAGCTGCTTCACACCATGCCACAACTTGACAAGGTATGATAACGTAATACAATAGGACATGATACCACATAGCAGAGGCTGAAAAAGAGGGAGAAAATGAAAAACACACACAAAAAAAGGAGAGGTTTTGTTTGGGGAAGGATTATCTGCTTCCGATGAGGGCATCCCCTCCAGCCATGGGCTGGATGTTCACTTAGGGAAGGGTCTGCTAAAGGACAAGCTTGTTGAGTGTCCTCTGGCCTTCTAAATAATGCAGATTAAAAAAAAAAATGTGTCACAAAGGACTTCTTCCAGGCTGCTAAGGAACACCTTGTAATCAGGAGGATTCAGCTCAGGCACAGGCTGAAATTTTAATCTTTCCATAGATGCAATCCAAACATTGTTCTGCTTTCTTAAGAGATTAGTTATTATTATGACAAATAACATTGCTTCACCCCAAGTTACTCTGCAGTTGCTTATGAGCTGCTTCTGCAGACCTCACACTGGTAAAAAATAAAATAAAATAAAATAAATCAGTGGAGGAGCCACCACTTACAAGGAGAGTTTGGAGGATCACAACTTGGGTTAAGTTGATGCCTACACAAGAACTGATTTTTTTAATTATGGGCTGACTGAAAGAGGGCTGGCTGCTTCTTATTTCATCTCTAAATTATCCCTCTGCTCTGCTTTAACCATTAAAAGTTGTATCCATTTCTAGATGAAAGCCATCCAAACAGTTCTGCAGTTTTGGCAAAGATGCTTTCAGTTTCCTGCAGTATCTTGGTTCGAGTCAAACCACGTGCCAAACTTAAGTCTAGATAGCAAATTATCAGTCTATTTAAAAAAAAACTCATTTACAGTGAACACCCTCCCACCCAAATCCACTTCTCTTTTCTTACAAGGCATTTCTGCAGCCTCCCCTGGTGCAGAGGACAGGGTTAGCAGATTGATGACTGCACATTCTGGAAGGAAGAAGAGATTCTTTCAAAAGGTATATCTGAAAAAAAAAAAAAACCCAACTAATAATCCTCTGGAAAAGCCACAGGAACAATGAACTGGAAACTACCCATGGCAAGTGTGCTCACCAAAATGGGAGCACTCATTTAAATGCTTTGCTGAATCAAGGCCTAAATTCTTGATTTTATTCAGCTTGGTAGCAGAGACAGAAGGAAGATAGATGATTTAAAAATATTTTTATTATTTTTTCAGAAGCTCTAAGCTTCCAGCAACAGTCCAGGTCCTGTTAAACTCTGGGAGGAGATGGGACAAACCACACAGAACTAATTCTTCATACTTGGCAACACCCCTCAAAAACCAGATTTTAAGGCCATCTTCAATGGTTCCCATCAAGCAGGCAGCAAGCTGGGGATTTCAGCACTGTGACACTCAGTCCCAGGTGAGGCTGGACCTGTCACCTGAAGTAAGGACATCCCCAGATGATGAGCCAGGTCTGCCCTGGAAGGATTCAACCCCCCAGTCATCCCAGCTTGGCCATGGCATGATGCAGCTCATGCCAACACATACCCAGGTTGGACATCACTCAGAAGAGCTGTGCCCAGTGCAGAAACAAATGAGCTGTGAATCTCCTGGAAGGAGAGAAGTTTAAACCTCTGTTAGTTCACATTTAATTCTGTGCTGGCACAGCAATCCTCTAGCTTCAGGGTTTAAAGCCAGCTTGTATGGGGCAACATGAACTTTATTCCCAAGAAAGCTCAGGAGAGGTCTGGCAGTTGGCAATTCCACCTCATTTAAACCCTAGAAGATCAGGAGAAGGAGCTACCAAAAGGTGAAAAGCAATATAAAAGCAACATGAGTTCATTCCACCCTTCTGTTCCCATAGAAGAATAAAACCTGGGGAGCTGATGGTTTTTACACAGAGGTCATGCCCTGTGCATCCTCTCAGGTGGGTATGAAGATGCTCTGGAGCCCTCCTGTGTCACCTCAGGGATGTCACTGCCAAACTCAGGCTACACCTCATCTCCTGCCCCTGTACTCAGCACTGGTGAGGCCACAGCTTGAGTCCTGTGTCCAGTTCTGGGCCCCTCAGCCCCTCAGGAAGGAGATTGAGGTGCTGGAGCAGGTCCAGAGAAGAGCAAGGAGGCTGTGAAGGGATCCAGCAGAATTCCTGTGAGGAAGGGCTGAGGGAGCTGGGGGTGTTGAGGCTGGAGAAGAGGAGGCTCAGGGGAGACCTCATCACTCTCTGCAACTCCCTGAAAGGAGGTTGGAGCCGGGGGGGGTTGGGCTCTTTTCCCAGGCAACTCTCAGCAAGACAAGAGGGCACAAAGGGTCTCAAGTTGTGCCAGGGGAGGTTTAGGTTGGAGATGAGAAAGAATTTCTTTCTGGAGAGGGTGATCAGGCATTGGAATGGGCTGCCCAGGGAAGTAGTGGATTCTCCGTGTCTGGAGATCTTTCCAAAGAGCCTGGATGTGGCACTCAGTGCCATGGGCTGGGAACCACGGGGGGAGTGGATCAAGGGTTGGACTTGATGATCTCTGAGGTCCCTTCCAACCCAGCCAATTCTATGATTCTATGAAATCAATTCTCTCTCCTCCCTTTCCCCCCCTGTCTCACTGCTCACATCTCAGCCTCTCCAGCAGCATCTTTAAATTTCCAGAAATTAGGGCACTACCACCAACACTCAGCCTTGTTCTCAACCTCCAGTTCCACCACGGCCACCAAATGGGGCTTTGGGATCTGTTCCTCCACAGCCAGGCTGTCTGGAAAGGATTTTTTTATGGTGTTTTCACTCCAATCTTTGCCCATTTCCAACTTGCTGGGTACTTCTGCAAGCACGAAGCCAAGCTTTGGGTGGGAGTTAGGTTTTTAATTGTGATTGTAGGTGTAGATAAAGGTCCAGAAGTACTGGTACCAGTTTTCAGATACCTACACTCATGCTATGTCATTTTTTTGAGCAAAACCTGAGGTGTAGCCTAACCTACAGCAGGATCTTGGTATTAAGCCTGATCTGGTACATGAGCCCACAACTGATCCTGAGTGATGGGATTCACAGCATTCTCCAGCTGGGCTTAGATATCAGTGTTCTAAATCTCAAAGTTGGACCCAGGCCTCACTATTCTAAGAAATTTTGTCCATCCAGAGGCTATCATTGCACAAATCAGCATCTCCTCAGGTGCACAATAACCACCCTAAATGCCAGCATCTACCTCATAAGGGGTGGGGGTGTGTGTGAAGGGAAAGGAAAAAAAAAGTCATTAGTTGAGTTCTTGGTACCAAGCCTGAGTGCTCTCATAGAAAGGGATTTGTTCATCCCAAAAATTGAATTCACACCATTTCCCTGATCTGAGAAGACAGATGATATCATCCCCTTGGCAGGAGGTGCTTTAGAGGACACTCTAATCCATGTACTGACAGGGATATTCACTGGAGCTGTTGCTCAGGGCTCTGTGTCCAAGGTTTGATCAGGGCTTGAGCAGAGAGCTCGTCCTGGCTGACAGCAAAAATGGTTTGTGGCAACTGATAAATGAGGTGGCACCCTATAGATTTAAGTGTGATTGTGATATACAACATCAGCCCAAGAGCCTCAAGAGAAGAGGGGATAAGGGTTGACACTGAAAGTCCAGTTGGGCTCAAAACAGCAGCATGTGCTACATACTTTCAAGATTGCTGTATCTTCATCTCTGCCTATGGGGAAAAATAAATGGACATCTTGGATCCAATCCGTGTTCCCTGTTGGGTTTTATCAGTGCTTTACAGGCCTACAATTCAAAAGTTATAAGATAAGGGTGATATAAAGTAGTTATGGAGAAGAAAAAACATTGGATTCTTAAACAGGCTGAAGTATTCATTTCCAGCAGGCTCAAGGTTAGATCTATGGGGGCTTTATCCTCCTTTATTCCTTTGCAGCTGCCAGGGCTGAGCCATCAGGAATATTCTCCAGCTTAGAAGCAGCTGAGTACTCAAAAGCAGCTGGGGACATGCTAGATAAACCTCTTGGTCAGGACTCAGAGGAGCTTTGGGAAGGTTCCCACTCATCTGGGGGGTGAAAGTCCTGTCCCGTCCAGTGGTCACGGGGTGGGATGCATGAAAGGTCAAGTTTGATCAGCTAGATAGGAACAGGAGAAGGGGGAGACAGCAGCAGTCAGGGCACTGGTGTGCAAGCTGCAGTTTTCAGGATTGCACCAGAGCCACCTTCTCTTTTAAAGCCCCTAATTTGGATTAATTAGATAAGCTCATAACAGAAGCAGCCCGCTCAGCAGTGGCAATGAAAAAAGATGACAACTCTATTAAACCATTGGAAAGAACATCAGCAGGGATGCAGGTGACATCCCTGAACTCCTGAATCTGGATTTCTGTAGTGACCACTGGCCAGACCACCTTTGGGCACTGGTTTCCATGTAGAAACCATCTCATCCTTGAGGAGAAATGTTTGAAACCTGCACCTGATGTTGCTACCAGACAAGGATGTGTTGTGCTCTTTATCAGGTAGGGCTGGTTTCACCCCAAAGCCTGATGTACCCCATTTCCCCAGAAATATCCTACTCCCAGGGACAAGGGCAATTTCCAGAAGTCTCCATGAACAGCTCTTTAGTGGTAGGAATCTGCTGGGAGTTCCCAACCTTCAGAGAGTCCTGAGCCCAAAGCCAGGATGAGCTGAGAGGTGGATACACAAGATCAATAACTTACACACCACACACCATTCTTTAGTGGGACAGGAACTATCCAAAACTTGAATTTCCCAGAAACTGCTGCCCATCCTTTCTATGGGGTGGTCAGATTTAGCCCCCCAACAGCAGCAGGTTTGTAGGACCTCGAGAGAGCAGCAACATCCCAGGAGGTTCAGCTTCCCCCAACTGGACAAGAGCAGAACGAAGTTAAGGAGTTTGTTGGAAAGCAGCATTTTTGATAGTTTGTTGTGCTGGCTCCTTGGCCTTTTCTCAGAAGGGATAGTGTTTCACAAAGGGAAGTTGCTTTCTGCAAAGTGACCGACCCACTGGCACCAGTACAAAGTTTTAGGGGATGAACTCATACTTCTGAGCATGATTCCTTTGCACTGCTGAGAGCTGCTAATGAAGAGGAGAGGGGAGCAGCTAGGAAGGAACTCAGAGCCAGAAATTTGGGAAGCAGAAAGCAGGGGGGAACCCAAACCTTGGGGTCCTGACCTGCAACAAACACCTTTAAACCAGAGGGGTGGGTGGGTTCCTCCCTCCTGCCTGGAGAGAGGGCTTAAGGGTTCTCAGCAGCACTGGAGCCTGAAAATCCCTCCTCCCTCTTGCTCATCTGCTGCCTGGCTCTGAAAGAGCCTAATCTGCCCTGCCTTGCTTTGAAGTCACCCAGGGATTTAGATTTCTGCCTCTTTTAAGGCAAGGCAGAACACTGAGGGTGAGCTGGGCAACAAGGACACTGTTCTGCCTTAACACAGAGCAGGCACTGCAGCCTGACAGCAAGGGGCAGCCCTCCTCCTCCTCCTTCACCTCCTCCTCCTGGCTGGTTTTAGCCAGAAAAGGGATCCAAGACCCTCTGCCCACCCCCCATGGTCCCACCACCTTCTGCTGGCTCCTTCCTCCAGCCCTGGGACTCCACAAACAGAACATGAAACCTTCCTGCAAACGCAGCCCCTTCCAACAAGAATCCCCCCAAAACCTTCCCTGTAGGCATCCCCCATTCTCCCCAAAAAGCTTTTGTTGATCAGGATGCTGAGGGGTCACCACACCAAGCCTTGCAGCACCCCAAGGCATTGCAAAGGGAGCCAGGTCCAAGGGATTTATTCCCAAGGGATGCTCCAAAACCTTGCCCCATGATTTACACCTTCTTGAAGCTGCTTGGCTTTGTGCACAGCACCTTCCACCCCAAGAAGCTGTTACACTCTGCAAGAGGCAATCTGACATGTTCTGTTAAAATATATTTTAAGACAGATGGCTGGCCTCATTTGCTTCCTTTTTAAGGAAGGAGAATGGGGCTGATGTCACCCTGTGAATCACTGGAAGAATAAAACTAAATCCTTGGGGGTCAGGGTTTGAAAACAGGATGGCAAGGGGTTCTGTATATCAAGTAAACATCAAATTTCCTCGAAGTTTCTCATCCCACTCAATGGTCAGCAGCACTACAGCAAAAGTGCCTTCAAAGCAACAAGATGATCTTGGGGTTTTCACTTTCCAAAATGCAGAAAATCCCCTCCAAATCCCAGACTCACCCCAAATTTCTTGCCACTGTTAAAAAAAAAAAAATTAAAATAAAATAAATCTTGCTGTGCCTGAGGGCTCTTGGCTTCTAATCCCCTCCTCCAACCTTCATGCCCTGCCCAGGACACTGAAGGCTGTCAGCAAGGGGCACCTGGCCAAGAGCTGATGCCAGGAAAGTTACCCAGTCCCCTGGTTTTTATTCACATGTCATTGGCAGGGGTGCACCCAGGGGAAGGCAGAAACAAGAGATTTCCACCCTTCAGATCCATCTGCAAGTCTCCACCCAGGAGGGAAGGTGACTGGGATCATCCAGGTCTCAGTGGGAATCAGAGCTTTACACTGGGAGTATGGGAATTTCCAGGCAAGGATTTGGCTTAGGGGAGTGGGAGATGTAGAGCACCCCTGATTTTTATTCCTTGGAGCAGTTTCTCTTCTCTTGCATCACAAAGTGTCTGGGAAGCAGCCAAGGGCATACAGCAAGGGAGATAGCAAGTGGGAAGGGAGAGGAAAAAAGTCAAGGGGAATCCAGGCATATTTATAAAAATCAGAACAATAGTTTGCCAGAGCTGTGATAAGAACTATTTTCTACTCACAAATAAAAAGTGCAATGATAATTTTTTTGCCTCCTATGTTTCTCCTCCCTTTTCCTAAAATTAATAAAAAAAAAATTAAAAATAAATGCATAACTCCACAGCTTCCCCCAAAACTAAAACTGTCACGAGAGTAGCAGTCAAAATGGAAGGAATCCCAGCAGGGAAAACATCTGCCTGGAGATTTTAGGAAAGATCATGAAGCTGGCAGTCCTGACCTAATCCTTGGTGGGCATTTGTTCAGATCATCAAGTTCAGCAGCTCAACACCCCCTTGCAGTCTGGAGCAAGCAGCAAGAGCATCTCTAAGGGTGGCCTGGCTTGCAAAACAAGCAGAGCTCTGCACTTCCTTGGCAAAGAAGCTGCCTCATGCTGGATCCCTTTGGCTCCTTGCCTGGTTCTTGAATGTTCATGGAAGCAAACGATTGGTAACACTCTCCAGTAATCAAACTTTCCTTTTCTCTCTTGCACCCCCTTCCTTCTCCCCACCCCCCTTCCAAAAAAACCTCAAAACAACTTTAAATAGCAGCTTAAAAGGAAACAAACTTAGCTCAAGGTCAGAGGCACAGCAAGGCTGTTTCTCATGCTCTGAGGAAATCCCAGCAGTTGGATGGTGGATGGAGTTATCTCCCAGCCCTATCAGGTCAGGAATTCAGAGAAAGGCTGGGAGGGGTTTCCCAGCATTTTGCAAATCTTGCCCCCATCTCCTCCTCCCTGCTGCAAGGCAGGATCCTCTGCACACCATTCCTGCCTGATCCCAGGTGGGTTTGGGTTGGAAGGGACCTTAAAGCTCATCCACCATAGGCAGGGACACCTCCCACAAGGACCAGGATGCTCCAAGCCCCATCCAGCCTGGGCTGAGACACTGCTAAGGATGAGAATCTCCCACAAATGGCTACACACAACTGCTTTGGCCCAGGATCTGCACCCATGGGTGCAATTCAGTTGTGCTGTCAACAGCAGCAGCTCCAGACTGAAATTCCCTGAGCTGACCAGCACCTTGGAGGTTCCTCCATCTCACCAGGAGGAGGTTCATCCATGCAGCTGGTGTAACCACAGCTGGGGATGAGTTAGTGGCCTGAATGACCATCACTGGGGGAATTCCTCTGGGTAATTAAAAGACACCTGGAGCCACCCCACTGATTTTAATGCAACCTGAACAAAAGCAACCCCAGGGATGGAGGTGAGGGTGAGACAATGTCACACTTGGGCAAAACTAGATCAGGAGAGGCAGCTGTGTACTCATCTTCCATTGGGATCAGAGCAGTACCATGATTTCCAGGAAAGATGGGAATAGCACTATCAACATGACCTTAATGTAGAATTAGATCTGGGAAAGCTTCATGAATTAAACACATCCTCGCATAAAGCTGAAGACCAGACTCAACAGAATCCTTCCTCCCCACACCATCACCTCAAGCTACAGCAGAATAGTTCAGGGGAAAGCTGAACAACAGCTTTAGCAGGGTTTAGCTACAAGAATTCTCTCATCCATGCAGCATCTCCTGGGCAGATCAGAGTTTCCACTGAATCTGCTTTTTCTGTAAATGAGAAGTGACCCACTCAAGAAAACAGCAAAGCTGGGAGAAGAAACCATCCCCCCCCAGGATCCTGCTCCCCCAGCATCTTTCCCCACCTCTCCTTTAAAGCCCACAACAGTATCTCCCCTCTTCATTCATGCACTTAGCCCAAATAAGTCCAAAGGGAGAGAAAACCAAGAAGAAGGATTTTTAAGTTCACATTTAAAATAGCTTATGCATTTTGGAGCTCCTTCCAGCTTCAGCTCAGTCCAGAGTGCTGCACGCCAAGGTTTTATACATCGTGTCATCAGGGGACTGCATTTACAAATAAGATCAAGAAGTGAAATAAAAAAAAAAAAAATCACTGGAGATGGAGATAACTCGCTTGCTGGCAGAGAGCAAGGGGCTGAATTGATCTCCTGGCTCAGGCACAGACTTTTCCAGCTGCCAATAACACCCAGCTAGTAGGGCCACAGCACACGGTGTTTATGGCTGGGGCTTGTAATGAAATCAGCATCTCACACGGGGAACTTAACCCTTCAGGAGATACTGGGGGTGACACAAGTGGCTCCTATGGGGCAGCAGGGAAATACTGAGACTAGTGCTGCCTTTGATATACAGAAGTCTCTGAAGGAGTTCAGAGCCCTTAGAGAGTTATTGACAAACTAAGGGAAGTCCCTCTGCCACATGGAAGCATTGAGGAGGTCTTTGGATCTGGGGATCACTCCCAGGGTTACTTTGGGGACATCCCCTTTCCCACCTCCAGGCTGGAGAGACTCAGGTGAGCATCAGCTTGGACATCTCATCCCCATTCCACCATCCCTTCAAGGAAGGGATGAGCACTTGGTTTCTCTGCCCAACATCAGGGAGGGAGCTGCAAGTACAGACCTCGAACAGAGTCTAAGAGGTGGCTGAGGACTGCTGAGAGCTGCAGCTTCTTCCTTTGGGATACAGAGCACCCGTGCAGCACTCCTGGACAGGGTGCAGGGATGTAGCAACATCCATAGCAAACTCAGCCCATGCAAACAACCTTCATGTTCAGCACAGTATCTTGGGTTTATAGACATGAGAAACACTTGCAAAGCCTCCCAGAACTCCCAGTCAACAGGCTTACTGATGCAACCCACCCTTCAGATGTTGGAGACAGAGGAAGGAAAGCTGCTACCTCTGTGCCCCCCTCCATCCCTAAACCAAACCTGGCTCTGGACCTACCCACCAGTGCCCTGAAACACTGGTGGGGTGTAAATCCTACAGTCTGGATCCACCACACACATTTCCTTCCCTTGAATAAACTGCTGTATGTAAGAGATTTTTTTTTTCTTTTTTTTTTTTTTCCAGCCCAGGCTTCCCTAATGAACACTGGGAGGTTTATATAAACAAAGCAAAGAAGCAGGGCAGTTCATGACTAAGGAGAAAGTATCACAACCACACCAACAACATCAACAGTTTAGAGAAAACGCTTGGAGCTGTCAATACCCTGAGATGAGTGGTGAAAGGTTTGGGGATGGAGTCCAGTTGGAATTAATAGACAGCTTGCTGGTTTGCTTACAAAGCATGGGGGAAGACTGCAGTGCTCAGCTGCAGGTCAGAAATAGTACCAGCTCCATAGGAACCAGGACATGGAAAAGCCCAAAGCAGGACAAACTCTCACAGCCATGGAGAATCTGAAATGAAAGAGCTCTCTGCCAAGAGAGGAGCTCAAGAGTTTGGCTCCTTCAAAGCTCAGCTCTTAAAATACATCCCAGCAGTTTGGAGCTGTACATTCCTCACTCAGGGTGTGCAAAGGACTCAAAATGATCCTGGTAAAGGCACCTCAAGCAAGACTTTTTTTCCTTCCAAAACAAACACTCAGTGGTGCAACGATGCCAGAGGGCTCCTGAATGAAGCTCTTGAAGCCACCCTGCTATCTTAACCATGTGCTGAGACTGAGCATGAACCCACACTCCAGCCCAGGCTCAACTTTTGGGCACAGATTCCAATGCCTTTGCATGCCTGGCACAGCTTTCAATCCCTACTGGGAACAGAGTCCATGGGAGGACCTTGCCCAAGAGCAGGATAGCCCAGCTCAGAGACAGAGCCATGTTTAAATCTAGGTGCCAACACTAGAGATAGCAACAGTGAGGAACTGAAGTAATCAAAGGTGTTACTCACATGTGCCTTGGACTGGAAACACAGCCAAGAGTCCAACCAAAGTGAGGAACCAGCATCTCTGACCCCAGCCAAAGGGTCCATTCCCCAAAGTCAGGAAGGGGAGGGAAGGTTGAGTGAGTAGAAATGGATCTCAGGACAGCAAACCCCACCTATAGTGATGGTGGGATTGGTTCAGCTCTCTGATGGACAGAGGGGAACCCCAGCCACAGCCAATCCCACTAACAAGAGTCGGGCTCCTCAGAGTAGTGATTGGGGTCAGGTGCTGGGCAAGCACCTTGAGTCCATCTACAGGGTTTGGGGTGTCTAAAGCTGCTGGTTTAAGGGGATATCAGCATGGCTGCTGGTTCTCATGCAACTCCCACCCCATGAGGCATCCTCAAAGGTCCAAACCCATAATGGTTTTGGGTTCTGGGCCTTGGCACAGCTGTTCTGCAGCTGTGTTTTGCAGGAGGTGGGCTCAGAGAGACCTGTAGCTTCCTTAAGCTTCTGAGCTCAGGCTCAGCTCCCATAAAGCTGAGGTTTTATGGGTCTCCCCATGTCTGAGAGTGTGGCTGGGAGGAGGCAGTCACTGGGATTTACAAGATCCAAGCCTGGATCCACTGGGAAACTTTGTTTTAAAGCTGGTTTATTTTGGATTTGCAAACACAACCCTTCTCTTCAGCCCAAATTGACCTCCTGAGCTTGCATCCTTCTCCCAAACTCTTCTGGCAACTTCCATTGCCCTAGGAAGCCTCCAGCATCTCCTGAGGACCAACTTCCCTCTCCCAGCATCTTCCCTTCTTTCTCACCACATGCTTAAGTTTGTTAATCCAGTCAGCCAAAAACTACTCACTAGCTCAAACAAAACTAAGGGAATGGCCTGGGTAGAGCAGTGCCAAATCTGAAAGGTTTTCATGAGTTTCAATTTGGAGTCTCAAATCTGAAAGGTTTCTGTGAATTTCCATTTGAATTTCCACTTGCAATCTGAAATCCTGAAATAGTTTTGTTAAATTAATTTTGCAATATTTGCCTTTTTTTTTTTTTTTTCCTTTCCACTTGGCTTTATGACTCTCTTTTCAGGGCTGCATTTCTAGGCTGTCCATCTTTCTGGACCTCCAGTTTCTCAGCTGGTATTTTCATACCTGATGATGCTCAGTTTTTCCCTCGGGAAGCTCAGAACTCTCAACTTAAAACATTTTGTCAACGTGGGTTTGCATTAAGCCAAGGGGTTCCTCGTGCCACACGACTCTGCTGGAAGGGAAAGGAGCTGTGGGGAAACCTTAAAGAGGCTCAACAAGGCTCAGAGCAGAACTGTCAGCAGCAGAAGTGGCTCGGGAATGAACCCGAGGTGGCTGAGCTGCTGACAGCTGCAGAACAAGCCAAAAGAGAGGTGGGTTTGGGAACAGAGGGGAATATTTCATCTTTTCTGACTTGATGAGTTTGGGTTGGCACAAGACAATGAGGAGCAGCTGTCAGGTGGAGATGCCAAACTCCCCTCTACATTTAGCAGCAAAAATACTGACACTCTTTCAGACCACTAATGTTTGCAGTTTCTCAACAGCATTGGCTCATTTTCTTAGGAAAACCCTCCTCCAAGAAATGTGTTGGTTTTTTTTTTTTTAAAACCAATATTCAGCCCAGAGCTTCAGCAGCAAACTTTTCACTCTTCAAATTAGCAAGCAGGATAAAATCCACTTCCCAGAGCTTACTGGATGTTAAGCAGAGGCTGAGCCACCTGGATCCATCACCTTACCTGTGGATCCTTAAATATTAATTTCCTCCATAATTTCTCCTCTCATAACCTCTTTGGCTTTTCTGTTGCCCAAGAGCTGGTTTATTTCCTGGAGCTGTTTTAATTCACCAAGTTATTTAGGTTGGAAAAGACCCTTTTGACCACCGAGTCCCACGTGGAACAGCAAATTGGGAAACAGGTGGAAAACTCAGGAGCACAGTTGGGTTCCTTTTGATTTTGGATGTGCAATAAAAACGTGTGTCTGGGTAAAGCAAATCAAGGACATTTCAGACAAAATGCCCCAGGAGGATGCAAAATAATAAAGATTAAATCTCAATCTACTTGTGTCTGGTATCTGGTTGACTTTAAAGCTGTTCCAGGACCCCAGTGCAAAGGCAGCTCAGTAGAGCAGCCACCAAGAGAGGTTTTAGCTGAGGAATGGATCTCGTGGTGTCCAACCAGGTCCCAAAACCTGTTCCAACCTAAACCCACCCTCTCCAAGCCCCTTTCCATCCAGCACCAGTTCCTCAGAGTATTAATGCCAACCAGGCAAGGGGTTGGTTGACTCCAGGGTAGGAATAAACACCTAAGAGTGTAGCAGGAGGTGAAATTCTTTGAAATCTCAAGGTTTTAAGGATGTTTTCTCACCTTTACATGCAGAACAAGTTTTCTGGTTTGGGGGGGTTGTTTCTCTTCTTGGTTCTGCTTTGCCAGGTGATCAGGTAAAGCAAAGCAAAGTGGTGGGGGAAAAAGGGAGAAAAAGAGGAAAAAGGAAGGGAGGGAGAAGGAAAAAGGAACCTGCAGCTCTCCTTGCATGGGCTCCTTGTTGGCTGGGACCTCCACGAGGCTCTGAACCTGCTGGGATCATGCAGGACCATGAAGCTGAGCTGCAAACTCAGAATTGTGGTGGTATTTCCCATTCCCAGAAAACCATTCTGGTTTTGTCAGAGTTTCCCTGAATAAAACAACAAGATCCATCCCAAGAAAACATCCCAACCACCTCAAGGCTTTTTTTTTTTTTTTTTTTTGGAAAACACAAAGGAAGGAGGGAATTACCCCGTGATGTCAGCAGCTGAACGGGGATTCAGCAAACCCTTTAGTTGGAGGCTTTAAGAGATCTGCATTTTTCCTGGAAAATCCATACAAATCAAGTGTCTGAACTCTAGTTACCTCTTTCCAACCTGCCAGGTTTTTTTTTTTTTCTCCATTAATAAAACTCAGTTAAAATATTCCAGTTCACCTTCTACAAATCTACTGTGGCATGTCCTGGAATCCAGCTCATGTCTCTAAATGCATGTCCTATTATCTTGACTTCCTCCTGCTTATTGGCAATGGCCAGTAATCTTTCAGTTGTGGTATGCAAAGCCAAACATGAACCAGTATTTTCCATTATGGTTGTAATTTTGGCCTGTAATGTTATCACTCAAATCTAAATCCACTTCAGAAAGCCCATAAACTAATTGTCACAGCAGAAATTGAAACTTCAGAATAAGTTTAGAGAAGTGATTTAATAGAAGGGAAATAAAAAACAAGTGAAAGGCATAATATTTTTTTGGAAACAAAAGAATAATAGAATATTTCTTTCTCTTTACCTCGTTTCAGTGAGAGGACCTGCTTCTTTTAAATGCATTTATAGCAGATTTGTTTGCCTTGGATTACACAGTAGCAGATACAACATTTGTGCAGTGAGAGTTGATTAAAAAGATACCTCCCCAAAAAGAAAAAAGCAAGGTAAACAGATGAAATCTGTATGCAGCAAAGATATCCTTGCCTTCATTTTTCTTAAATATCAAATGCCAAGTGCTAACAATATGCCCATGTTCTTATTACACACTTTAAGGCATTTTTCACAGTTTGCAAACCCAAACCCTTTGCAACCCTCGCTCAGTTTACATTGGGGGATGCTGTGAGTGGCTGCTGCTCAGCCTGCTTCACTTCATTCATGTGAAGAAACAAGATACAGAGGGTAGAAAGTGACCCACTGTGTTTATCCTGACGGGGGGAACAAAATAGAAACAAAAAAAAAAGAAAGAAAAAATGAAAAAAAGCTTTTGCTCAAGTAGCAAACAGGGAATCTGAGGCTGAGCATTAAACCTGAAGGCACCTTTGGAGCTTCCCAGGATAAATGGGATTGGGAAAGGCAAAGGATGACAAGGATGTGAGTGGGATTTCAAGGATTAACCCCAAAATAACCCCCCCAGAAATCAAACTGCCCTGCCAGGGTCTGCATTGGGTTGTTTGGTGTTGAGAGGGGGAGGATGGCAAGGAATGGGTTGGGCAGGGGGGGTGTGGATTTAAAAAAAAAAAAAAAGCCCCACTCTTATTCATAACAAATTGCCTCAAAACTGCAGCAGGAGCCTGTTTATAATAAACCAACAAATGATATAGAGGCTGCTGTTTGGCACAGGAATGGCCTGGGAGAGGTTTGTATTACATTTCTCTTGCTCAGCGTTCCTGGTATAAGGCAGAACAGGCTGAAATTTATGTTCTCCTGGTACTGTCATCCTGGCTGGGCTATTCCAGAGACAGTTCTGGCACAATCCCTCACTCTGCTCTGCCCTGCATCCCTCTGGATTTATGGCCAGGGCTTGGGGTGAGGGCAGAGGGGCATTTCTGACTTCTTTATGGGGATGGAGGCACTTGAAGAGGCCAGGACAGACACAGATAAGTGGCCCCAGAGCCAGCTACTGACACCACCCTCCCTCTTGTGCTTTCTTGTACTCTACAAGAGTTGGTTTTTAATGTAAGACCATCAGGGCTGTGTCTGGGGTAGGTGCAGGTTTGGAGAAAAATGAGGAAATGAGAATTACTTTCCCTTTGTAGTATTTTTGTTTCTTAGGTTTTGCTCTCTCTTTCTAGCCTGGCAAGCAAAGCTATGTGAGCTCCATCCCTCCATCCATCCTTCCATCCCTCCCTCCATCCATCCATCCATCCATCCATCCATCTATCCACCCATCCCTCCATCCATCTATCCATCCATCCATCCATCCATCCATCCATCCATCCATCCCTCCATCCATCCATCCATCCATCCATCCATTCCTCCATCCATCCCTCCCTCCATCCATCCATCCATCCATCCATCCCTCCACCCATCCATCCATCCATCCATCCACCCATCCATCCCTCCATCCATCCCTCCATCCATCCATCCATCTATCCATCCATCCATCCCTCCATCCATCCACCCATCCCTCCATCCTACTTTCATCTTTTGGCTAGCAAGACATTTTTAGCCATAAGCAGCTCAGAAGGGTTGTGTCAGACTCACCAAGAACTGAGATGGGATCCCTAAACCTCACCAGGATCTTCTCTCCAGTGCCTGAGAGGGAGGTTATAGGATTATAACCTCACAGGTTATAGGATCAAAGAATTGCCCAACCACTAACCCAACCCTACTGAGTCCAATGTTAACCCATGGCCCTCAGCACCACATCTCCATGGCTTTGAAATCCCTCCAGGGATGGGGGACTCCAGCACGGCCCTGGGAAACCTGGACCAGAGCCTGACAACCCTTTTGGGGAAGAAATTTTTCCCCTAGGTCACGTTGCTTCCTTTGGATGCATCATTTTCTCCATCAATGTGAGAGAATCAGTTGTGAAGAATTCCTCTCAGGTCCCCCAGGTCTGAGGGTAGAAAAGCCCTCAAAAAAGTACAAAATGCCAGCCTTGACCTCTCCATCTCTGAATCAGGTTATGGGGTGGCATCTCTTGGCTTTTGAGGGATGTTTCTGATCACAGCTGGGAGAAACTGAGCAACCACATCCATGGGGTATTTTGATACCAAAGCCAAGACCATGAACCCAGGCAGTTTTTGTGTGGATCCCATGTCCTGGAGGATTTCTGGTCTTAACGTTTTGGTGATGAGTTGAGCAACCACACAAACCAAGTGGCCATGGGGTCACCAAACCAGTTTCCATCCAGCTCAGGAGAAACCCCTGGCCGAAGCTGCTGAAAAGTTTTCTCCTTTAGAGTAACCACTCTAAAGCTTTTTCTCTTTGCAAAATGCTTTGAGAAAGTGAATAAAGAGCTTCTCAAGAGCTGGGTATTATTATTTATTGTTGTTATTGTACAGAATTCACTCCTCACTGTCAGGGAAACGGTAGCAGTGTGAGCTACAGCTCTGGAGTTCCAGGGGATGTCCTGACCCCTACAAATTACTCCTCAATGCAACAGCCAGGAAAAGTCAGAAATCAAGCAGAGGAAAAAAAAAAACAACCCAAAACAAGAAGGGAGAAAGGTTTTCAGATCAAACCTCACTGTCTGCTGCATGAAATTCAGTCTGTAACACCAAGCTGTTTCACCAGGGCACCTCTCCCTAAATGCCCCAAAGTTCTACCAGGTGTTTGTTTTTAGTTTGGTTTTGGGTTTTGGTTGGTTCGTTGGGGTTTTTTTGGTTGTTTGCTTTTTGGGTTTTGGGGTTTTTTTTTGTGGTTGTTGTTTGTTTTCAGTTGTCACGTTCTCACTGGTCTTCAACTGGGTTTTGGAAGTTGCAGAGGAGTCTGTGGAAGAGTGGGAATTCAGGTGCAAGTGTGAGAAGGGGAGGGCAACAAAGACCAAAAAAAAAAAAAAGAAAGAAATGGAGGTGGAAAGCATCAGGGAGAAGGAGAGAGGAACAATAACCCAGGTGCCCTCTAACCAGTGCCAGTGTTTTTCATCTCCAGCATCTCTCTTGCTGGATCTTTTGGTGATCCAGAAGACCTGGGAGCCTGGTGGATCAGGGTCTGCTGGTCCAGCACTTGTCTCCTTCCCCTGCTACGTTTTGGGGCCAAAAGCTCCCCAATCACTGTGCTACCAACCATGGTTTGTGATCTGATTTCCTTTCATGGCCATAGTTCTGCTTTCCATAACCCCCACTGCCAAGTGGTATTGCTGCAAGTGATGCCTGGAACCAGGAGAGGAAAGGAAGAAAGAGCTGGAGGGAATAAAGGGGGGAAAGCCAATGAAACAGAACAGATAATTTTGCAATTTAATTTTCCATCTTCTCTAAGAAGGGTCCCAGTGTCATGCTTGATGGATGAAACCGCTCCACAGAGCCTCTCAGGATTAATTCCCCTCCTAGAACTTTCCAGAGCAGCCTCTTGGCTCCCTTCTCCAGGCTTCCCCCCTGCCCTGCTCCCTTCCCTTCTCTCTTCTCCTGCCTGGAAGAATGTTTTGGATCACAGCCAACAAGGAGAATTAGGCTGGGTATAAGGGCTGGCTTTCATGTCAGCTGAAGAGATCCGAGCCCTTTTCCTGAAGGAGAGGGCAGCTTTTATGTGGAAAACCTCAGCAAAGCAGCAATCAGACCTGAATATTCCCTGCTCCTTATCTGAGGCTGCTGACTACTGCACAAACTTGGTGTATCTGCTCCTTCCAGGATCTCAAAGGATCTGCAGATTTTACCATCCTGCTTGGGCAGAAATCTCTGAAGCCCATTAAAGGTTACACAGTAATCTGATCTCCATATTTTCTCAAGATCTGGAATTTAAAGACCAGGTTTGATCTTATCTAATTTTTTTTTTTTTTTATCTGATGATGCTGGCTCCACCAAATAAGATTTATCTGAAAAGAAAATAATGCAATTAATGTCCTGGCTGCCAAAGTCTTTCTGGAGACCTCTCAGGTTTTTTGCTGCTCAGAGCACTCCAATTAAATGTAACTCTGTAAACCCCAGCAAAGCAAACCCTTATCAGAGAACATGCAATGCTCCTAAATTCCTAAATTCAATTTGTGGATTGGGTAAATCCCATGGAAAGGGCTCAGGCTTACTATGCTTGCCTTTCATTTTATTTTTTTTTTCTTTATTATTTTCTCTCTGTGTGTATGAAGGGGACACAGAGACACTGTTCTGAATCAAACCCCACTCTCTCCCCTGGCCTGGCAGGGTGCTCACATACCACTACCAAGTGCTATTACTGCTTTTACGTCACTGAAAAATTTTTCTTCATGCTTTCTGGCATCCTGCAGCTGAAGGGGCTCCAGGAAAAAAGAAAAAAAAAAGCAAACTTGCTGTCCTGAAAGGGGGCAAGGGAGACACGTGAAAGGTTTGTCCCCAAGCTGTGCAAGGCACGTAGCAATAGGGACTGAGGTGTCCATGGCTTCTTGAAGCATCCTTGGAGAGCTCCAGGGGAAAGATTCAGCAAGAAGGAGATGCACACCCCAGGCTGAGGACACAGCTGAGGTCCTGGACACCCCTGAGATGTGGCACCTCAGTTGTGCTTTGTTAGAGGGACACATCTCCTATATCCCATGTCACATCTCATATATCCCATGGGTGTATGGGAGGTGAGAGCCCATGGATTTTTCTTCATGCTTTTTGGCATCCTGCAGCTGAAGGGGCTCCAGGAAAATAATAATAAAAAAAGCAGATTTACTGTCCTGACAGGGGGCAAGGGAGATATGTGAAAGATTTGTACCCAAGATGTGCAAGGTAGGTACCAATGGGGACTGAGGTGTCCATGGCTTCTTGAAGCATCCTTGGAAAACTCCAGGGGAATGATTCAGCAAGGAGGAGATGCACACCCCCAGGCTGAGGACACAGCTGAGGTCCTGGACACCCCTGAGATGTGGCACCTCAGTTGTGCTTTGTTAAAGGAACACATCTCATATATCCCATGTCACATCTCATATATCCCATGGCTGTATGGGAGGTGAGAGACCATGGATTTTTCTTCAGGCTTTTTGGCATCCTGCAGCTGAAGGGGCTCCAGGAAAAAGAAAAAAAAATAAAAAAAAAGCAGACTTGCTTGTCTGCTTGTCCTGACCTGTCCTGACAGGGGGACAAGGGAGACACGTGAAAGGTTTGTCCCCAAGCTGTGCAAGGCATGAAGCAATGGGGACTGAGGTGTCCATGGCTCAGCCCAAGTGCCTGATCCAGCTGGATCTCACTCAGCCCAAAGAGGACAACCTAGTAGGATAGCTAGATGGTTGAACAGCTCTCATAGAGTTCCTCTGGAAAAGAAAAAAAATTATATAAAAAAGGAGATCTTCTTCAAGCCGAGGGTTTTCTCAGTTCTCCAGCAATCTCAAGGCCTCATGGCACTCTCCAAGCAAGACTGAAACCTTACACAAAGGGGGAAAGGGACACTGAAAATGGATCTTTTTTAAAAATCAAGGCACTTCAGATCAGCAGCTTCCAACTGGGCAGAGCCTTTCCCTGTCTTGACTCCTTCCCATCTTCTCCTCCATTAAGGTCCAGGAATGCAAAGAGTTTGAGAGACCCACAGGAGGAGGAGCAAGGCTGGAAAAGAGTGGAGGGATAACCCAGGACTGCCATTCCTCTCTGGGATGAGCCTTTCGTGGTGGGCATCACCCCCAGGGTTTCTCAGGAACAGCAAGAGGAGGTTTCACCATGAGCAGGTTCACCATGAATGGATTCATTCACTGAAATCCCAGCTCTTGGCTTTGCTTTGCTGTGCTAAAGCAAAACATCATTTCTGGCTGATCTCACCTGAAGGATTTCCAGACTGCTTTTCCTCCAAGTTATTTGGGTTTGGAACCAGGCTGAAAAAATTAATTGTGCACCCAGTGCTAGGGTTTGACTCTATCAGCTGCCTTCAGAGCTCCCCTGGATGCACTTTGGCTGTGGCAACCTCCAGGATGGGAAAAAAAATAATGTTCCTGCCCTCAAATCTATCTCAGCCTCTTGTTCTTCTGAGGCACGAATAGGAAGAACTCCTGTCCTGATATTAAGACAAAAAATAATAAATCGCTTTGAAATCTCTGCAGCCAGGTGAAAGATGTGACCAGAAGGAAGTTCACACACCTGTGAGTCACCGTTTTCAGCTGCAGTAGAATATTTTTTTCTTTTTAAATTTCAGAAACCTCTGGAAAATCATCACTTTCCTCCTTTCCAAGACACTTTTACCTAAGCCTTTCTCCACTGAAAACTTCATTTCACAGGATTAATGTACCTGCCCTTGGCTTTGCCTCTTTCTGGATGGTCCTTCTCACCCCCATTTTCTTAGTTCATGGGAGACCATCAACAGAATCTCCATCTTGTTAGTGAAAGTCTTTTTTTTTCTTTTTTTTTTTTTCTTTTTTTAATAAACATTCCTTGGCATATACATCTTTTTTGTTTAAAAATGGCCATACTACTCAATAACAAACTGAGGCTTTAACGTATGAGCTCTGCAATCCTGTCTGCAAATCATTTAGAACAACTTCAGCAGATGTGTAAGGCCAGGGCAATCCATAAACCAACTTTGTGCACAACCACCTGGAGTAACTAACCTGAAACCATCAGCAATGGCCCTGTCTGAATCTAGACAGAGCCCCTGTCTTGGCCATGGCAGATCCTACATCTTCAGGTGATCTTCACATCACCTTCAGTTGGTGTTCAGAGCTCAGAGTAGTTTAGGAAGACTGAATTTTAGGGACTGTCCACTCTTGACATGGAGAACAACGACCTGGGGTCTTCCAGTGTAGATCAAGAAGATAGTGAAGAATGAAGATGTCACTTTTGGCAAGAACCAACCCTGCCTAGCCCTCTATCTGACCTTGCTTTCCTCTTAGAGGAGCTTATTCATCTTCCCCTGATTATGACAAAAGTTTTTGTGTGGATGAGGAGGGCAGGAGCCCAAACCTTGCAAGCTTTTGCTCCATCCCACCTGCAAACCTGCTGGTGACACACCTTGGGGATGCGAGGAGCCTCATGGCTTCTCTAATCACAGACCTTGCCCCCCTGCCAGGAAATCAGCTCCATGCAGTAAAACTGAAATTTCCATTCCTTGTGTAAACACCACGTATCTCTCCTGTGGTGTCCATAAAAAATGCAGGAAAGTGCAAAGTCAGCAGCTGGAATAGCCGGGTACCTCCGTGCATGGAGCTTACACCAGGTGGTCTCTGTCAGGGAAGGTGATTTATGGTAAATCTCTCCCTCTTGGGCTGCTTTTATTTAGTTAGTGGGAGTTTGACAGCCCAGAGGTCACAGACACTCCAGTCACTAGTGGTTTCTCTAACGAAATGGAGAAATGCCTTGATGGAGGGGAGGGCTTGGGGGGGAAGAGGATGGGACAGGGAGAGAAGGACCCAGCTGAATGCACACCAGTGTCAGCTGCTGGAAAAAACAGGAGGTCCATAAATAGTCAAGGGTTTGGAAGATGGGGGGTGTTGAATAATGCCTTAATCACAACTGAAATGTCAAAGGAGGAGGGGGAAGGAGCTCTCTATTTATCCTCTCTTGCATGAAATTTAAAACTGTGGAGACAGAGTCCTTGGGGACCTCACAATGAATTTTTTGCTGTGCATCCAAGAAAGGAGCTTGTCCAGGCTTCTCATAGCCTTCTTTTTTTTTTTCTTTTTTTTTTAAACCACATTCAGCTAAATTTTTGGAAAACGAGTTCATGACCCTGCTCCTTTCTTCCTTCTTCCTTTCTCTTTGGGCTTGTGTGAGACACTTAACATAAATCCTTGCCTCAGCTGAATCATGCGCTTCTTGAGGCATCCTTGGAGAGCTCCAGGGGAAAGATTCAGCAAGGAGGAGATGCACACCCCCAGGTTGAGGACACAGCTGAAGTCCTGGACACCCCTGAGATGTGGCACCTCAGTTGTGCTTTATTAAAGGGACATATCTCACATATCCCATGTCATATCTCATATATCCCATGGGTGTATGGGAGGTGAGAGCCCAGATGGAGGAGCATTGGGTGCCTGAGGTCTGAGTGCTGAGCACTACGTGTGCTCTCAGCACCCTCCTGACATGAAAACCTTGATGATCCCCTCCAGTTGCTCCAGGATATTCCTGCAACATCTCTTTGAAGGGTCTGCAATGGCTCCTACCTGAGTGCCTGCTTTTAAATGCAGGAACCTCATTAACTACCAGCATACTCCTGATTTACTCAGCCGACCGAGGGAAGAGCAACTCTGCAATCCTTATTATTTAAACCACTTCGATTTCCTCTTGAGATCCAAAGCCCAGGGACCTGAGATATTGCTTCACCCTTGCTTCCCACGAGCACCACGTGTGCTTTTGACTTGGTCCTCATTAGAAACGCCTCGATGGTGAGCTCAGCCTTCCTTCTGCATGGAGCCAGGGGCTGTGCTATTGGCTTTCCTGGAGCTACTCTGGATTTACATCAAGGTGAATGAGATCAGACCATTAGGCTCCCTGGCAGGCTCCCTAGAACGTGGTTACAATTTCATTTGGTCCCTGAAAGGCTCTAATTTGGGCCAATGGCTTCCCCTCCCTCCTAGGCTGTAGACATCAAGGTCACCAAATCCCAGATGTTCTCCAAGGTCCCTGGGGGTCACGCTTTGATTTTGTGCTGGACATTTTGCTGCTAAGAAGAAAAATAGAATAGTCTGGGTCTTATTTTCTAACTTGCACAGCCCAGGAAATGCAGGAAGCTGCTGGGTTCAGGTTTTTCATGTGTGAGGGATTAGCTTTTTCATACATCTGCTGATACAATGCTCAAGGATAAGTTGGCTTTCTTTGGGAAAAATCAGCAGCTGGAAAACTTACAGGGAAAAAAAAAAAAGAAAAAAAGAAAAAAAAGGAGCTTTTTTCCCAAGGAAATCTCCCCTCAAGTTCATAGGAAAATTGCAGTGACCTACAAAGCAAAGAGTAAGAGTTGAGTGGGCTGGAAGGGTTTGGGACAGTTGTTCAAGCTAACTCTTCCCTAAGGAAAGACTGGCTGTGCCTGCTTTGTGGAAGGGTCCTGCTTTATGGGAAGGGACTTGGACTTTCCCCCTGAGCAGCTGATGGAAAGACTTCTGAAGGAAGAGCATCAGAGTAATATTATCTGGCTGGATTGGGCATTTCTCTCCCAGGAGTGTCATAAAGGACCAAGGGAAGGTCATAAACACTCAAAGATCTCACAATAAAGTGGACTTCATCCATGGAATCCCAGTACAGAGGAGGTGCTGGGTGGTTTGTGCCAAATGAAGATAGGGAAGAGATGAAAGGAGATCTAAAAAAATATCAGCATTTTTTGGGGGGGCTGGGGGAGTGGCTGCTGTCTATGGAGGATGAGGAGAAGTGCAACACAAAAAGCAACATCAGGCTGCAAGAATGACTCAAGGGCTACTCCTTGCTCTGGACTTATGGACATCCCTCCTACTGATGCCAACACAGCAGCCACAGGACCCCAAGCAGCTCCTACAGAGGAGAAACCAGAGCTGCAAATCTCAGTTCTGGGATTCTAAGTTGGGATTCTTTACTCACACCCTGAATATTCATCCAGAATGTCATGATTTGTCTGCTTTTGGACCAAAAAATAACAGGAAAATATGGATCATCTTGGTATAAAGCATAGAATTCATGGCTCAAGACAGAGTCTAACTCCTCTGTGATCAGTATTTCTGAAACACGAGTGAATTACTAAGGTGCTCAGTCTGCATTTTAAGCTCATTCTAAGCAGCAGGTTAAACACATCTTGTCCATACATGTTTTGTTGCTCAATGAGGTGTTAAATAGGAGATGCTCTTCAAACAAACTAATCCATCCACGAGAAAATACACAAAAGAAAAGCTGGGGGATGACATTTACCGCTCCCTAAGCACATCAGGAAGGCTGCCTGTCTGCTCCCTTGCCATCGCCGAGGGAGAAAAGGATGAAGTGGGAAGGTCTCTGCCTTAGAAAAACAGCTGCCTCCAACTTAAAAGGCAAGTGGCAAGGTAGAGAGAGGTCTGACTGAGATCACAGGCACTTCTGGGCAGATAGGATCTCCGGGAAGCCAAGACAAGGTGTGAGAAGTCTGTTCTTTCTTGTATCATCGCAAGGGTTCTTTTTTTTTGAAGATAAGCCCAGTTTGGTGGGGGAGGGCTGTCTTTGCACTTCAAGGGAGGGCGGGTTTCCACCTCCCCTCTGTTTGTTTTCGAATTTTCTTTTCACTCTGGTGTCGGCTCTTCCTGACCTCCTCTCTCAGCAGCATCACTGCCACCTCCTCACGGGGCCCCGCAGACAGGGGTTAAGAGGCCTCACAAGGGAAGGGAGTTTTATGGGTGGTGGGGGCTGGAGGAGACAGGCAGGGGCTCAGGTGGAAGGGATGTAGGGGAGGGAACAGCCAGGCCATTCCTGTAGGCTTTGGAGCAGTGGCCACCACAGTGATGGATCATTGGTGGGTCATAGCATCACTGAGTGGCTTGGGTTGGGTTGGACCTTAAAGCTCATCCAGCTCCAACTCCTTTCCATGCCCAGGGACACCTCCCACAGCCCAGGTTGCTCCAAGCCCCATCCAACCTGGGCTGAGACACTGCCAGGGATGGGGCAGACACAGCTCCTCTGGTCAGCCTGGGCCAGGGGTTCATCACCCTCACAGTGAAGAATTTCTCCCTAATATTTCCCCTGAATCTCCCTCCTTTCAGCTTGAAACCATTCCCCAACTGTTGGGTTGGTCAAGCAAAGTGCAACCATGTTCAGAAAAGAAAGAAGCAAAGAGAAGAGAAAGGAGCATTGCCAGGGAGGAAAAGGGAAACAAAGTGGGAAAGGTTGGGAATTTCCCACTTAACTCAGCCCATGTCTCCTGACCCTTTTCTTCTGATCCCCCTTCTGATGACCCTACCTACAGACCCGGTAATATAATCTCCTATCTTTTCATCAGCTCTTCCTTCCTCCAGGTTTAATCTCTTCTGACACAAATGAGTTGAGTTCAGGGTTTTATTAGTCAAACCCAGGGATTTCAAGCTCTGAGAGGAAGAGAGAGGAAGGGGACCTGCTGGCGGGCTGCTGCCCGTGTCAGGTTGTTGTACAAACATTACCTCCTGCAAATCCCCAGCTTGGTCACCAAGTCAAGCAGTGGAGACAGTTTGCCCAGTAGTTTGACCTTTCACCTCCCCTTTACTAAATAGACCTAATTACTGCATTTGTCTGTCATTTAAGCAACAAATGACTCCATTGAGGTCATCTGAGGGAAGCTGGAGTTCTTAGCTGTCATCTTGAGAGAGCTTGGCTAATTTTATCCTGCTGGGGAAGAAAGCCCTGTGAAATTTTGCTGGCAGGCTCAGTTACAATTGCTGTTTCCTGGGGAGGGTTTGGTGGCACACTCACTGCTCAGGAAAGCAAGGTATGGCCCCACCAGCTCCTCTGAGTCCAGAACCCTCTGGGGTTTCCAGAGGTTGTAGGAGAAACCCTAAAGGATAAACTTCCTGGGACCACATGAAGAAAAGATAACAATAATAATGAGAAGGAGAAGGAAGAAGAAAGAAGAAGGATGAAGAAGGAAGAACAACAATAGACGGTGTGTAATTTTCTTTTCTACATCCAGATTTTGCCCTTGGAAATGTCAACCCCCCCCCCAGTGTGCTACCAGCTTTTCTTCAGCCAAAAGGAGAGACAGAAACTCCAGATGCATTTGTTTCAGCAATGGATAGAATTGGATAGAAGCAGATCTGGAAGAGGTCACCATGATCAGCTGCCCCAGACCCATTCCTTAGGGATGTGAGCTCTCTAATCTTCATCCCCTTTCATCTCCCAGCAGTAGAGACCCTCAGACTCTCCAGGCCACTCCTTGCACATCCTTCCTTGACAAAACCTCAGCTGAAGGGCAAGAGATGCTCTGGCACTTCTCTGCTCCTTCAGATGCCAGCTGGCTGTCCTCACCTCACAGCCCATCCCCACCCATGGCCTCTCTGTCTCCAGATTTAAGACCTGGCCTCTGGATTCATTAGGAGCCCACCTCCATCCCTGCCTTGCTTAATTCAAACAGACACCTCCCCATTTTCTGCTGGGTTCCTCCTCCCTGTGCAAGGGGTCCCCTTTAAACATCTGTAAAACATCTCCAGCCTCCTCAGGCCCCTCTGTAAAGCTTTCCACCACCACGGTGCCTTAAAGACAAAACAAAACATGACAGCAGCCTCAACTGTTGCTGTTCCCATCATGTTAATATCAACTGAGTGCTTCCTCCAACTGTCCCCATCTGTCTCCATCCATCTATGGCCTCTCCTCCACCACCCTGGCAGGCTGAGCTGAAGGAGTTGCAAGAGCAAAACCCACCCTTTGGGCCCCCCTAAGGGGACAACACCTTGCTTGAAGGTGGTCTGAGGGATAGGAGCCTTCTTGCTCCAAAGCACTGGCTTTTATCCTGAATTTCTACAGCCTCAAGCTGAGGAGGCTCTCAGTGCCTGCCTGGGGCAAACCAGGGGTGAGATAAAGCCCAGCACGGGCTGGCAGATCATAGATTTACAGAACTCTTTGGGACCTTAAAGATCACCTAGTTCCAACCATCCTGCATGGGCAAACACCTCAAACCAGGCCAGGTTGCTCAAACCTCAGCAGAACCCATCCCAGCATCAAAGAGGCAAAGACCCAGGGGCCAAGGGCTGAAAAGTGAGAAGATGGTGACTGATGAAGACACACTTGGTGCTCTCCTTCAGCCCCATCTTTCAGCAGGGCTTAGATTAGGTCCATCAAAAACAGATCTTTTCCTTGCTCTCTTTACTCCTTCCCAATCTGCTGACACCCATGGATCAGGTTGGGTACCAGCAGCAAAACCCCATGGGTGCAAAGCAACCTGGCAAAGAAATGAACTTGTGCAGAGGGATTAAATGATTGGATTTTTGTTTCACTGGTTGGTGAGTCCTGAGGAGCTTTCCATGGGTTTTTTTTCCTCCTCTAAACAAAGTTTTGCTCCAGCAGAGCCACTGCAGAACCAGTTGAAATAACGTTGTCCTCACCTGGAGGTGGGAGCGATGTGATATAGTAAATATACAATATTTAACCCTGGAAAGGGTTAAACTGGGCAAAAGAAAACAAATTAAAAAAAACCCCAACAAAACAAGAAAACCAACAACCTTATTGTGCTGTATTTATCAGGAAGGCTGTGCTCTTCATTACCTGGGGGACAAAAGGATTTGGAGAGGGAGAGCCTAAAATCCACCCCTTAACCGCAATCTGCCGGCTCGAGTTCTTCATGTGCAAATAACAAGAAGCAGGAGAACAGAGAAGGAACCTTATCATTACCCTAATGCAAACTTCAAATAAACATCATTTCTTACGCTCAAAGGACATTTTGATGAAAAGTTCAATGTTATTACAGGTGCTTAAAGGGCTCTAGAAGCCTTATATCATGACGCAGGATGGAAATGTATAGAAAGAGACAGGGAACATTGTAATAACATCCTCTTCAGTTCCTCCACTGACAGATCCCCTGTTTTGTTAGAGCCCAGGCAGTATTTTAATAAGGCTGAGACACAGCCGTCAAGTTTTGAGCTGTGCATGTGAAGCAGAAAGATTTTCTCCTTTTTTTCCAACCCCCTTTTTTTTCCTCCTCCTCCTCCTCCAAATCTCTGCTCCTCTGCCCCTCCTCTCCATCATCCACCAAGCATCATGGAGCCCACGCCAAGGCAACACCTCCAAGGGCCAAGTTCTCCTTTTCATCCTCAACCAGCTGAGGTTTTTTGTTTAGATTTTGGCATCTCTGTGCTGAAAAAAGGGTTGGTCTGAACTGCTGTGTTTTGGTACTATGGTAGGAGAGATGCTGGAGGAGATAGCAAATACATTCCAGGACTGGAATGGGGAAGAGAAGAATCAGTAAAAAAAAAATAAATTAAAAAAAATCCAAAAAATTGCTCTGTACTTAAAAAAATAAAGAAAAAATAAAAAGGAGAGTGGTAGTTGCAACACCTCACTTCATTCACACAACTGCAGCCACCACAAGTTCCTGAGGCTGGGGTTGGAGGAGGGAAGTGAGTGTTTGTTGTGGAAAGGGATGGGGAGGTGACTTGCTTGTGGAGTTAGGTCAGAGTGGGACCATTGAGTACAAACCTCAAGTTAGAGCCAAGAAGCCCAACCCAACCATTGGGTTTTACTGATTTGGGTTAAGGGCAGGCAAAATCAACTCAAGATGGACTTTTCAGGAAAAATAAATATCTAGGAGAAGGAATTGTCAAAAATAAAAAAAGAGCAAAATAAAATAAAGAGCGTGATGAAGCCATCGAGCCAAGCAGTAGGAGCCCTGACCTCCTGCTGTCTGTGTACCCTTCCTGAATAAATATTTCTGTCATGCACAGATAAAAGATTATTTTTATAACAAAATTAGCTTCTCTCCAAAGCTCTGCTGGCTTTGCTCTCTAAGCAAGACACTGAATTTCAGTTGCTCTGCATTGAATGGGGAAGTGGAAATCTGCTGAACCCTGAAACGTGCTGAGCCCCTGGGCTCCTCTTCTGCCTGCCCTGCCCAGCCTGCCTACTTTGTTTTGGGGTGAATCTCACACCTGGGGTGTGGTTTTTTTCCCTTCCATCTGATGTTGAAAAGGGGACAACATCAAACATCATCTTAGGGATGTGACTCAGGACAGGGCATAGAACCAGGTCTGGAGATCCCCCTGGCCAGGCTGCCCCTTGCACCGGGGGTTTCTGCAGTGAATGGTCATCTAATGACAGGAGGTGTAGCAGCCCTGGGAACAAAATTAATTAAAGCCACCTTTATCTGGCAGCACCAGGCATCTCCAGGGCACTTGAGGACAAGGTTTTACATCCCCTTACCTTGTACATGCACACAAACAGAGCATGAAACTCTTTGTGTCCCTCCGCATCCTTCCCATTGACAGCAAAACACAGGAATGATGGTCTTTCTTTTTTTTTTTCTTTGTGAAGAAAAGCAGCATTAAAAGCTGAAGCAAAGGCCAGTGGCTATCCAACAGCCTAGCTGAGAAATGCAGCCCATCTTCAGAGGAAGCTGATGAAGGCTGCTGCTAACATGGCTGGCTCTGATTTACAGATTATTCCAGCTGAAGACTATTTACCCCATTTCCTCGTGGTTGTCTCCTCCAAGCCATGTATTAATTAGATCCAGCTACTAGCAATGCACCTCTAGGTTTCCTTGAGCTCATGCTCGGGATTATTTCAAGCTCATTTTTAATAGCCCCCAAATCCTTCCACCTTTAAAAAATCTTCTTGCAGGTCAACAAACCCCATCGCTGTTCCCACCGCGCAGCGGTCACCCCCGGTGGCTTCTGTGGGTTTGCCTTAGTTAAATAAATGTCCTTCCCCACAGCATTTTGAAGTGTTCCCAGTGGAAGAGTGAGGTAAGACAATTTTGTTATCTAAAACAACCCAGGAGGTTTTTTTTTTTCACGGGGTGACCTCCTGTGTCTGTGTGGACACGGACACGCAGGCACACGCAAGCAGAAACGTAGATAAAAGAGCCCGTTATGAGTTGGAAACTTAGGTAAACCTCCTTTAGACCTCATTAAGATTGGGGCTGGACTTGGCTCCAAGGTTCAAACTCCATCTGCTCCCCTCAAAAGAGCTTTGTGAACCATTTTCGTGTGTATGTGTGTGTCTGATGGTTGTTTTTTTTATGTTGTGGGGCTGAGGAAAGCTGATACAGAAGAATTTTCCTGCTCTCCTTCTCCTTTTTAAATTTGGGGTAAATCAAGAGCAAAGCAGGTTTACTGGGGTCAATTTGCAGTTGTTGGGAGCTGCTTTGGCTGATGTAGGGCTGTAGCAGCACAGCCCTGAAAAGCATTTTCTCTTTTCTCCAGCCACAGTGCCATGGAGTAAGGACTCGAGATGGATTTTGCTCTGCTTGAAGCCTTTCCCCCAGCTACTTTAATACAGCACAGAGGAAAAAAATCCCTTCAGGGGGAAAACAATCAAAAAAAAAAAAAAGCAAAACCCCAGAAAAGTTATGAGATTGCAAAATCCCAACTGGTCTGGACCTGCTGTTGGCCTCTTCTCCTCCTCATCCCCCTTCCTTATCTCTCCCTCTGCCCTTTCCCTTCCCCTTTAAACCGCAGGGAGCAACAATGTGGTGATTTATCAGTGTCTTGTGGGTATTTGTGGCTCCCCAGCCCTCCTCTACCACTTTTCCACCCTGATTTACCCACAACCCTCACTTCCAGCCACTCCAACATCCCTTGGAGGGGGGGGGGAAGAAGACCCCAGGGGCTCAGCCTGTGCCCGATGTCCTGAGCGGGTGAGCGGGGATGCGCAGGGGGCCGCACACCACTGCTCTCTTCTGGAGATTTATATATTATATTCTGCCTATTTATAGAAGCCAGGAGGCTTGTTTTTTGCTTTTTATTTTTCTGGAGATAAACTGATAAGCACACAGAGCTGAAACCTGTTAAAACCCCCCCCCTTTCCCCCCTAAAAAACCCCAAAACCTCCTATTTAAACAGCTTGCGCATCGCACTTCGTAATAATTTAACAACTTAACTCATCCTCTCTCACCCTTTGGGAGAGAAGAGGTGAAGTCCTTCTGTGGTATCATGGTCGTGCTGCTTAATGAGGTTGTTTTTACAGGATTTGCAAACTAAAACTCGATTTCATAACAAAGAGTGAAACCACAGACAAGCTGCTGGTGTAATTGGAATGGAGGAGATAAGGGAGAAAGCAATCCCAGATGTGCTGGGGAGGGGGGGAGGGAGGTGGTGTTGGTGGGGTAAAGCAGGACTTAAATCAGGTTCAAACAGATGTTCCAACGTCTGGGGTTTGCCAAACATTTCATATTCAAAATGTCCAGGGTTTTTATTTGAACCTTGTCTCCCCAGATGGGAAAAACCTGTTGAAATCAAATAAAAGCATCAACCTGCCTCTTCACGTGACCCCAAGGATATATACACAGATATATACATGTATTATGGCTTTTTTTTCAAGTCTGAAGGACTTCAGTTAGCTCGTGGCTTTTTGCCCTGTGGTTGCAGTTGTATTTCAGAAACAGGGAGCAAAATTTGGGGGTGTTGTTGCTCTGAGCAGCAGGAAAAGGAGAAGGAAAAAGAAGAGGCTCTCCTGGCTGGGCTGGAAACCCACAAGTGATAAGATTTTGTTATCACGCAGTCCCAGGGAGGTTTAGATAAGGTTGTGGGTGATTTAATAAGCTTCAAGCTGAACTTCCAGGCTGTCTGAGAAACCTCTTTCTCTTTCTTTGCTCTGGAGAGAGGAAAAAAATTAACAATTTCACTCGTTCAATTCTGTGGATCACACAGCTGAGCACGTGTGTTGTTATTTATATAACCCCGAGATGAAATCACCTGATAGCTAATGTTTAGAAATTAATATCTCTGCAAGAACAACCAGATGGACACGTTCAGCCACAGGGTGTAAATTGCTGGCGAAAACCAGACCTGCAGCAGAGGCAGATAAAGGGAGTGAAACCCTGACCCTGCTGAAGTGAGCAGCAAAGCCACAGAGGAGCAGGAATTCACCCTTTATCACTGAGCACAGCTGGGGAGACAGGGACAGATTTGGGGGGCAAGAACCTTCTGGTTGAGGGATGCTTCTGGAGGTGGGAGTTTGGACTTGGACCACTGCTATCTTCTCTTCGTAGTAGAAGTCCTATAAGTCAAAATATAAATAATGTGTGCATACAAATACAGTTCCAGGTCAATTTATTAATTTATTAGAGCATTGTGGTGAAGCCAATCAGGATTTATAAATAAAAACTCAGAGTAATAATGAATATTCAGATACACACTGGCACTGTTGCTCAAGGTTCCTTGCTTTATCTCTGCCTCAGTATCTGGGTGTTATCTCCTCCATGCCCTTAATTTGCTCTGGAGAGAGGAAAAATTAGCAATTTCATTTAACAACCTTAATATTGCTGTTTCTGAAAGGTTAAAAAACCCCTTTGCCCACCCAGTCCTCTGTTTGCACAGCAACATGCTGCAGCTCACTCCTTTTTCCGACCCAAAGAGCAACATTTCTACTTCAGATCACGTCTCCTCGCAAATCACAACTGAAATAACCCAGCAGCCTCAAATGTATTTCTAATTTCCTTCAAATAAACCATTTTGCTATGTCTGGAAAGTATATTCTAACGGAGGAAGCAGGGAAGAAGAGATTCGAGATTTCTTTATCTCTTGTTTTTATATTTATCATAAAACTCTCTTTTTCTAAAAAAAAAAAAATAATTCTTTATTTTTCCTTCTCAGATTCCTTTCATCCATGTGATCTTTTCTCCACCCACACCCAGCAGTGATTTAAAAAGTTCATGGTTTTTCCAAAGGAAGATCTCCAGCTTCAACAGGACACAAAGACACAGGCACAGCTCTGTTCCCAGCAGGTACCCAGAGGAGCTGCAAACGAGGGAAAAAAATGGTTTTTAGGGAGTCAAAAGCTCCATAAACAAAGGTCCAAGCTGTGCTCTCTCTAACTTGGAGGAATTCAACCTGGGTGAGAATACAAGCTCTTAAATTCTTTGTCATCCTGGCAGGAAGCAAATGTCATGTCGGAGGGGATCTAAAAGACAAACTGCTCCTACGTTTGCAATCAAGGCTGGGTAAGACTGATGAATCCAAAAGCCAGGAGTGTAAATTAATAAAAACATGGCCAGGACTTCCAA
This sequence comes from Calypte anna, assembly GCF_003957555.1. Classification (NCBI taxonomy): domain Eukaryota; kingdom Metazoa; phylum Chordata; class Aves; order Apodiformes; family Trochilidae; genus Calypte; species Calypte anna. Next base: position 17,588,365 of record NC_044257.1, read on the forward strand.
GCAGATGCATGACACTGACGTTTCGTTTGTGCTTTTCCAATTAATTAAGAAGAAGGTTTAATCAGGACGCTGTTCCAAACACATGGAAATCAATGATTCTCTTTCATTTCCATGGAGTTTGGGCCAGGGTCCAGTTATTTAAAAGGATAAATATTCCCATTCCAGAGGGATCTGATGTGTGACATCATTGCTCAAACTGCAGAAAAGGTGCAGTTTGCTTCAGGCTGCAGTGATTTTTTTTTTAACTATTTTTATTTTTATTAGAAAAAGGCTCTTGGAGAAGCTCAGCTTGTAATTCTTATAGCAACCATTCCTCTTTTATTATTATTTTTTTTAAGAGAGAGAGAAGCAAACCCTCATCCTGGGGGAAAAAAAAAATCCCAACCCAAACCACTAATGGGCAACAGGAGCAGAAAGTGGACAAATCTCTTCTGGTGATGATGGGAGAAAATAAAAAAGAAAATAAATAAAAAGTTTACCTGGGTGAAGGAAAGGGTATTATTTACACTTTAAAACAAGGACCCTTTGGGGAATTTGGGGCTCTGAGCTTGGTTGGGCTGAGTTCTACAGTAATTAAAGCCACGAAGGGTGTGGAGGGGAAGGAAACCAAGCTATATCCAAGCTGCATGTTAATAAATATGCAGGAGGTTATTCTGCTCTTTGAATGCATAAATCTTCCGTGAGCAGCCTGTGTGAGCCTGGAATGCAAGGAGCAGGGCTGAGCCAAGGCAAGTCCTGTCCAAATTTCACTCCTTTCCAAAGGATGCCTCATTTATTAGTGTAGGCAGGTCTGAGGCTCTGGGGATTAACATCTTGGCTGCCCAGAGTGATGAGATTTGAGATCAGGAGGAGCCCAGGAGTCTGATGCTTGAGGAGCTTCGTTCAGCCTCAGCAGGGACTTGGACAAAAACAATAACTTGGTTTTTGTCAAAAAATAAAAGCACCTCTGAAACACCAAAGGAAATCTAAACCCCTCTTTTCACAGCAGGGCTGAAGTGATTGAGCCATCACTTAGATATCAATCAATCAATCAATCATTCCAAGTTAAAGGATTCCTGCTGTCACTTTTCAACAGTGATTGCATCATAATTAAAAGTTTAATAATTTTACAGCTTGTCACAACCCCTCAATAGATTTTTGCAAAGAAAGCTTCAAGTTTACAAGTGTTTCAGGAAGAAAAAAAAAAAAAAAAAGGCTCAGCTGCAGGTTTGCTCCCTGCCTCAGCAACCCCAAGCATCTTCCAGCACTGCATCATCCTCCCCAGAAATGGCACATTGGGTATTGGTGGAGATGAAGCTTGCTTCTCATGTACATTTTTGGGTTTTTTTCCTGGTTATTTACACCAAAATCAACCCTGTAGCTCACCAGACAGGTCCAAACCAGAAGCTTGATGGACAGCAGAGCAGTGGAAGAGTTAATAGCTCTGTTATCAACTAAAAAAAAGAGAATCTGCACTTAAACCTTCCTGAAATCATCCCTGAGCTCCAGTGCCATGAGCTGGAGGTATTGGATGTGCAAATATTTGAGGTGTTTTGGCTTGGGGAGTGCTGATGCCCTGCATTCTGCCCAGATCTCTTGATTTTCAGCAGATAGCACCACAACAGGAAATGAATAAACCTGAGGTTATCCATTACCAAATCAACTGCAAACTGAATCTCATCCTGTAATTGCAAGGAAACTTATCCGACTCCTTGTTTAGTGTTCAAACTTAGCTGGAAGACATGAGGCATAATTCTATGTTATAGATACACCAACTTATTAGCAAAGACTTGGGGCTAAAATCTTTTTCCTCTTCTTTTTGTGGAGGAGGGGAGGGGATGGGAGGCAGGAGGCAGCTTCTGGCAGTGCCATCTGACATCAATCACCCCATGGAGAAGCCAGGTTTTTGTGGGACCCTCCTTGAAAACGGAAGAGGAATTCCCTTAAAAGCTTTACAAAGACTTTCATGAAGCTTCACTCTAATTTGAGAGCATCCTCTTGGGTGAGGGGAGGATTTTTGGAGGTCTGGCAGGGGCCAGGTGCCTCATCCTGCCCTACCAGGCTCTCATGTATGCCCAGGAGAAAAATATCTTTGTAGATTTCTGCAATTATTATTCTCTTTTTATAGGCAAAGGCAGCAAAAAGAAAGAAATTGCTGCTCCTTGGCCATCCTGGTCCACAGTGGAGGTGAAACCTGCCCCCCCTGCAGATGTTACTAATAAGAAAGGGTTTGTGGTTTTGGAAAAGGGAAGGATGCTCAGCAGGTCCCATCCCAACCACAGGGGCATCACCAGGCAACATCTCCCAGCAGACTTCATAGATCCCAAAGCCAACCCTTGTGTTGGAGTCAGGAGGTGGCAGTGACCAGAGAAAGCATGGGACAGGTCACCTAATGTCACTCCCTGTCTTGGCTTGGGGTGGTAGGGAGAGAAGCTTCACCTGAATCCCAGGTGGGATGGTGGCATCGTCCTGGGGTCTTGGGAAGCCACAAGTGTAGCAGGAGGAGCCATTCTTGCTCCTGAAGCTCAACGAGCTGCTGGTCATACCTTTCAGGACTCCAGCCACCACACAGCACTTCCAGGGTAGAAGTGTAGCAGGAAGAGCCTTTCTTGCTCCAGAGGCTCCACGAGCTGCTGGCCTCTCCATGCCTCGCACCAGAGTGAGCTGAGGAGCCTTCTGTGGGTGTGTGTCCCACCTTTATTGGCCCCCTGGTCTTGCTCATGCCCAATAGGGGCCTGTCCTAATCAGGCACAGGTGGACTCACACCCACTCTTTGGCAACTCAAGGCACCTGGTTGACAATGTCTCTCTACACACAAGGATTTGGGGTTTTTTGGGGGGGAAGGGGGATGTGTAAATTGCTAACTCTTCTTTTTGGGTGAGCATCCAGCCAGTGTCAGGGGAATAAGTTCATACGTGTGCTGCTGCACAGGGTTGGATCACTTCCTGTCCCAGAATAGGACTCTGGAGCAAAAAAAAGGACAAAAATAAATGAAAATTTATTTTTATATTTTTCCTGCTAATTTCAGGAAACCATCCCAAATTCCTATTGCAAGGTAGCCTGCTCCAAGTCACCGGGGAGAGGAAGTTTAAAGCAGACTCTTTGTCCCCTGTCTCAACCCCACACAGACACACACCAGAGGAAAGCATTGGATGCCATAAACCCAGGCAATTGGGAAAGGGAAAAGAAGCACCAAGTTGTTGGCCATTAGCAGCTCTTTTCAACCTGAAATAGAAGTCTGTAATTGCTAACAAACTGTAATAGGAACAACTGCAGTGACAGAAAAGCAGCATCTAAATTTACATCTCCCATTTGTTAGAAAGTGGAGGGGGTTCTTTGGTTTTGGGTTGGTTTGGTTTGTTGCAACAGGAACCCTCTCAGCACTGTTTCAGGATCAGCTCTATTTAGTCTCTTGCAGGAAAAGAAGATCCTAGGATGTCCTCATGAATTACAAATAGATCCCACCAGTCCAAATTCCCAGTTAATGCTCCAAACCCTCAGTGAAGTTACAGGAGTCATTTGGCACCAGACTCCAGCCCAGATAATTAAGGCTGACATTCTTCACAAGTGCCTTTCAGGCAGATTTTAGGTTATTTAGTTAATTTATTTATTTTTAGGGAGTACTCTTGAGAATTGGGACATTTTTGCATGCAGGAAAGAAAAGGGGAGGGCAGCCAAAAGGGGACCTGGGTGTTAAGTGAGAAGCAACTGAACCTGAGCTCATTTCAAGCCTCTAAGAGCAAAAACTCTTGGAAATACAGAGAAGGTGGGAGATTTTCAGTGCCAGGCATCAAGATGGATGATACCCCTGCCTTGAGAGCTCTTTTCAAGCAAAACAACTCCTCTGAGCCCCTGAGATGCTCTCCCAGCTCTGCAGCAACTCAGTGCAAAGCACGAAGCTGCTAAACCTCCAGTGGCTTCAACCTGGGGCAGGCAGCACTCCTGTCACCCCCTTAACTCAGTCCTCTGAGCCACAAATCCTTTTAATCCAAGCAGAACAGGGTGCTGCCCCCTTCACCCCACCTAAACTTGGGATAAACTTTGTCTTGCACCTTGCAGATCCTGGAGCTGGGCAGAGGATGCGAGGGGCCACGTGTGATCCTCATCTTCTCCAATCCCAAGGGATTTGGTGTGGTTTATCCCAGGCAGGAGTTTGCAAAGTCTCCTTTCCCATTGTTCAGGAATTGCTCCTGAGGTTTGGGAGGTGGGAGGAAGGGTCAGAGCTAAAGGCAGAGAGCAGAGGTTGGCCCCAGCTCACGCAATGCTCCAAGCCTGGGATTTTGCAGTAAACAGAATCTCCCTGAAAGGTCACAATCTTCAGGCACCCCAAAGGAAACTGCAATCATTTTTTTTCAGGCTGAAATGGACTCGTCCACAATTTTCCTACATGTTGCTGGGATGTGAGGAGGCTACTTAAGAGGCATTTCCTTGCCAAGAAAAAACTTCTTTTTCCTCCTGCACCCGGAATAGACCCGAGCAGCCCACTGAGAATTCCAGGGTCAGGGCAGGAGGGATGAGCCCTTGCCTCTGGGCAACACCAGACAGCCCAAAGTAGGTGCCTTGCAAAGCAAAGCAAGGTGAACACCCAAAAATACCTTTTATGCCACTCAAAAGAAAGCCAAACCCAACAAAAACCCAACCACATCACTCCTTTGCATCTCTCGGTGCTGTAAGAAGGATCAGCTCTGTGCTGAGAAATCACAGGAGCTTTCTAGGCAGAGAAGTCATTAATTGCATCTCTTTTTCCTCTCCTAAATTATCCATGAAAAAAAATCTAACACAACTTTTTACCTCCCCTCCAAACCCCCCAAGCAGCCACCTGAGACATAAACTGTACAACCCCCTTTTTTTTTTTTATTTTGCTCCTTATTTACAGCAGGGTTGATCCTTGTCACACTCATCCTCCCCAAACAGCAAAAAAAAAACAAACCCAAAAACCTCATTTCTCCTGGCAGGGGCTGTGAGCCACCCAGAGGGAGTCCCATCATCAGCTCAGCTGCTGAAATGTGACCCCAAGAGTGAATTTTAAGTGCTGTCAAACCTGGCATGAAAAGTCCACCCGTAAGGACTGGCCCTGCATGAATAAATAGCCCCTGTGTTGATGCACAGATTGCTTCTCTCTCTTGCCCACAGCCCCAACGTGTGTCAAGAATTAAAAAAAAAAATAAAAAATAAAAATATCTCTGGGTTTCATTAAGCAGCCCCTGCCTGGGTACATAAATAATAAGGCTGTTGTCAGATCTCCCCGTGGTGTGTAAGGGCAGATCTGGAAACCTGAAGGCCGCGACCTTCGTGTTGCTCAGCAGGGACCCAAACGCCCTGGGAGCCAAAGGAGTGGGAAAATGAGAGTCTGTGTTATGCTTTAACAGGAGCCTGACAGGCAAATGTAATTTCTCAGAGTTGGCTCCAACAAACACTGATCTGGTTTATAAGCTCAGGTGCTGGGTGGCAGCTCCCAGGCTGCTGCTGGAAAGGGGATGGGACATTCCCTGATGGAGCTCTGCTGGGAGGACCTGGAGGAGCTTCTGGAGGAGAGGATGAGAAAGCAGGGTCGTGGTTGGGATGAGGAAGGTTAAAAAGAGGGTGAGCTCAGTGCTCCAGGAGGGTTTTTTGCAGCACAGGGAGAGGGCAAGTCCTCCCCTAACCAGAGCAAAATCTGTGGGGAGGCAATGCTGCAATGTGCTGATGGGAGCTGGGAATAGTGGGGTGAAAACCAGCAGGTTCTGCCCCTAACCTCCATCCCCTTTCCCTTCTCAGGATTTCCAAAGAATCCCTGCTTTCTCCTCTCTCCCTTTCCCTGCTGGGCCAACTGGGAGCAGCAGCCTGGTGCCCCAGTGTGGCTGCAGTTCCAGGAGGGACCTTGGGCATGCAGGTCAGGGTGGGAGTGAAGAACCATTAGGACTTCCCAACACTGACACCTCCATGGATCCAGCAGGACCAGCATCAAAACCCCTTCCCCACTGGTCTCCCATGAACCCCAGAATCACCGTGGTGAGGGAAGAGCAAGGGTGATGCTCATCATCTGAAAGCAGTCCAGGATGGAAGGAACACGTTTTGGGGGATGCTTGTAGGATCTGAGGAACATGGGAGCAAAGAGCTTGGCAGGGTTCAAGGATGCTGCTTCTTTCATCTTGGCATCTGCTCAAGGAAGAAGGATGCTGAGCTGGTTCCCTGATGTTGTCAGAGGAATTAACCATGCAGACAGGTGGGCTCAGGGCAGGGTTTCTCCAGTTGAGGTGAAGCTTCAGGAATTCTCAGGAGGACTTTCAGCCTCTGGCACCGAGGGGTTTTTAGGTCAGGCAGGCTGGGGACACCTGGGGATCTCCTCGGGGAGCAATGGAAGGAAGGAAAGGAGAAGGTCAGCAGATGACTTTATGAGCTGTGGAAGTCGTGGTGGCATTTTTCCAGGAGTACATTATGTCTTCTGGCCAGGAATGTACACCAGGCTCCCTGGGGCTGGGTGACAGAGTTAATCAGGCAGCAGAAGGGACAAGGACGGCCAGGACAGGAAACTCTTGCCCAAAGTTTCCCAGGGAGGGGCTGGAGAACTGGAGAAGCCCCATTCCTGGGAGGAATCCCTTCCTTCTGCACGGGCTTGCGTGCAAAGGCGACGCAGCCTGGGTTGCCTGTGTGGTCTGAAGGGGTTTGTGTGTGTGGTCCTGTGAAGCTCTGCTCATCTGTCCAGAGGCTGCTAACTGCCTGCTGAATGACCACGGCTGTTTACTTTAGCTCTGTCTGCACCAACTGAACTCTGCTCGTTGCTTTCCTCCAGCTGGGCCAGCTCAGGACCCCATCGGGATGGAGAAGGAGAGAGGGAGCTCTGTGTGTGTGTGTGTGTGTGAGTGTCTGTGTGTGTCTGTGTGAGCCTTCAGGAAAAGAAAAAAAAAAAGAAAAAAGAAGAAGAATAAAAAAAAAAAGAAGAAGAAAAAATAAAAAGAAAGAAAGCAAAAAAAAAAAAAAAAAGAATAGGCTGCAAATGGACTCCAGTGTAAATCACAGCGAACAATTTATGGGCCATTTTCTCCCTCATCATTTCTTCTCTGATCCCCACCAGCCCCCCCCCTCTTCCCCTCCTCTCACTCAAACAGACCAGGGTCATAAATTGCCCGTGCTGAGTGCTGGCAGAAAGGTTTTTCATGTTCCTGACAGCTGCAATAAAAATATGTCTGTGTGTCTGGTGATGGGGTGTGCAGGGGGGGTGCAGGGTGCTGGGGTTGGGTGTGTGGGAGGCAGGGGGGAGATGTGGGTCTGGGGTGGCATGGGTGGCAGCAGGCACGTGTGTGCTGGGGCTGCACGTGTGTGCTGTGGGTGTTCATGTGTGTGCTGTGGTTACATGTGTGTGCTGGGGCTGCACGTGTGTGCTGGGACTGCACGTGTGTGCTGTGGTTACATGTGTGTGCTGGCACTGCACGTGTGTGCTGTGGGTGTGCACGTGTGTGCTGTGGTTACATGTGTGTGCTGCAACTGCACGTGTGTGCTGTGGGTGTGCACGTGTGTGCTGGGGCTACATGTGTGTGCTGCAACTGCACGTGTGTGCTGGGACTGCACACGTGTGCTGGGACTGCATGTGTGTGCTGTGGTTACATGTGTGTGCTGGGACTGCACACGTGTGCTGGGACTGCATGTGTGTGCTGTGGTTACATGTGTGTGCTGGGACTGCACGTGTATGCTGTGGTTACATGTGTGTGCTGGCACTGCACGTGTATGCTGGGAGTGCACACGTGTGCTGGGATTGTGTGCACTGCAGTTACATGTGTGCTGCATTTGCACGTGTGCTGCACTTGCATGTGTGCTGTGAACGTGCTGCAAATGCATGGGTGTGCTGGGAGTGCACGCGTGTGCTGAGATTACACGTGTGCACATGCTGTGAGTGCATGTATGCACATGGTGTGACAGCACATCTGTGCTGGGACTGCATGTGTGTGCTGGGAGTGCACACGTGTGCTGTGATTACATTGTGCACATGGTGTGAACGCATGTGTGTGCTGTGATTGCGTGTGTGTTCTGGGTTTGCACGTGTGGACGTGCTGTGAGTGCCTGTCTGATGTGATTGCACGTGTGTGCTGTGATTACATGTGTGTGCTGTGACTGCATGTCTGTGCTGTGATTACATGTGTGTGCTGTGATTACATGTGTGCATGTGCTGTGAGTGCATGCAAGTGCCATGATTGCACATGTGGTGTGATTACAAGTGTGTGCTGCAATTACACACGTGTGCTGTGATTACCTGTATGTGCTGCCATAACATGTGTGTGCTGTGATCACATGTGTGTGCTGTGGTTACATGTGTGTGCTGGGACTGCACGTGTGCATCTGCTGTGTTTGCACACTGCTGGTGCAGCGGGTGCACGCGTGCCAGGGCTGCACACTCTCTGGTTGCATCGCACGTGTGTGCTGATTGCACGTGTGTGCTGCTTGCACGTGTGTGCTGTTTGCACCTTCCTGCTGCAGTGGGACACGTGTGCTGGGCTGGCAGCTCCACACGTGTGCCAGGCCCCACGTCCCCTGTGGCTGCACAAATCCCTGAGTGGGGTTTGCCAGGTGTGCACACAGAACCAGGATGGTCCCACGTGTAGCAAGGTCCCAGTCGTGTGCTCCTGCAAGCACGAGCAGGAGGGACACGTGTAGGTGGGAAATTGAGTTTCCAACCCGAGGTTGGTTTTGTTTTGTTTGTTTTATTTTAAAATCAGAATTCAAGTTGCACATTATGAGATTCTTCAGCAAACACACTCCCTAAAGGAAAGGAAAATACCTTGATTTTTGGGGCTGGATCCATCACTGGTTTTATTCTGATCATTCCCAAATGCTCCGTGCTGGGAATTTCTGACTTCAACCCCAAATTTTCAGGCTATCCTTAGGGTACATTTTGAGACACCAAATCAACTGAGCTGCTAAACCCAACCTGGGGGAGTTTTCACTCCAATGAAATTTTGATTTAAACAGTCAATTTTACAGCCCCAATGGAAATAATCTCACTCCTGCCAGCCAGTTTAGGAAGAAATACTTTTCAGCCACAAGATACCTAGAAAACAGCTTTCTCCTTTTCATCCCTTCTCTATATTCACTTCTTTCAGTGCTCTCTTACTCTCAGTAATGCTCTCTAGATGGGAACAAACAGCCCAAGAAATCCCAGGGAAATCCCAGGAGCTTCTGCCTGTGGGGAGATATTATTCCCCTTTATATCTGTATTTTTCCCTGACTCAGTGATGGGTTTTTTGTGTCTTTCTCCAAAATCCTTCTGCAAGTGCTTGCAGCTCTCTTTGCATCACCACCAGCCTGAGAAGCTTTATTAAAAAAGGTTAGAAAAAGTTTCTGTATTAAAAAAGGTTAGAAAGGTGCAGTAGCACGTGGGGAAAGAAAGCAGAGTTTAATTACAGAAAACCAAAGCACCTACAAATTAATTTATAATTATAAATTCATCAGGAAAGGCACCAAGGTGGACACAGAACATTCCCAACCATAAGGAAAAAACTAAACTGGAAGAAAACCCCGACAAAAACCCGAGCAGGGCTGGAGGTGTGGATGTGTGTGGCGTGGAGAAAACAGTCCCTGAGGAAGGAAAATCTGTATTTCTCAGGGCTGTGAGTGTGCCTGAGGATGCTGGAAATCAGCCCTGGGGGGTTTCTGGGGCCCAGGATCAATAGCCCCGTGTGTGCCTGGGCTTTGTAGCTCTAAGTGCCTCTGTAGGGAACAAAGAAAGTGAATAAAAATTGAATTATCCACTTAAGGTTGTGTCAGTTTCCATCATAAATCTTTTCTTTTTTCTTTTTTTTTTTTTCTTTTTTCTTTTCCAGAGGTTTATTACTCATCTGTAAAAAGTCCTCCCAGCCATACCTTTGCCTGTGCAGTATTATTTCAAGGCTGGAAAGAAGCTTCAGAGATGTGGAATTAAGAAGGGTACAAAATTATTGTTTTCTGCAGAACTGTTCTCTCCCACAGCTGCACCAGAGGAATGAAAACAGGGACTGGAGGCAGCTCTGGAAACCTTGTGATGGAAGGGGTAGCAACCAGTGCGTCCCAGTCAGGGCAGCTCCTTCCCGGGCTGGGACTCACTAGTTCTTTCCCTTATTTTTTTTCTTTTATTTCCTTTTTTTTTTTCCTTTCCCCTTTTCCTTTCCTTTGCCATTTTCCTTTCCTATTTTCCTTTCCCATTTTCCTTTCCTTTCCCCCATTATCCTTTCCTTTCCCATTTTGCATCCCCATTTTCCTTTCCTTTTCCATTTTCCTTTCCCATTTTCCTTTCCTTTCCCATTTTCCTTTCCCATTTTCCTTTCCCATTTTCCTTTCCTTTCCTTTCCTTTCCTTTCCTTTCCTTTCCTTTCCTTTCCTTTCCCTTCCCATTTTGCATTCCCAATTTCCTTTCCCATTCTCCTTTCCTTTCCCATTTTCCTTTCCCATTTTCCTTTCCCATTTTCCTTTCCTTTCCTTTCCTTTCCTTTCCTTTCCTTTCCTTTCCTTTCCTTTCCTTTCCTTTCCTTTCCTTTCCTTTCCCTTCCCATTTTGCATTCCCATTTTCCTTTCCCATTCTCCTTTCCTTTCCCATTTTCCTTTCCCATTTTCCTTTCCCATTTTCCTTTCCCATTTTCCTTTCCTTTCCTTTCCTTTCCTTTCCCATTTTCCTTTCCTTTCCTTTCCTTTCCTTTCCTTTCCCTTCCCATTTTCCTTTCCCATTCTCCTTTCCTTTCCCATTCCCCTTCCCTTCCCCGTGCTCTCCATTCCCTCTCCCTTCATTTTCACTCATTTTCACCCATTTTTCTATTACCCTTTTTTTGTTTTTTTTTTTTATTTCCCCCACCGGGGACTCCACACCGGGCTCGCACGGACCCGGAGGACTTGATGGGGAAGAAGCCGAGGAGAAGCCGGGATCTGGAAGGAGGGGTCCGGAGGTGGTTGGGGGGGGGGGGAGGGGTTGGGGGAGTCTGACCCGAGGACGGGAGGGTGTGGGGAGGGTCCTGCCAGGGCGCCAGCCGCTGCCCCCGACCCCCCGCATTAACCCCGCTGACACGGGCGGGCGCCAGCCCGGGCCCCCCCCTGCCCCGCCGGCCCCGACACCTCCCCCGGGGGCTGCCCCCGACGCCCCTCGCCCCCCGAGGAGAGCCCAGGCAGGGGTACAACCATTGAGTTTGTGTCCCTACACCCCCCCCCCCTCCTTTCCCAGCCCCTCCCGGAGATGCTCTCAGGGACTTTGGGTTCAAGGCAGTAAGAGGGAATTTCTCCCCTTGCTGTTTTGCTCCTTTTTTAAATTATTTTCGGGGGTTTAAAAGAGGGGGAAAGAGGTGTTTTGGAGGGCAGGAAACTGTTACAAGCTGGGGGGAAAAAAAATACCATTGCACCGGGGAATATTTGATATTCCTACATCCCCCCTCCCCCCCGGAGATGCTCTCAGGGACTTTGGGTTCAAGGCAATACGAGGGAATTTCTCCCCTTGCTGTTTTGCTCCTTTTTTAAATTATTTTCGGGGGTTTAAAAGAGGGGGAAAGAGGTGTTTTGGAGGGCAGGAAACTGTTACAAGCTGGGGAAAAAAAAAAAAATACCATGGCACCAGGGTGGGTTTGATACTCCGGGATGTTTTCTTCTGTACAGAAACGGTGGGGAGGGTGGGACAGGGGGTGCCTGCAGCCCCCCCTCCCTGCTGCTTTGCCACGGGAAACGCTGCAACTCCCTAATAAAATTATTAATTAAAAAATAAATTAAAATGCTCTCAGGTTATCTCCTTGCTGGGTGGTTGCAGCTCCATTTACATCCCTGCTTCAAGCAGCAGGGTGCTTGGCAGCCCCCAAATCCTTGGAAAGGGGGAGTGGGTAGTGGGGTTGCCCAGGGATCCTCTGCTCCCTGAACCACATTTCTGTTAGATCTTGCAAATCCTTTTTTTTTTTTTTTTCCCATATTTGTGCAGGGTTGGGGACTGTATTTGGCATGTGACAGATTTCCTCCCCCCACTACTTTGGGGGATGCTGTGGGACTGGGAAGTGGGGCTACACCCCACAAGAAATCCTGCTGCAAGGAGTGCATCCCTAGGACCCCCAAAAGGGATGTGTGTGTGTGGAAGGGGGGGGGGGGAAGAATCACAGTGGGGATGCCCCCAAATTATCCCTCTGTGGCAGGGATGAGGCACAGGCTGGGAAGGAGGGAGGGAGAGGAGGGGGAAAGCTGATCCTGAAGTTTCCATCATGTGAAATTGAAGCGCATGTGCCTATAATGAAATATTTCCTCCCATTTCATGGCAGCTCAGTAATTCCTGATGGCAGGGAGCCTGGGAAAACAGATCCCCCCTTCTCCCACCCACAGTGCCTTGACCGCACGGGCAGGGACAAACAAGGCTTTGGTTTCACCCAGCTGCAGCACCTCCCCACCTCCTGCCTGGACACCTTGGAGCATCCCCCAAACACAGCCCCACGGGGAGCCCTTGGCCCCCTTCTCCCTCCTCCAGCAAAGGGAAATCCCTATTTCCAAAGGGATTTTGGAGCAGGGTTGTGGCGGCTTGGTACCTTCCTGACAGCACCCGTGTCCCCAGGGCCAGGTAGGTAGCACCTGTGTCCCCCCCATGTCCCCAGGGTCACACAGGCAGCACCTGTGCCCCTCTTTATGTCACCAGGGCCAGACAAGCAGCATCCCTGTCCCTCTTGTGTCCCCAGGGTCACACAGGCATCACTCGTGCCCGTCTCCAGGGCACCAGGGCCAGACAAGCAGCATCCCTGTCTGTCTTGTGTCCCCAGGGCCATGCAAGCAGCACCTGTGTGTCCCCAGGGTCACACAGGCAGCACCCATGTCCCTTTATGTCCCCACATCTGGGCAGACAGCACAACTGTCCCCTTTGTGTCCCCAGGGCCACACAGGCAGCACCTGTGTCCCTTCATGTCCCCAGGGTCACACAGGCATCACCTGTGCCCCTCTCCATGGCACCAGGGCCAGACAAGCAGCACCCCTGTCCCTCTTGTGTCCCCAGGGCCAGGAGGACAGCACCCATGTCCCTTCATGTCCCCACATCCAGGCAGACAGCACATGTGTCCCCTTTTTGTCCCCAGGGCCAGGCAGGCAGCACCCATGTGTCCCCAAGGCCAGACAGGCAGCACCCATGTCCCCTCATGTCCCCACGTCCAGGCAGACTGCACATGTGTCCCCTTTGTGTCCCCAGAGCCACACAGGCATCACCTGTGTCCCTTCATGTCCCCAGGGTCACACAGGCATCACCTGTGCCCCTCTCCATGGCACCAGGGCCAGACAAGCAGCACCCCTGTCCCTCTTGTGTCCCCAGGGCCAAGCAACCATCCCCAACTTGTGTCCCCAAGGCCACACAGGCAGCACACCTGCCCTTTCATCTCCCCACATCCTACCAGACAGCACATGTGTCCCCTTTGTGTCCCCAGGACCAGGCAAGCTGCCTTCAAAGCTGGGACAAGGGGTGACTCCCAGAGCTGCCACCCCCAGCAATCACCACTGCTTTCATTTACTTTTGGAATTCTGTGGTTTTTCCAGCTCCTTGAAATTTAATTAAACTTTGACCAAAAAAAAAAAATCGAAGGGGGAAAAGGGAATAGAAAACGGGGTTTGTGCCAGAACAAGCAGAGTAATAGTATTAATAACCAAAAAAAAAAAAAAAAAAAATTAAAAAAAGCAACAACAAGACCTTAAGCACACCCAGGCTGGGTTGTAGGAGTTCAGGCTACTGGGATGAGTCAGGCAGAGAACTGGGAGCCCTGGGAATGCTCTTGAGGCAGGATGGATGCAGCCCAGGACATCAAAAAGCTGCTGCAGCATCAGATTTCCTTTGGCAGCTGCATGGACCCTGCAGTTACTGTCTTGCTATGGGAGTTTACTCCTCCTAATAACCAATTTCTCACCATTTAGTGGGAAAGCAGTGATTTTTCTGAAAGAAAAAATACAAATTTTAAAGAAAAATAATTCTTTTATCCCCTTTGTTCTCATTTTGCTCCCTATTTGCTTGATACAATGATGGTCCCGGTGCTTATTCAGCCTTAGCTCCTCAGATGCTGCCAGCAGGATGAAGTTGGGATCATATAAATTCCTCAGGCAGATAAATGCCCTGTGTAATCCCACCTCTGTCCCTGCTAGCAGCCAACACCAGATCCATCCCAGCCTGTGACAAGAAAGCTTCTCCACCTCTTCAGATGGAGTTACCTGCCCACAAAGAACCCAGACTCCTGGTGCCTACCACTTAGTGGCTCATTTGATGGGTTTAAAGTGAAAAAAGTTCTCTAGAAAGCAAAGGCTTTATTAATTTTGTTAATTAATTCTGATTTTTCTTTTTTTTTGGGAGGAGGGGGGCTGTAAGTCACCTATGTCTGGAGAGGAGGAGGGTGGGAAGATGACTTCAGAGTCGAGGAGCTCAGTGCTCCTCCTGCACATGGGCTCTGCTTTGTTTTCCACGTGTTTCATGGATCATTGGAGTGGGAGGCAGGAGCCTGGAAGTTTGCAATGGATGTGACTCATTTCATGGGCCCAAACTTCACTGGGGGATTTCAGGACCTGATGCAGAAAGCCCGAGGGGACTAAAGGATTGGATCCAACATTTTTGGTGGTGGCTCAGGATTGTGGAGGCTCCCACTGATGTTCTGCCACTGATTAGGGCTGAGGGGGGTGAAATGATGTTGGGAAGAGCAGGGATGCTGGATGAGAAGCAGGAGTGAGGCAGCAAAGGGAGAACAGGACACAAATTGGGTGCCCCATCCAGCACACGGAGCCCAAGGTGGTTCTGCTGCTCACAGACACCACCCCAAAGAACTGCAATAAAATGTAGGAGTGCACAGGGCTGAGTTGCTTTCCAGAGCTTTGGGTGGAGAAAGTCTGGTAGCAAAGAGCTCTTCTCCTTTTTCTGCAGGATTCCTTTTGTAAAGCTCCCTGACCATGTCCCCAGCCACTCGTGGAGCTCCTTCTGAGGAAAAGGAGCTCACTGAATAATTATTCTCATGGAGAAACACATTTACTCCTGTGGCCAGGTGGATCAGCACCAAGGTAAAAACCTGGTCAGTAAAACCTGGTCAGTAAAACCTGTCAGCACCACCACTGAGCCTCCAGTCATGTTCCTTAGTGCTGGAGATGTGTCCTGCATCTCCCTTCCTCTTCCTTTTGGCAGGACAAAGCTCCCTCTCATCTCCAGCTCTCTCCTTTCCATCAGGAAGCAAGACCAAAGGGGATGGAGGATCTACCTTGGGGGATCTACCTTGGCTTCCTGGAAATTAAAATTCCCTTCATGCTCCCCCCATGATCTTTTTTTTCTTTTTTTTTTTTTGTGCTCATCAAGATGTTGTTAGGTGCCTCCTATGATGATGTTGCTTCCTACCCTAGAAATTCAATCTACATCCCCCAGTTTCTGGCCACAAACTGGTTTAGTTTGGTTTGTTGGTTGGTTTTTTGGGGGTTTGGTTTGGTTGGTTGGTTTTTTTGGTTTTTATTTGAGAATGCAGTAGCACGTAAAAGCCTATCTGGGAAGCAGCAGGAAAATCTCCTCCCCACCCACCAGCTCTTCATGGGAAGCCTTTTCAGGGCAGCAAAATTCCTCAGCAGCATTCTGCAGGCTGGGAGCTGGTGGCCATGGAAAGTTGGGAAAAAGCTGGAAGTCAACCTCCACCCAGAACATTGCTGGAGGAACCTCCCAGATCTTCTCCTGGGTCCCACCCCATTCCCAGGTCCATCCCTCACAGCAAAACGTTGATTTTCCTGCAGCATCTTCCCTTTTCCTCCACCAGAGGCAACTGTGCTGACCACCAGTTTAGGGCAGTTTGTTTCTGAATGCCAAGGAGAGGCAAAGCCAAGAAGGAAAAAGAGAACTGGGCCTCTTTCTGCCCAGATTTGCCCTTGTTGAAAAGCTGCTCCTTCTTCTCCTTCCATTAACTGAGGAGGGGACACCAAAGGGAGGGTAACCAGGGAACTCAGGTACATGCCAGGCAAACAAAAGCCCTGAAAGGGAACCTTGTATTTCTCCTTTCACCACCTTTGCAAATTAAATAGGAATTATTTGAGGAATTGGTTAACCAACAATAATTTTCTCAATGTTAGGAAAGGTGCTCGTGCTCTTTAGTTTGCCATAACTCATCTATTGACTTCTCCTTTCTAAGGAACCCAACAAAACAACACATATTCAAATACGTTTTGCCCTTATAGCAGCCACCTCTGTTGCTTTTATTTTTTTCCTTTTTTTTTTTTTTTTTTTTTTTTCCCAGCAGTAGTTGGTAATTTTCTTGTCTACATCTGTTTTATCAGCTCTAAGATCAGCTTTCTGAGAGCATCCCTGGAGCATCCTTCTCCCCTGGGGCTTCAGAGGTGGGTGATGGCCCAGCTGCAGTGTGCACATATGGACTGGTTCCTTTCTCTCACTCGGGAAAGGTTCTCAGGAAAAAGCAAAAAAAAAACCAACCCCAAATCACGTTCTTTCTTTTTCTTTTCTTAATTTCTCATGTTTTACTGTCTGGAGGTCCTCTGAACCCAGTTGCTTTCCCAACTGCTCCATTTTTAGACCGTCCAAGTTTGAAGAACCTCTTTATTTGGTGGTTTACTGGAAAAGCTGTTCACATCTCTAAACAAAGCTTACCCTTCCTGATTTTATCTCTCTCCATGTTATTGTTTCCGGTTGTTATTCATTTTTGGCCGATACTTCCACAGGGACTTTCCAAAGAAGTGGATTCAGAGTGATATAAAATGCATCTGAACAACATCCAGGAATAAAAAGCCATTAGAAATGTGAAGCATGACCACCTTTTACTGGAAGGAGTGAAACAGGCAGGAAAAAATCCAGGCTGGATGCAATCAGCCTGGGAGAGCTCCCCCAGGGGATGATCAACTCCTGCTCTTGGGTGTTGCAGAGGAAAAAAAAAAACCCAACAATGCTCCCAAGTTCCTTAGGAAGAATTTCCAAGCCTGAAAGTTTACCTGCTTCAACCCTCTAGCTGGACCACTTGGCTTGATGAGAGATTCCCCCATCCTGCAGACACTCCTTGCTTCTCTGGGGTTTTTCTTTTCCTCCTTGCTCCTTTATTATCCTCATTTTCAAGCCCAGTCTGGCTGCCTGCTCAGAGCCCAATCAACCTCAGCGCCATCCTGTATGGTAGGGGGGAAGGAAATGCATTCAATCAGGCTGGAAACTTTGTAAGCATCTTCCTGATTATGAATCCCCTTGGCCAAACCTTATAGATTCAGTTACAGCATCCCTGGCAGCCTTTGCTTCCCACCCCCTCTGCCTGATTTCCCCAATTAAGGGGAAAAAAAAAAAATAAAATCTGATTTTTTCTAGGCTATAACCCCCAGGTTTTTCTGTCTTTTTCAAACCCTTTCAGAGCTCCCATCATCTACTCAACTGATGGGACAACACAGCCTCATTTCCACTGGGAATTAACGAGGTGTAATTGGATGGATGAGCAAAGGGGATGGAGAGGGAACCTCTGAGAGATGCAGACCAGGTAGGACAAACCCACAAGCTCCCAAGGAGCACCCTGGATCCAAAGAATCCATCACAATTCCCCAATTTCTCTCTCTGGCATAGCTCCTAGCAGCATCCCAGTCATCCCATCATGCTAAGAAGCAGCAGCCTGGAGCCTCCCCAGTCCCACCAGACCCAACCAGAGGGTCTGAAGAGGCAGCATCCATTGCCCAGTGCCACCTCCTCAAAATCTGCTTTTCCAACAGAGCTGGAAAAGTCTGCAGACTTGTTTTCCTTCTCTTTGATTTCTCCACAGGAGAAGAGCTCCCATCCAGCAGGAGTGAAGAGCAAGAAATCTGCCTGGAGCAAGTCAAGCCCAGTAAATAATTGCATGTCTATAAACTTGCAGGAGAGGGGAGAAAAGAAGCATCCATGGTTATAACATGGACTCCAGCAGAGTTTCAGTGTTGTCCTCATCTCCCACAAGCTGTGGATCAGCCCTTGAAGCCTTTTTTGAGGGATTTCTGGTCCTTATCTGCTCAGTTTGGGATCAGACTCTTCATCCCCAGCATCACTGCCTGCGTGCACCTACCCAAGGGGTTTAAAAGCCATGGCTTGAAAGGCTGCTTGGGTTTCATTGGGTTTTAATCTTGCTCCTATTTCTAGCAGAAATTTAGAGGCCAAGGGGATGGTTTGGCTGTCTCCAGGTGGATGTGCACACACGTGCCATATCAGGTTTATATATATCAGGTTAATGGCAGGATGATCAATAATCCAATTATCCTGAACAATGCCAGTTCTAAAACTGAGAAGGTGGAAACCAATCTGGAAGAGGGGTGTTGGGTTACACAAGGACACTCAAAGAATCCTGTCTGGATGTCAGCCACAACAAAACTGATCTCAATTTATGGCTTCTCAGAAGTTTATTACGTCCCAACCTGAAGGCTGGAGGTTCCTTCACCCAGCAACACAAGAAGTAAAATCTGGATAATTCAGGGAGCTGATGGCACACAGGGAAATGGGGACATTTGTGGTGGCAGTCCCTGGGCTGGGCTTGGTTTTGGGCACAGGGGTCTGAACTTCATGTAATGGATGCAGGAGCATCCCACATCCACCTGGGTGAGCCAGGTCTTCTGCAGCTCATTACAGGGCTGAGCTCACAGGAGGTGCAGAGCTATTTCCAAGACTTTAGGTAAATCAAGCCTTTAAAGCACTGAAACTCAGCCACTCTTCCTTCCTCACATCCCAAGGCTCTCCTTAATAAATCCCATAACTGAGGAAGTGGGAAGTGGGGCTGTTTTCTGCTTTTGGGGCATTTCAGCTCCTCTCGTTTCCACTATTTTTTCCTCTTGAAAAAGTGTGGGGTCCAGAAGCCAGGTCTTCTCCTGCAGAGAGGGAGATTAAAAACGTGACACCAGCCTCTTCCCAAAAAAAGGATGGGCAAATCAGGATGACAGGATTGAGCCAGGAATGGGCAGTGGTCGTTTTGCTTGCAGGAAGCCTCCTCTCTTTGGGAGGTTTGGGTGAGGATTTCTCCAGAGCTCCCCAAACCCTCAGGTGACCCCTTCTGATGGCAACCAAGTCAACTTATTCCCAGGGTCCTGGCTCTCCTTCTGAGCACTCTGGGTCCTTAAAAAGCCCCATTGGCTGGTGGGAAAGCACGAGGGTTTCTCTAAACAAGGATTAAATACGTTTCTTGGTGACAAATGACTCTCAGTGCCCATGTCAGGCGTTGTCTGCCCAGTGCCAACCTGGCAACCTCCCTCCAGCCAGGCATCCATGTGTGAGGCATCCCTGCTGATGGAATTGCTGGACTTTTATGGTCATGGAGATGGGAGGCTTCAAACACTCCGGATTTCTCTGCCTGAAGAGTTGTTGGCTTGAAAAAGCAGCTGAGAGGTGCCCTGGAGTGGGACCTGGTGGGGCTGGCAGGGAGCTCAGCAATGTTCCTGCCCTGGGATGCAGCATCCATCATCCAGGAGCTCTGCTCTCCCTGCTAATGGCTCTCCTGGCATGGATCTGCTCAGTTATCCCCCCAAAAATAAACAGACACTGCCTCCAGCTTCAGGGCTGTGTCCTCAGGCGGTTGTAGGGATGAGGGAGATGCCCTGGGCTTGGGTGGAAGCTGGTAGGAAATGGGCTCTTAGAGGACAAAGGATGAAATTCCCAGGAGGAAACAGCAAAGCCGTGGAAAAACTCGTGTGGATTTGCATGGAACCACTGCTGGGGTAAAACCAGGCATTGAATCAAAGCAAGCAAAAATCAAATTACTGCCAAAACTGGGGCTGAGGATGACTGGAAAATAAGCCTGTGCTTGCTTTCTATTCTCCACAATTTTTAATTTTTTTTTTTAAGTGCAAGGAAAAGGGGTTTTTTTGAGCAAAATTTCCACAAGCAGAGCACTGGTTTGCACCTTGAAGGCTTTGATGGGATTGGGAAGACCCTAAACATACACAAATGACCAGAAAATCACCTTCTGACCTCTTGCACTGCCTTCCCTAAGGAATCTCACCATTCCCAAGGTGTCCGTGCCTGTTTCCTTTGAAGACAACTGCAAAACTTGAGTTGACACAAACTAAAAGCAAAACTGAGCCTGTTAGCTGCAAACACTCAGAGGAAAACCCATGTGCACTTCCCTGCTTCTTTCCTGGCCAAAATTCCCTCAGTGAGCACCTGCTTTCTGTTTGCTTTGGTGCAAACATGGGAAAGTCTGAAGTTTGCTGAGAAACAGGTCTGAGTTTTCCATAAAAAAAAATAATAATTTAAAATAAATAATAATTTTTTAAAATTCAAGCTATGCCTCAATTGCTGATTTATTTCTCTCCTTGGGGTTTTAGTGGGGTCCCCCTGGGCCCCTCAGTTCAGGAAGGAGATCGAGGTCCTGGAGCAGGTCCAAAGGAGGGCAACCAGGCTGGTGAAGGGACTCGAGCACAGACCCTATGAAGAGAGGCTGAGGGAGCTGGGGGTGTTGAGGCTGGAGAAGAGGAGGCTCAGGGGAGACCTCATCACTCTCTGCAACTCCCTGAAAGGAGGTTGGAGCCAGGGCGGGGTTGGGCTCTTTTCCCAGGCAACTCTCAGCAAGACAAGAGGGCAGGGTCTCAAGTTGTGCCAGGGGAGGTTTAGGTTGGAGATGAGAAAGAATTTCTTTCTGGAGAGGGTGATCAGACATTGGAATGGGCTGCCCAGGGAAGTAGTGGATTCTCCGTGTCTGGAGATCTTTCCAAAGAGCCTGGATGTGGCACTGAGTGCCATGGGCTGGGAACCACGGGGGGAGTGGATCAAGGGTTGGACTTGATGATCTCTGAGGTCCCTTCCAACCCAGCCCATTCTATGATTCAATGATTCTATAAAATCCTCTGGTTGAGCCATCTCTGGTTATTGTGCTGGAGTGAGGGGAGGTTCTGCCTGTTTTGTTTGTTATTCTGAGTCATATCACAAACATTTTCATAAAAGGTCCAAAGACTTACAGGGAACACAGAGAAGCCAAAATCACCAGATGGAGGAAAGCACATCTTAAAGGGATGACATTTGGCATGAGAAGCAGCAGAGAATTTGAGTTTGGTTTGATCTGCCCCGTATTTTATCCCTGCTTCTACTTTGCAGGAAATTGTTGAGGTTGAAGCAAAATAAAGCTTGAGTTTTAGGGCATTTTCTCTTGACACGTTCTGCTGGGACCCCACATCTTTCAGTATGCAACCTATTAATTATAGATCCATACACACACTCAGATCCAATTTTATTATTTGGGCTTCATCTCACCCTTCAGAGGGAACCAGATGAAAGTAATAATCAGTTAATTCAGCTACAAAGAGGGAAAGAAAAAAAAAATAAAGAAAAAGGAAAAAAAAAATCACAGCTAAATAAACATAACGTGTTCTCATGGAAAACAACAACAAAAAGGGCTGAACTGGCAGGAGAATTAACAGAGCTCTTCCACACCTCCACCAAAATGGGATTTTGTCATCCACCAATGCCAAACATTGTTTCATGAGGACCATTCTGTCCCTGGGGTCCCAGGAGGCTGAGCATCACCATATCCCAGCTTGGCACTGGCATGGAGATGCCCAGGGCAGTTTGGGTTGGTTTTTACCAAATAGGAGCTTTCAGCCCCCAAAATTGGATGCTGGAGGGTTGCACAAGGCTCCTGGATCCTTTCCCCAGGGGCAATGAAGTAGGGGGAGAGCCAAGGGCAGAGTCTTTTTGCTGAAGGAGGTTGGTGATTGCCAAGAGACCTCATTGGAGATGAAGACATCATGACCTGAGTGTCAGGGATTTGCTTCTCACCCCTGTGATCCAAAAAGTGAGGAGAAACAGGCACAGGGAATAGGATGGAACCTGCTGGAAGACCCTTGACTCTCCAGAACATGGAGAGGGAGATGCTTTCCCAAGTCAAAGCCCTCCCAGGCCAGACCAAGGAGAGTTCCTGCCCTGTTCAGCCAAAAAAAAATCAGATTCTTGGTGTTCAAATCTGCTCCTAGCCCTAAAAATTTCATCCTTGCCCTTGCTTCAGAGGGTTGTGAATCACAACTGTGGTGATTTCATGCTGTGCATGATAAATATTCAATCAGCCAGAGATATTACACTGGTGATGCTTTAGTCCTTGGGGGAAAAAATATCCTACTTGGTCATGGAGCCAGCAAAGTGTGATGTCTCCTAAAAAAAAAAAAAAAAATCCTTGCACTTTCTATCATCTAAAAAAGAAATAATAACTCCAAGGGGACCACCTGAGAGCTGGGTCAATCCAGAGTGTTGCTCAGGATGTGGGATGAGAGGATGCTTTGAAATGACTTGGAAAAGAGACTGGGAAGAGTTGTTGTTACCTTGCAAACTGTTCTCACCAGAAAGCCCAGGGAATGCAGGGGAGCCTGCAAGGAAGAGCTGAGGACAGCACAGATGCTGTTGCATTTTTAACAGCCTGGATCCCATCTTGAACTCAACAGAAAACCCACAAAGAAAAACCAGGACAAAATTAGCCTTTCCCAATCAAGGGAAATGTGCAAATGGCAAATAATAAGAATAAAAAAAACCCCAAACATCCCCCCCTAAAAAGACCCAAAAAACCAAAAAACAAACCAAAATAAAACCAATTAAAAAATGCATTTACCTCCAGTAAAATCCCAAATTAAGCAACACCCTAATGCTCTGCAAACTTCTTTCCCTGTCAGCCATGTACATCAGGTCCTCAACAAGCACTTTTGCTTTCAGATCAGGTTCCCTATGTGCTGTTACCCAAATTTGCAGCCATTTAACATGTCCTGGAGTTGCCCAGAGCAGGGCATGGATGTGGGGTTGGGTTGCAGCTCCTGTCCTGACCTTTTACTCTCAGTGCCTTCCCAATCCTGCAGCAGCAACCTTTCCAAGGATCAGTCTTCTGGAACTGAAAATGGAAGAGGATGATGCTTTCCATCACCTGGGAGTCTAGTGGTTAAAATCAGATGTTGTGGGATGACTCCAGACCTTAAAGGTCCTCAAGAGGGACTTCTGCACTCAAGGAAAGGTGATGTTTTCCTGCCTTGCAAAAATCCCAGCACAAATCAGTGCTCAAGCATGCTATGTATCCCATCAATAGCTGGGAAAGGTCTTTCCTGGCAGAGTTTATGGTGCAGGCACCAAATCAGTGGGGCTGGGCATGTTTGGAGGTACAAATCCATGTTTTGGGGGTATTCAGATCTACTTTGGGGAGAATTACCTTCCTGGCTGAGATATCTTCAGCCAAGAAGTTGAAAAATAATGTGGTGACTTCGTGCTTCACTTTGTGCCCAGCAGGTGAGAAACCCAAATTTGCTTTGGAAACCTCAGTTCTGTAAAAATCCTACAAAAGGCACCCAGAAGTGTTTGCATCATTCCCCCTTGCCTTACAAAGCCATCACCATGGACCAGAACAACCCTGGGGGTGATGAAGAAGTTTGGAGGATGTTTTTGGGGGGGTCAAGAAAGCAGCAAGGGAATTTTTTCTGCATCTCTTGGAGTCTGCTTGAAGAGGAGATGAAGGAGAAGGAGAAGGAGAAGGAGAAGGAGAAGGAGAAGGAGAAGGAGAAGGAGAAGGAGAAGGAGAAGGAGAAGGAGAAGGAGAAGGAGAAGGAGAAGGAGAGGAAGGAGAAGAAGGAGAAGGAGAAGGAGAAGGAGAAGGAGAAGGAGAAGGAGAAGGAAAGAAGGAGAAGAAGGAGAAGAAGGAGAAGGAGAAGGAGAAGGAGAAGGAGAAGGAGAAGGAAAGGAGAAGGAGAAGGAGAAGGAGAAGGAGAAGGAGAAGGAGAAGGAGAAGAAGGAGAAGAAGGAGAAGGAGAAGGAGAAGGAGAAGGAGAAGGAGAAGGAGAAGGAGAAGGAGAAGGAGAAGGAGAAGAGAAGAAGGAGAAGAAGGAGAAGGAGAAGGAGAAGGAGAAGGAGAAGGAGAAGGAAGAGAAGGAGAAGGAGAAGGAGAAGGAGAAGGAGAAGGAGAAGAAGGAGAAGAAGGAGAAGGAGAAGGAGAAGGAGAAGGAGAAGGAGAAGGAGAAGGAGAAGGAGAAGGAGAAGGAGAAGGAGAAGGAGAAGGAGAAGGAGAAGGAGAAGGAGAAGGAGAAGGAGAAGGAGAAGAGAAGAAGAAGAAGGAGAAGGAAGAAGAAGAAGAAGAAGAAGAAGAAGAAGAAGAAGAAGAAGAAGAAGAAGAAGAAGAAGAAGAAGAAGAAGAAGAAGAAGAAGAAGAAGGAGAAGGAGAAGAAGAAGAAGGAGAAGGAGAAGGAGAAGGAGAAGGAGAAGGAGAAGAAGAAGAAGAAGAAGAAGAAGAAGAAGAAGAAGAAGAAGAAGAAGAAGAAGAAAGAAGAAGAAGAAGAAGAAGAAGAAGAAGAAGAAGAAGAAGAAGAAGAAGAAGAAGAAGAAGAAGAAGAAGAAGAAGAAGAAGAAGAAGAAGAGAAGGAGAAGGAAGAAGAAGAAGAAGGAGAAGGAGAAGAGAAGAAGGAGAAGAGAAGAAGAAGAAGAAGAAGAAGAAGAAGAAGAAGAAGAAGAAGAAGAAGAAGAAGAAGAAGAAGAAGAAGAAGAAGAAGAAGAAGAAGAAGAAGAAGAAGAAGAAGAAGAAGAAGAAGAAGAAGAAGAAGAAGAAGAAGAAGAAGAAGAAAAAGAAGAAGAAGAAGAAGAAGAAGAAAGAGAAGAAGAAGAAGAAGAAAGAAGAGAAGAAGAGAAGAAGAAGAAGAGAGAAGAAGAAGAAGAAGAAGAAGAAGAAGAAGAAGAAGAAGAAGAAGAAGAAGAAGAAGAAGAAGAAGAGAAGAGAAGAAGAAGAGAAGAGAAGAAGAAGAAAATGTTTTCAATCTGGGCTGTCACAGAGGGAAGGATATTTGTGGTAACAGAGAAATTTGCCACCCACTGCTGTTGCTTTGGTGTACAATTTCTGTGGTTGCTCTTTGTTCAGATTGTCACTGAAAAAAACCTAACACACACACACACACACACACAAAACCAACAAATTACAAACCATAAAGTGGGATTTCCAGATAGTGCATTATTACTTAAGGGTAGACAACAAAACCAAACAAAAAACCCCAAAGCCAACACAACAAACTTTTTGGATGAGTCTTTTCCCCTCCTTCTTTGGCCTCTTCATATTTCCCAGCATTGTTTGCTGGATCTTCCATCATTTGCAAGTAGTACTGAGAAGCCTCCAATCCTCTTAGCTGTCCTCCCAGGCATCCTCATAGCAGGACCAGCTCATCCTCTGGTGCTCCTGGGGGCCTAGAGCAAAATAAAAACAAAAAACAAAGATTGTTGCCAGAGCTACAGAAACCTCAAGGCTTTGTCTCCAGGTTTGGTTCAGCGACCAAAATTTGGACTCCAGCTCAGGCAGACAAGCCAAAAAAACTCCTGAACTGGTGAATTTCAGCTGGAGTTTCTGGATCACTTGGAAGGAAGCAAGGATGGGGAGATTTTGCTTTTTATTCTGGAATTTTCCACCGTCCCAGGAGCAGGCAGGGAACTTCAGGGAAGGGCTGAAGGAGCTTCATGGCCATGGGAGATGGTGCAAGCCAAGAGCCACAGGAAATCTAATGCCCTCTTTGCCCTGAGCTGTCCCCTCTTAAATTTACCCCTTTAATTATTCCTACCCCAAAGTTTCCTGCAGAATCTGGGGGCTTTGGGTGTTGGTTGATTTATTCTGCAGGGGCAGGAAGCCAGAATATTACCAAGTCATGGTGCTGCTCTCCAAAGCCATGCACCTCCAAAACTCATTCACAAGCTCACCCTGAACTTCCCCCTGCTCCTATCTTAGTCTAAAACACCTCCCCAAAAATCAAAATCCTTGCAAGGAGCAGAAACCAAACCCTGATCTTCCCTGCGTGCCTCAGAGAGAGCTGAGAATTACAAGGTCTGCTTCTTTCCACCCACCCCACCACAGATTCCTCATGCCCCACTGGGCATGAATATTTTGAACACCCTTTCATTGCCCCTTTTCCTCCTTCCCCACACCTCCAAAAATAAAAACAATTTAAAAAAAGAAAAAAGAAAAGAAAAAAAGGAGGATGCTAAACCCAGATCCTCATCCTCAGAGCCCTCCTCTGTGCTGGCTCTGAGATGGAATTATTTCTCGCAGGGAAAATGAGGTTTGTAAGGGAACCTTCACATCTGCTGTGAGCAAAACTGCCTTCCAAGAGGGTTGCATGAGGTTTCTGACTGCTGTAGCTGGGTGTTCTTGAAGATGATGGATCGTGTTACTAATTCCCCCCCCCCCCTCCCTCTCCTCCTAATTGCATGTCTGGGCTAAAAACAGCTCTGAGTTTTCCTAAGAAGTTACATTCTTAATAAGATTACTGAAAACATTGTGGTGGATTGGAGTAAATTTGTACCCAATGCACGTAGGTTATAAATCAGGATGGACATGGAGATAATGTTTACCTTGAGCTTGTTTATCTGCCTTCTGCATTCCCTGTCTTGCCAAAAGGCAGAGATACAAGAGGGAGTCACTGGAAGAGATTCAAACCTTCCTTCTTCAGGCTCCAACTGCAGGGAGCATTTCCAGGAGTGCCATGCCCTGAAAATAACCACTTGTAGGACTCTTTGCCCCAAAAGAAAGCCCTCTACTTCTTCAAGAGCCCCAAAAAATGTCCCATTGGGAGGGAAGATTTGCTCCTGGCCGAGCACACACTTGAGGAAGGTCCAGGAGCAAAGAGCCTCAGGGTAATTTTGGGTGAAGGTCAACTCTAGTGATGCTTTTATCCATCTATCAGCAGTCTGGATGGATTTTGAGAATTTAGAGTGGTTTGGAGGTTGTTGGTTTGGGGTTTTTTTAAGGTTATGGCACCACTGTCACGCTCGAAATGATTCCCTGGAGATCTCCAAGGAGCTCCTGCAGGAGGTGAGCACCAGGGACTTGGAGACATCCCTAACCCCAGCCATGCTGGCTCCTATCTCCTCCCATGAGGACCAACAGGACAACTGAGTCATCTGAGAGGGGGACAAGAGCCTTGGCAGCAGCATGAAAGATGTGTACACTTGATGTACAAGTGGAAGGTGAAGTCTTTGCACGGGGTGGGTGTTGATTTGCCAAATAATTTTTTTTATTATTATTAGTTTGTGGCTTTTTTTTTCGTTGTGTTTGGGTTTCTGGTGGTTTTTTTGTTTGTTTTTGTTTGTTTTGTTGTTGGTTGGTCGTTTTTGGGTTTTTTCCCAATCCTGTGATTTCCACAGAGCTCAGGAAATGACACACATCTGCATTGTTGTCACCTCCAGCAGGAGTGGGGAGGCTGCTTTTGGCCAGGGCCCAGCAGCAGTGAACTTGCATTTTTGGGCAGAGCATTATCTCAGCCCTGAAAGGCCACTGGTAGAGGGAAGCAACTTGCTTTTCTCCTTTTCATGCCAACATCTTCACTAGAGCACCAGGGAAAGAGTGAGGAACACTCATCACAAAACAACTCTTTTCTGGAAACGTAGAAAGACAGAATAAAACACTGCTCAGGAGGCAGCCAGCCCAGGGGTGGCCTTCTGGGGAAGATTCCTCCTGCATTTCAGAGAATTGTCACTTTGTCTTCCCATTTTCCCTTTCCCCATCCCTTTGGGAGGTCCTACAGTGCTGGTGGCCACATCCAAGGTGTTTTTCATCCTCTTGTTCCTATGATGGAGGAGCCAAAGGATCACCAGTTATCAGTAAGCCTGGCAAACCACCCAACATTTGCATGTTATGGGGTCATAGACTGGTTAGGGATGGAAGGAACCTTAAATATCACCCAGTTCCAACCCCCATGCCATGGGCAGGGACACCTCCTACCAGCCCAGGTTGCTCCAAGCTCCATCCAACACTGCCAGGGATGGGACATCCACCAGAGAGTGGATTTTTAGGCATTTTCAAGAGGAATAAAGAAGATGTGTTGCATTTCCAAAGATCTATCCTAAACCAAAGGTGACAATTTCAACCATTTTCCCTCTGATTATCCTATTAATTCTCATTAGCTAAAAACCTCTCAAGACTGAGGCTTTCCCATCAAGATCATGCAATGTGCTTTTCAAGCACAGCAAGCTTGAGTGGTAAATAAACTTGGAACCCAAACTGTTTGTTGTTTTGGGTTTTTCTGACAGATTCAACTGAGTTCAGCTCTGGCCAATGTCCAGGGAACCTTTTTTGCCTGGGAGAGAAGTAAGAAAAGAGTCTGAAAGACTTTCTTCCCTGGAGGTAAGGGAAAGGCAACCCTGGTTTTTTGCTGTTTGTGGCCAGGTCCAGAAAACCCTCTGGAAACCATTAGGAAGATCATTTTTTTCCTTCCATATCCAAGAAAAAAGAAGAAAGTCAAACAAGCTCTTGAATTGCTCCCTATGGAGAAATCCAAGCCTTGTTCATGAACCAAGCTCAAGCCTCTCTGACCGTGCAGGTTAAAAACCCAAGAGCCCAGCATCTCCACCTGGCACCTCCAGATTTACACATTCCTCCCCAAAACCACCCTCTGCGTGCTGGTGGAGAGATGCCATCCCCTGCAGGAACCACTTTGCAGACCTTGGCACAACAAAAACCAACCCTGAAGGGGTTTACCTGCTCTTCCTCCACTGCTCAAGGCAGCAGAGATTGGGGTTTTTTTTTCCAACATCCTTAATTAATGCATATTTGGAAGTTAACAGCTCATTTACAGCCCTCAGATGATCAAACCCAAAGAATTTTTCCAGGCCTTGGTTTGCAATCTGTGGGCAGCATCACCTCAGGGAGAGCTTCTCTACACCACAAACCCCATCCCACCTCCCTCTGCTCCAGCAGGCAAGCTCCTAGAGTTATGAAACACACTCATCACCATGTGCCCTTAATTAAGGACACACATCTTTAATGAATTATCCCCCCCAAAGCTTTGCATTCTCCCCACCTGCTCTGCTCTGTGGTGAACCCTTGATTTATTTCCCAGCAATGACCCAGGGTGAAGTGGCAGCTGTGGTTCCAGCAAGAGGAGGTGGCAGAGTAGGTGCTAATATTTACCTGGACATCCCCAGCTTTCTCCTGCCACTCCTGGAAGCATCTGGGTCCCAGCATCTCCCAAAGCAGCTCTGAAAACACAGAGGGGATATTGATACCAGATGAGGAACTGTGGGAGGTATTCTGCAGACTGGAGACCTTATCTTGAGTAGATCAGTGTCCTCTCTGTTTTCCTGCCTCTACTTCTAAAGTAAGACATGCTGAAGCTTATTAGAAAGCCTCCTGGTCACACTTTTTTGGTTGTTTCCCTCTATCCTGGCTCCTCTGCTCCGTTTTCCCCTCAATTCACCCCATTTTTCCAGCTGCCTTCACATGGTGGGAACTGAGCTCCCCCAGAACTCCAGCCAAGGTTGAATTCCTCCCTCTGCTACTTGAAGATGTCTTTCCCTCCATGCACAGATATTTTTCTCCCTCTTGAACCATCATTTGTGATATCTGAGATCCATCAAAAGCCACCTGTGCTATCTGGCCACCTGGAGACCCTCAGCCATCCTAAAACTACAGCACAGAGCTCATTTCTCAGGCTGCTTTGAATCACTGTTGTATAATATTTAATAAAGGGCATTTTTTTTCCTCTGTGTGATAGCACTGGGGTAGCAACAGGATCCACCAGGAGATAAAGTTTGTGAGGTCAGATATTTCATTAAACTCAGTCTGGGAGATGCTGAGCAAAGCTCGAATGGTTTTAAGGTTCAGAATCCTTTCAAACTCTTTTTTTTTTTCTCCCCCCCAGCCAAGGCAGGGGAAAAAGAGCCATTTGTTAGAAAAACAGTGTCAGGGAAGTTACAGATGACATTTGCCAACGTTACATCATCAAAGCTCAATCTCTGACAGATCTGTAAACAGCAACTTTTCATAGCAATGTCTCAGGGCCCCGAGTGTTTGCTGTGCTGCACCATGGCTCGAGGTTTGCAGCAAGGAGAAAATACATGAGACTGGATGAGGACACCCAAAACTGAGAGGCTGGGACTATTCTTGGTAGGTTTTGAACCTGCATCATAAAATTCAGGCTTGCCTTGAACATCAGAATAAAACCCTCCAGGCAAAGGTAAGGTTTCTGTAGCACTTTCCATACCCTGGTTCCAGGTTTTGGGGATTTGGCTGTGAAAGATCATTTCCCTTCCAAAATAATGTCCTGGGAATAGCACTTCTGAGGCATTGAACCCAGGAGATGAGGGTGGAATAGTCACATCCTTCCCTAATCTTCTGTGGGGTCTCAGGAAAGGGTTCAAGTCACCCATTACCCCTTCCAACCCTTCCCCAATAAAGGCCCCAAACAAGGTGCATGGTCCAGTCCTGCTGGTGAGGGTTGTTCTGCCTACCCAGAGATCATGTGCATTTTGTTTTTAATAAATCAGAGGTTAATAGATGACAAAAGTCTTCCAGCAAGCTGAGCACAAGCAGCTGACATCTAAATTTCCTTTTTTTGCTTTCCTAATGATCTATTTCCCTGCTCATCTTCTGTCTTCTTGCCTCATTTAAATGCTAAGTCAGAAAGATACTTCCAGCCCGAGCTCTTACACCAGGGTGAATCCCTAAATACATCTCCTGGGAATCACATGCACTGTAATTAAATGGAAGTTGCTGAAAACCTCCTTCTGCCTCATTTTTCTGAATTTCTTGCTGCTGTTTCTCCAGCTCTCTGCAGGGTGGGCAGGCTCAGCCTGCTCTGAAGAAGAGGTGAGATTTTATTCTATTTATTTTCATTGTTTCTTATCCAAGGCAGAGTAACTTCAAGCTGCCACTGATTTGCAGAGCCATTGGGAAGATTGGGCACACCAATTTTCCTGAAAATTTTTGGGATGATTTTCCTGAAGCTGGAAGAGACCACGTGAGAAATTCTGCTCGACTGCTGCTGAAGTGGAAGGCCCTACACAACAGCAGGTTTTCACTTCATCTGTATTTATAGCAAAATGGAAACAAAATGTGCTTTAAAGTAAACAATAGTATTGCCAGAATCCGGCTGGTTTTCCTTGCTTTGGGAAGCTCCCAACCAAAGCTTTTCAGACTGCAGCCAAGGATGAAAAAGGTAAAGCAGGGAGAGTGAAGTCCCAGCCTGGCTGATTCTTGCCAGGCAGAAAGGGACCTGGGAGTCTGGATTGACAGGAAGCTGAACAGGAGCCAGCAGTGTGCCCAGGTGGCCAAGAAGGCCAATGGCATCCTGGGCTGGCTCAGGAACAGCGTGGCCAGCAGGTCCAGGGCAGGGATTCTGCCCCTGTGCTCAGCCCTGGTGAGGCCACAGCTTGAGTCCTGTGTCCAGTTCTGGGCCCCTCAGTTCAAGAAGGATATTGAGGTCACAGAATCACAGAATCACAGAATCCTAGGGGTTGGAAGGGACCTCGAAAGATCATCTAGTCCAACCCCCCCCTGCCAGAGCAGGGCCACCTAGAGTACATCACATAGGAACGTGTCCAGATGGGTTTTGAATGTCTCCAGTGAAGGAGACTCCACGACCCCCCTGGGCAGCCTGTTCCAGGGCTCTGTCACCCTTACAGGAAAACAATTGTTCCAGATATTCAACTTGAACCTCCTGTGCTCCAATTTACACCCATTACCTCTTGTCCTATCACTGGTCACCACTGAGAAGAGCCTAACTCCATCTCCCTGACACTCACCCCTTACATATTTGAAAACATTGATGAGGTCACCCCTCAGTCTCCTTTTCTCCAAACTAAAGAGACCCAGCTCCCTCAGCCTTTCCTCATAAGGGAGATGTTCCACTCCCTTAATCATCTTAGTAGCTCTGTGCTGGATTCTTTCAAGCACTTCCCTGTCCTTCTTGAACTGAGGGGCCCAGAACTGGACACAATACTCGAGGTCCTCGAACAGGTCCAAAGGAGGGCAACCAGGCTGGTGAAGGGACTCGAACACAGATCCTATGAGGAGAGGCTGAGGGAGCTGGGGGTGTTGAGGCTGGAGAAGAGGAGGCTCAGGGGAGACCTCATCACTCTCTCCAACTCCCTGAAAGGAGGTTGGAGCCAGGGGGGGGTTGGGCTCTTTTCCCAGGCAACTCTCAGCAAGACAAGAGGGCAGGGTCTCAAGTTGTGCCAGGGGAAGTTCAGATTGGATATTAGAAAGAATTTTTTCACAGAAAGGGTGATCAGACATTGGAAGGGGCTGCCTGGGGAGGTGGTGGACTCTTCGTCCCTGGAGACATTTAAAAAGCGACTCGATATGGCACTCAGTGCCATGGTCTAGTGACTGTGGCGGTAGTTGATCAAGGGTTGGACTCGATGATCTCTGAGGTCCCTTCCAACCCAGCCTATTCTATGATTCTGTGATTCTATGATTCAAGGGGAAAGTTGCCACTGGTTTTAACAGAGCCCAAACCTTTAAAAACTTTGGGAAGTGGAAGAAGCTGTTGCTGAGATCTCCGCTCATCCCTTCCCCTTCTGAGCTGGTGGCATAAGCAGCCTGGGGACACAAACCACACCAGCACCCATCCATGCAAAAGCTTAAAAGACTAAAACCACTGGATTAGAGAAGAAAAACTGATGTCAAGAGGAACCACATACTTGCATGGTTTGTTTGCCTCCTTACACTGTTTGCAGAGGCTTAAGGAGGGACATTTTGCTGCCGTGGGTGTTGAGCTGAAGAACATATTTACCAAGGAACTCAGCAAGGTCCAACGTCATTGCAGAGGGATGCTGGGTTTTTTTTTTCCTCCTCCTCTGTCAGATGAGGAAGGTGACAAAGCATCTGTGACCACAAACTGTGTCATCAGGGTTATTTGCTGGTTATTTGGTTGCAGCAATAGAGAGCATCCCAAGGGCAAGAGAGAGGCCAAGACCTGCATGGTGGGACCAGAGGCAAAGCCTGGGAAAGAGATGAACCATGAGGAAAGGAAAACAGGGAGATGTTGGCTGTGTCCTCTGGAAATTTCCCCTCTGGCCACCACCAGAAACACAGCTCAATGGGATGGATGGGTCTAATGGACACAAAACTCACAGAAAGGAGTCTCTGCTTTCATGGGGTTTGGTTGAGTCTTGATAAGATCCTCAATATTCTCTTCAATTTCCATCCCAGTTTCCACCAGAGTCTCTCAGCAGGCTTCACAACCATGGTGAAATCTTGGCCCAGGTTTCCCCCAGAAGCTGTGGCTTCTCCATCCCTGGAAGTGCTGAAAGCCAGGTTGGATGGGGCTTGGAGCACCCTGGGCTGTGGGAGGTGTCCCTGGGCATGGCAGGGAGATTGGAATTGGATGAGCTTTTAAGTCCTTTCCCACCCAAACCATTCCATGATTGTATGATTCTGATTTATCCACCAGTGCCACTCAGTTGCATTGGGGTCCCAGCAGATGTCTGAGATGGGCAGGAACTGCTGCAAGCAGCTTGGGAACAATGATCTAAGGAACATTGGAACAATGACCTAAGCAAGGTGTAGTTCCTGCAGGTCTGGATTTAAATCCCATAAACCACCAGGATTTACCAAAACCTCTTCAAAATTCAGTTGTCACCCTAGGAGGAGCACGCAGTTGGTCAACAGGACTCATGGTGAGGACTTGGTGGTGTGAGCCCTGGGTACACGGACACTTCAGTTTGGTTGAGTTATTGGGGGCTTCTTGACATCAGAAAAAACTGAAATAACAGATCCTTGCAGAGAGCAGGAAGGACTCAGAACAACTCTTTGGTTTTGAATCTTATTTGACCCTAAGGAGACTCCTTCCTTGTCCTGATCAGGAGGCTGAAACCAGTCTGCCCAGTTGCTTCAACTTATTCATCCCTTAGGTGCTTCAACACATCCTGCACCCTGGGCTTCCCAAGGTGGCTTCAGATGGGGTGAAGGTTGGGATGGAGGCCATGGCATCACCTACATGACCCCAACCATCATCTCCTTTGCCTTGCCCCTCCATTTTGGAAGGAAATGATGGAGGCTGTGTGCCACCTACATGACCCCCCCATCATTTCCTTTGCCTTCCCCCCCATTTTGTCAGGAAATGATGGAGGCTGAGCACCCACTAACGTGCTGGAGAAGGGTGAGGGTGAGCAGAGCACCCAGATCCTGTGGGTTTCTTGATCATAAGAGGAGGAATCATGGTTTGCATGCAGGTAGGAGCCATCCCAAGTGATTTGGCCTTTCCAGCTCAAAGGAGACACATTTTCAGCCTGCTCACCCCCCAAACCCTGCAGCCCCCCCTCCTCCTTCCCTGGCAGCATCCTCACCCAAGGGAGTCATTACCCTGGGCTCTCCTTTTGCCTTCAGCTTTGGGCAGCCAAGCTTCAGGGCATGCTAAATCCAGATATGCATTTATTATCCTTAAAAATGTGGGAAATAGGCAGGCTTGTAATTGCCCAAATTGCTTTTCTTCCTGCTAACAGAAGCTGGCAGCAAATATATTTCAAATGTAAATATTTAAATACTTACACACAAGCACAATTACCTTTTTTTTTTTTTTTTTCCTCCTTTTTTTTTTTCTTTTTAATGTTCTTGACTGCATCCCTTCAGAAGCTATAAATACCTACTCAGGAAACAAACATCTGCACTGAGTTTTGGGGAGCAATTAGAAAACCCTCCTCATCTGACTGGCTTAATAATTTCAACAAGGAGGTCCAAGAAGTCTGGTTTTTTCCCTGCCTATTTCAAACCAGCTGAGACCCGTGGATATGAAATAAAATGATCTGGTCACCCAGGAAAATATTCCCATGTCCAAAAAAAAAAAATAATACTTGTTTATAATATAATGATCAGCCCCAGGAGGTTCCTTTTGCTTTTAGGTTTCCCTTTGGTTTATTTAGAATGTGAAATAATTCCTCTTCCAAACTGCCTGTGAAATGAACATTTTTATTTAGTTTGATGAGCAGAAAGAAGGGGAAAAAAAAGAAATTCCTGCCTGCTCTCAAGGCAGAGAAATCACTGTTACTTCTTTTCCCCGTGCTGGCTGTAAAATGTACAGAAATGTAAAGCAATAAACATGTTATTAGGGGTTGTTTTTATAATGTTTACCAACCTCATGCCTCTAGGATGCTTTCCAGAAGATAGCATTTTAATAGGGCTTCTTTCAGCTGGCCAAGATAGCCATAAAGGAAAAAAAAAACCCAAAAAATCAGTTTTGGGTTTTTTTTCAGGGCAGCAGAAGAAGAAGCAAACTCACTGATGTAATTTTCTCTTTTTTTTTTCCAACAATCTGCTGGTCAAATTTTGTTTTCTGGGCATTTTGCTTCACTGCAACCCTTGGGTAAGAAGGATGCAAAGTGGAAACTAGCTGTAAAATTCAACCTTTGCATCTTAGCAAAAATTCAGAGGCTGAAAAGGGGAATAAATGCCTGGAAAAGAAAAAAAAAAAAAGAAAATTATTGATGGAGTCATTAGTTTTACTGCTGATTAAAACAAAGCACAAAGCAGGACGAGTCCCTTCCAGCAAAAAAAAAACTTTTTTTTTTGTTGTTGTTGTTCATAGAATCATAGAATCATAGAATTAGCCGGGTTGGAAGGGACCTCAGAGATCATCTAGTCCAACCCTTGACCCACCGGAGCAGTTGCTAGACCATGGCACTGAGTGCCACATCCAGTCTTTTTTTAAATGTCTCCAGGGACAGAGAATCTACCACCTCCCCGGGCAGTCCATTCCATAGCCTGATCACCCTCTCCGTGAAGAAATTCTTTCTAATATCTAACCTAAACCTCCCCTGGCACAACTTAAGACTGTGTCCTCTTGTCTTGTTGAAGGTCGTCTGTGAAAAGAGTCCAGTTCCCACCTCGCTACAGCCTCCTTTCAGGTAGTTGTAGACAGCAATGAGGTCTCCCCTGAGCCTCCTCTTCTCCAGGCTGAACAGCCCCAGCTCTCTCAGCCTCTCCTCATAGGGCCTGTGCTCGAGTCCCTTCACCAGACTGGTTGCCCTCCTTTGGACCTGCTCCAGGACCTCTACATCCTTCTTAAACTGAGGGGCCCAGAACTGGACACAGTACTCGAGGTGTTATTGGCAAAACCCTCAGGGGTTTTTCTCAACACCCCAAATCCATTTTTCCCTGGTTTGCAGCGAGGCTGCAGGGACAGAGAGATTCTCCAGTTCCTCAAATCCCTGGTTCTTAACCCAGGATTCATCCCCTGGTTTCCCAAGGGCTGCTGAGCTGGGTGCAGAGCATCCCAGGGTGCCTGTCCTATGTCCCCAGCTGACGTGTTTATAATAGTCTTGATTTACACCTTCCAGGTGTCCTTTTTGGGAAATATCATCCCCCTTTGGTTTACAGAGTTTTACAATATGTTTGTGGCCAGCAGAAGCTTCCAGAGGCGTTAGGAGGGATGTGCCAAGAAAAAGGGGGTGGGTTGGGGGTTTGTTGGTTTGTTGGTGGTGTTTTTTTTTTTCCTCACTGGAGATAAAGGTTTTTGGCTTGTATTAAAAAAAGATGTAAAAGGTAGAGATAGGAGAAATATAAAATAAATAATGTGATATAAAGATAAAAGAAATAATATGAATATAGAAATAGTAATAAATAGTATAAAGATAAAATAAATAATAGAATATAAATATAGAAATAATAATTAATAATATAAAGATAAAATAAATAATACAATATAAATATATAAATAATAAATAATAATATAAAGATAAAATTAATATATAAATAATAATAAATAATAATATAAAGATAAAAGAAATAATATAATATAAATATATAAATAATAAATAATAATATAAAGATAAAATAAATCATATAAATATATAAATAAGAATAAATAATATAAAGATAAAATAAATCATATAAATATATAAATAAGAATAAATAAGAATAAATATAAAATAAATAATATAAATATATAAATAAGAATAAATAATATAAATATAAAAGAAATAATATAATATAAATATATAAATAATAAATAATAATATAAAGATAAAATAAATCCTATAAATATATAAATATATAAATAATAAATAATAATATAAAGATAAAATAAATCCTATAAATATATAAATATATAAATAATAATAAGTAACAATAAATATAAAATAAATAATATAAATATAAAAATAATAATAAATAATATAAATATTAAATAAATAATATAATATAAATATATAAATAATAAATAATAATATAAAGATAAAATAAATCATATAAATATATAAATAAGAATAAATAATATAAAGATAAAATACATAATATAATATAAATATATAAATAATAATAAATAATATAAATATAAAATAAATATTATAATATAAATATATAACTAATAGATAATACAAATATAAAATAAATACATAATAAATATATATTTATTAAAAATAAATATAAAATAATAACTTTTATTGAATCAGTAAAATACCCAAAGGACACCTTTTAGATTAAAGGAGGTTATTTGTTCAGGGAGCAATTTCTGCTCTCTCCTGGCATGAAAAGCAGCCAAACTTTGCCCTAAAATGGGGGAGAAACCCGTGATGTCGTTCTGCATCTTCACCTTCTTTTAAAGACAATAAATTGCCATCAAGCAGCAAATTCATGGCAAATGGAAGGAATTAGATACATGCCACAGTGTCACCCAGTCCAGACATCCCACTTGTGATGTGCTTTGCTGGTTCTAAGAAAAAAAAAGAAAAAAAACCCCTGGACAAATCAAATCATTTCCATTTGAATTCCATGTTTCTCAACCCTGTGAACGTTCATCCCAGGTTTTTAGCTGTGGATTATTGTTGCCTTTTCATGCCAGGTCAGAAGCCAAACTTAGAAAGTAAACCTCCCATTCATTAGATGGCACAAAGTAACCTTGAAAGTTGGTTTTTTTTTTTCTTAATTCAGGCTGAAAAATATCTGAGGGGGCTCAGTGAATGCCTGCTAAAATAACATTATTCCATCTTTTAGCAGTCAGATCACTTCTTTTTCAGCACAGTCAAGAAATGCTCCCCGTGTTTCCTCATTCCTTGCCTTTTACCTACCTGGGGCAACTCCTTATTAAAACTGCATAACCACAATCCGACAGATTTCCCCAAAATAAAAGGGTTTAATAGAAAATTAATGTGATCCCTGAGGTCCCTTCCAACCTGGCTAATTCTATGATTCTATGATTCATTTTTCCAGCTAGATCTGCATGAGAGTCCCCAGGATTTCCCTGCAACAGAATAAAACCAACTCAAATCCTTTAGCTGTTATTTTTATCTTTTTTTTTTTTTTTTAATTATTACCAAGGAAGCACTTTACTAATTTAATTTCTTTCTCATGCAATTAAACACAATAAATTGGACTGGGGCTCCACGTGATGCATGAAAACCTGGCAAGGTGAGAAATGGGAATAACAACACATCAGGAGTGGGAAAGGTGTTGGGGAAAACAACCACATCATGGCTCTTGTGCTGCCAAATCCCCCCCAGAATACCTGGAAACACCGAGCCCACCCTGGTCAGGCATCTTCTGCAGGGCTATTGGGGTATTTCTGTTCTATATTAGGATATCTGAGTGTATTCATGTAGTAGATTAGTGGAATATTATCAGTTTTTCCTCCGTGGGCAAAAAAAGGAAATAAAAATAGCAATTAATTGCATCTCTTTCTAAGCGTGTAGTGCTGACAGTGGAAAGGGAATCCTGAAAACCAGATTAATTTATTTTTATCTACTTATCACCCACACTAGCAGGTTAAAAGCTGCCCTTTTTCATGCACATGTTGCATCTCACAGACCCAAACACCATCTCCCAGTTTTCCTGCATGAAGAGTTCATCTCAAGAGGGAAAAAAAAAAAATCTCCGGGGTTGCTCCGTGGTAAATGTTGGATTATTCTTCCCGAGGAAGCTTTGCTTGGTGGGAGAGAGCAAATAAAGA
Source organism: Calypte anna (assembly GCF_003957555.1). Classification (NCBI taxonomy): domain Eukaryota; kingdom Metazoa; phylum Chordata; class Aves; order Apodiformes; family Trochilidae; genus Calypte; species Calypte anna. The sequence goes on from NC_044257.1 coordinate 17,626,879, forward strand.
AAGTAAAGGGGTTTATGATAGGGATTAAAAACTAATACAAAGCAAATACCTAACTGGGCTCCAGAGGCAGCGGTGGAAAGGGAAAAGATTTGCCAGTTGTCAATGGTTGTTAAATGGGGAGGCAGATTAGCAGCCTTGCTTTTGAACACACAGACATCTGAAAGCCGTTTCCTGTTTAAAAATGAAAAAAATCAGAATCTAGGTGGATGACCTCAGGCAGATTTTTCTCTTTTTTTTCTTCTTTTTTTGCTTTTTAATTAACAAACGCGGATTGTACATCATCACGGGGGGAAAAAAAGAACTATAAAAAATGGGCCACTCTTGGTGGTCTCGATAGATTCTGTCTATGGGAGAGGGAGAGAGAGAAAGGGGAGGGGAAGAAAAAAAAAAAATAGAAAAAATAAACTTTACCTTCTCACTTTCAGGGTGGGCAATGCCATTCCAGCATCGGGGTTCTCGGCTCTGGGAAGTGTTAACGCTGTCACCGCAGCCCCGGTCCCACCGTGGGTGCTTCCCAAACGTTCTGAGGCAAAACATTCCCTGAATTCCTCCTCCTTCCTCCTATCTGGAGCTTCAGCTCAGCGAGCTGCAGGTTCATGAGTCTCCTGGCCAAGTGCTGGGGATATGGTGCATCCCAAGCAGGGTCAGCCCAGAGCTCGGTTCAGCAGCAAGGGGAGAGGGAGAAAAAAAAAAAAAAAAAAAAAAGAAAACCACACCAAAACATTGACAAATTTGCTGTTTAAAAATGCTTTCGAGTCTCTGCAGCCCGTGTTGGCTGTTGTGTTTGGGGTGTTGTGTGCCTGTTGTGCTTGCTTGTTTTCTTTTTTTCAGTCCTAAAGCTATAAATACCCAGCACCAGCTGCAACATGTTGCTGCAAGGAGCTTTCTGGATCGAGCTGTGTTGTGAGCTGACACGTTTGGGTGGCTTTGGGTTAAGATTTGATATTGGGAGTTGGGTTTTCCAGCTTGAATTGTAACAGGGGCACGAGCTGCTGGTCCCTCTGCCCCTCCGACGATGCTCCAAAAGCTGATAAAAGGCTCCATGTAAAGGTGACACAAGCTCAAAGCATCCAAGTTACCATTTCATGAAAAAAACCACAATAGTTGTCTTTTTAAAGCAGTGTATATTCCATATTTATATGCTGCTTTAATGCAAAGTCCTTGGCAAAGCACAGAATTATTAAATTTGCCTTTTTTCCCCCATCTCTGGAAGGAGGATTAGAAGATTTCATGGAGCTGGGACACGTTCAGGCTTCCTAATTCTGGTTGAGGGCTTTGCATTGAAGAAAAAAATGCAAACCTTGAGCTCAAAAAGAGGAACACAAGCTAGATGTGACCTAGGTAGTTAGTGCTAAGTTTTTTTGACCAGCTATACTTTTATCCACCAGTTTTTCTGGGAAATTGCAGGCCTGAGAGGTGCATTGGTCAGTTTGTTCCTCATTTAATTTATCATTAAAAGGCTCTGTAGGATGTGCAACCCCCCCATTGCTCTCTCTGGATCAGACCCAGCATTTACAAAAACTCCTTTAGAACCTCAGGTTATTATCAATTATTCACTTTCTACATAAATTGCCCTTTTTCACCCCCAAATCTGTCCCATTTGGAGAGGGACACCCACTCCCCCTAAATGCCAGCAGTTCTTTTTCTAACGAGCGATTCCTCCGCCACGAAGCAAATCGATTCATCTTCTGTGAGCTCTTGCAAACGAATCCTCATATTATCTGTCTACTCCTTTAGCCTGGATGGTTTAGAAAATACCAGCTCCTATCTTATCTTGTCAGTTCATACGCTGATGGGGCTGGAAAAATAATGGCTGAAAGAGCCACAGGAGAGGATAATTAGTAAAAATCGAGTGACTCGCTGTTTGTTTGCTTTGCAAAATGAACTTTTACCCCTCCACCACCACTCCTGCCCCCCTCTCCCCCCTCATTTTCACCAGCTTATCATCCAGGGGTTGACGTGACAGGTTAATGAGAAACCCCCTGAAATTGGGCTGCTGCACTAATTGGAGCAAGGGTGGCTCTTGGCTGGAAGGGCTCAACCAGCGTCTTCCCCCCCCGGGAAATCCCAGCTCTTGGGGGGCACTCAGAGGCTGTGATTGCCCAGGGATAGGAACACACAGAGACAACAAGTTTCTCTTTGACTTCTGGGGGAGTGAGAAGATTTTGCAAGCTTTTTGGCTTGCACTGCACGTGGTGGTGTTCTCCCTTTTTCTTTCTTTTCCACGCAGTTGATAATTATTTTTTTTCTCTAACCTGCTATTACTATGACTTAAACCTCCTCCCCCAGCCCCATCCCACTCGTGGTGAGCTCCTTCAGCAACTGCAATTTTCAGCCCTCCCTGAATGGAACAATTTGGACAAGAGGAGACAAACAGTTGGTGTCAGAGTGAGTGGAAAAAGAACCACATGGAGTTGCTCTGGTTATTAATAACCCAATCTCAGCAGGAAGATCTGTCCTGCTAGAGCCCTCTGCTACCTCCCAGCTTCTCCCATCACTCAGGCTCTCCCTTAATAGCTGACTTTGTAATTATTGGGGAGGTTTTGGTTGCTTTGTTTTGGGGGGGTTTTTTGGTCTTTTTTTGTTAGGGTTTTTTTTTTGAGAGATGAGTAGGGAGAAGGTCAAATTAAGTTTTTTTCCCAGCAGAAAAGCCCTTTTGCTGGTGGTCTTCAAAAGTGAAATGCTGGTGATGGACCCATCATCCATTCTGCCCTGACTGCTCTCTGCCGAGCATCCTCCCCCTCCCAGTCCCACAGCAGCTGGGTTCTCCTCATCTCATTTATTTATTCCCTTCTCCCTCTCTTCTTCCTTTGCCAGTACCTCTTTGTGCTGAGCTTGCCACCAAACAGGCTCTTCCCACTGAAATCTCAGCTCAGGGAAAATCAGCTCCTGTCCATATCCCACAGGGAAACACCGAAGCCCTCAGTGACTCAGGGACATGGAGATGAGCAGAGAAAAATCCCTTTCTGCAGCTGCTTTTTCTCCATGAAATGGAGAAATCCTCATCAAATGACCACTCTTTGGCCATCTCCCACCTAGCCATTTTTTTTTTCCCTTTTTCTTTAGAAATAACCTCTTTGACACTCCATGAGGCTCCTCAACCGAAACCCTACGAGCAACGCACGCGGTCACCCTCTCAGGAACGACCCTCTCAGCCCCCTTCTGCCTCAGATTGCATTTCCAGTCCCTGGATTTATTGACATTATAATGGCCAGCCCACACAAACTGCAGCCACACAGCCAATTAACAGGACAGACAACGCCGAGACATTTGAGAAGTTGCTAAACTTGCTCTGGAAAACGATCTCGCTTTCTCCCTGTAAAAGGATCTGGTCCTGTCAGTGTGGATTAAACTGGAAAGCTTTGCCTTTGGAGAGCAGAATAAATTTGTATCCTGATAAGGCCTCCCCATAATAATATTTCGACAGATCCTATCTTTGGCAGCTTAATTTAATAACTGGAATGTGACTGCCAGAGTGATTTGCCCAGACAAAACTTTCTGCTCTTGTACATTCCGTGGTGTGTCCTATCGGAGAGGACTTTCTGCCAACACCCCACGGGGGCTCTGATCCCAGACCCATCTCAACATGCTATGACACAGGACCTCGGTGCTCATCTCCACCACCAGCTCTGAGACAGGGTGAATTTAAAAGCAAGAAATTCAAAAGGAAAAAAAAAAACCTGAGTGCCCAAAAAAGGTCTGAGTGCATCCCTACTCCTGATCGATCACAAGCGTGAAGTCCACCCTAGCAACACCATGAGCAACACCCTCAAAAAGCTACCAAAAAACCCTACCAGAAACTACCTCAGGCTTTTTACCCCTTACTGGAACACAGGGGTAGAAATTGAGCAAAACATTTTGAAAAAAAAATGGCATTGATTTGGCTGAATTGTTCTCACTGTCAAAAGCCTTTTGAAGGTCACCACCTTTCTCTTTGACGTTAAATGAAGTATTGCAGATAATGCAATGTATTTCTTTATTTAAAAAAAAAAAAAAAAAAAAAAGTTCAAAGGCCCATTAAGGCCTTCCATGCTGTACAAAAGGCTTAATTCACCGGAAACCATTTTTCTCTCCCAATTGTTAGGAGCAGCAAGTGAACCAAACAATCCCTTATTCACACAGATCTACCCAGAAACGCATTTCCCGTGCCCAAGGGGTCTGTGCTTTGACTTAACAAAAATAACGTTTAGCCATGCTCCTCAAAACCATGAAATTTGTCCAGAAACAAGAGTTTGGTGTAACATTTGTAGAGCTGGGTAGCATTTGGAGGTACTTGGGGTGGGTGGGAACTAAATTGAGGTGATGGGGTATGGAAGACAACGCGTTGCAGCTGAAATCTCAAAATCGAAGTTCGTATTTTTGACCTTTGCTTCATAGCTCCAAGATGATGTTACCAAATGATGAAGTAAAATAATGGAAGCCATTCCAGCTGACTCCCAGCTGGTGCAGCTCTCCATTTTGAAGCCAAATCCTTACTTTCCCACCATCTCTTTGGAAAAAAAACCACGTCTGCTTTCGGCCCTTTTGAAGAGACCTGCCTGAGCGTAGCTCCTTGTTCCTACATCCAGGCTGTCCAAGTTGCCCTGTGTAATACCAATGTTATTTCCTTTATATTATAAATAGGATTTGGGTTGAATATGAATAAACTCATACCCATTGGTATGCTTTGTAACTCTAATCAGCTTTTTCCTGCAAGAGAAAAAAAAAAAACACACACACACACACACACAGAAGAAAGAGGAATGTTTATCCGAAAAATAAAGAGGTGCTAATTTTATCTTGTGAAAGTGGATATCTCCTTAGGAACCCTCCAACTTTGAGGAAGATAACCAGAATGTATTATATCATCTAAATCCAGCATCCTATGAGATCAAACAGAATAATGTACACATATGCCAAAGCTGATTGAAGTATTGCTGGTGCTCACTTCCGCCTCCCTAAGTATGTGTTTCATTGATAGACGGAATTTGCCACTGCCATGAAAGCCATCCAAAAGTCCTCTGTTTGTGCCAGTTGATTTCTATGATATCTTGGAGGCTTTTTAAAATAGGGCTCCAAAATAGATGTGCCCTTGTCACCCCTGTGTTTAAGCTCTCTCCAACAGGAAATGGCAGGGGTTCAGGTTTTTTTCCATACTGGAAACCCCATGTAGCCAGATAAGAATCATGTCTTGTCTATGACTAAGCATTGACATTTCAGTGTTTAAAATATAGTCAAAATGATCCATGGCCAACCCACCTGAGACTATTTTTCTTTGTCTGAAGTCCCACTTTCTAGCTTCTTGAAAGGGAAGGTGGAGCTCTGGAGGTTGTGACATGGTAAGGAAATGGAAGTTTGCTTTCTTCTTGGTCTTCAAAGACCAAAAAAAGAGGTTTTGCTCCTGGACACTGCATCATCTCCACCAGGCTTCTCATCCATCCTCACCAACAGGTTTAAAAAAACAGGTCAGAGGAAAAACTTTCTCTTTTTTTTTTTTTTGCCAAATCAAAACGCCTGGGGGAGGAAAGGAAAAAAAATATTAAAAAATGAAAAAGCAAAAAGCAATGAGTGGTATTTCCTCCAAAGCACTGTTTCTCCTAGAGGAAAGGGGCAGCTGGAGGGGTGAGGAGGGCTGGGATGTTTATGAAGTGTGTGGGGACTTTGGAAGGAAGCTCACTGAAGGAGGACAGATGGTTGGGGGGATGGAACTGGCAACGTGATGCTGAGCCTTTCACTTCTAGGTCACCCAGTTCAAACACAGCCTAGGTCAAGGATGGCACAGAGCCATCTCCTGCTGAGGGCTGGTTTGGTGCTGCAGGAGGAAAATGGCTGCTGAGGTTCAGCTCCTCACTTGCTGGGAGAGAGATGATGTTTTTTCTCCTTGGTCCATAAGGGAGATGTGTAGGTGAAGAGGAAGAGGAGAGCAGCGTGGTGGCCTGGGCTCTGTGGCACTGTCCAAGTGTCACTTCTCCAAGCCATGGGGTGTGGGTGCTGCTGTGGCCAAGAAGCAAAACATTAAAAAACATAAGAAATATTTTCCCTGCATGCTGGGAGATTACTCTGTGGTTTACCCTTGCTTTTGCTCTTTGCTTGCACTCTGAAATATCCAAGACTTTGAGGAGATGATTTGCTTGGGCTTTTTAAAGTTGTAGAAGAGTTTTTCTCCTTGCCCTTTGGTTTTGGGATATTATTGAGCAGAGAGAAGAAAGTGGTTTGTTAGCAATACAGGTAGAGGGAAAGGGAAATCCATGGAAAGGAAAGGAAAATGGGGAAGGGAAGGAAAGGAAATAGGAAAGGAAATAGGAAGGGAAGGGAAGGGAAGGGAAGGGAAGGGAAGGGAAGGAAGGGAAGGGAAGGGAAGGGAAGGGAAGGGAAGGGAAGATAAAGGGAAGGGAAGGGAAGGGAAGGGAAAGGAAGGGAAGGAAAGGAAAGGAAAGGAAAGGAAAGGAAAGGAAAGAAAGGGAAAGGAAAGGAAAGGAAAGGAAAGGAAAGGAAAGGAAGGAAAGGAAAGGAAAGGAAAGGAAAGGAAAGGAAAGGAAAGGAAAGAGGAAAGGAAGGAAAGGAAAGGAAAGGAAAGGAAAGGAAAGGAAAGGAAAGGAAAGGAAAGGAAAGAGGAAAAGGAAAGGAAAGGAAAGGAAAGGAAAGGAAAGGAAAGGAAAGGAAAGGAAAGGAAAGGAAAGGAAAGGAAAGGAAAGGAAAGGAAAGAAGGAAAGGAAAGGAAAGGAAAGGAAAGGAAAGGAAAGGAAAGGAAGGAAAGGAAAGGAAAGGAAAGGAAAGGAAAGGAAAGGAAAGGAAAGGAAAGGAAAGGAAAGGAAAGGAAAGGAAAGGAAAAGGAAAGGAAAGGAAAGGAAAAAGATGGGGGGATCATTAAAAAAAAGAAAAAAGCAAAAACAAAAAAAAAACACAGGCAGAGAGATAAAGTTGCTTGTGAAATGATGGGCAAGAAAGTCAAAGTATGACTTCTCACTGCTCTGGACTCCATCATTCCATTCATCATTCAGAGCCAACACCATTAAAGCTGATAAAAGATCCCTTTGAGATCTTTCCAAAGATCTCAAAGCTTTCAAGTGAGCCCTGGAGCCCCAGTCCATCTCATTGCCACCCCACACTATGGGACTGGGAGATGCCCACCTCAATACTTGGAGATCTTTATTGAGGCCACCTCTTTGTTGGGAAGAAGTAGGTGCAAAGAGAAAGGAAGGAAAGAGATTTCTTCTCTGGCCTTGCAGGGGAATTTTTTGTGCAAAGGGGTGAACCCACCAGCAGAAGGAGCTCTGGTTAAAATCCTGGCACCGCTGATTTGGGGCTGAGGAAATCCCTAATCCTCAGGAAAGAACAAAGGAAAAAGGGGGAAAAGCCAAGCTGGAGAGGAGAGAAAGGTGGGATGAAGCCCCAGGCACAGATGATGCAGTTGGCATGGCCTTGTCTAGAGGAACCAGAGCCTTCTGGGTTGTGTTTTTCTCCTCCAAAGCAGAGGATAAACATGTGGGTAGGAGCTCAGCATCCTGCTCTCATCCAAGGTAGGACCTTCCAGCCAGCTGCTGCTGGCATCCTGCACTCCAGCAAGGACCAGGACCAAACTCCTCCTTTCCATTGACTTTTGGGATGCAAAAGGTTTGAAGGCAACACCTGAGGTGCCAGGATTTTGGCAGCTTGGTTGGGCACCAGGACCAAGCTCCACCTTCTGTCCATCCCTATATTTCCAGAGCTCAGCCCCTGCCTACAAGCTATGGCAGCTCAGCTGATGGTTGTGGGTTTATTACTCTCTTGTCAGTGGGAAAAGAAGTTCTTTGAAATTTTTCTGCTGGGTTGAACGTTTAAAATTGGTATTAACCAACAGAAGAAAGATGAAAAAAAAAAAGAAAAAAGAAAAAAAGAAAATGTTCCAGTTAGTGTCAGCTCACAGTTGTTATTACAGAGAAGTTCTCAGGTTTCAGGAGAGCAAATAAAGCCTCAGGACTCCAAGCTAAAACCTAAAACACCTCCAGCAGGTCTTTACACTTAGCCAACATTTGTGCCTGAACAAAACCAGGTAAGAGGATATGAGAACTACAAGATATTGTCACACAAAGAAACGAGGATGCCTGCAGTGCTGAATTCCATAAATAAAACCCCCTCTTAAGGTTAAAGCTGATAAAGATGATCTCCTGCCACAAGCTGTTTGCCAGGCTGCATTTTCCTGCAGCAAGTTATCCACACAAGGAATTAGCTTTCTTATCCTTTGTTTATATGTATTGATGATAGCATAAAGGCACTAAAGAGCTTTGATAAGGCATTGGTACTTCAGAGTAGCACAAATCTCTCCCTAAAAGTAAGACAAGAAAGCTCCACCATTTGCACAATACATTTTCCCTGCAGTTTTATGTTGCTTTGCTACTGCAGCATTCATCTGCAAAATGCTCTGGTGTTTCTTTCAAGAGATATTTATTTTTTGTTAGAACCATTCCATGCATTACCAAAAGAAATCAAAAGGCAGGAGGGAGATTCCTTATCTTCCCAGTTTATAGGGCCACGACACGTTCCTATGTGATGTGCTCTAGGTGGCCCTGCTCTGGCAGGGGGGGTTGGACTAGATGATCTTTCGAGGTCCCTTCCAACCCCAAAGATTCTATGATTTGCACAATACTTTCTTTTCTACAAGTTTATGTTGCTTTGCTACTGCAGCATTCATCTGCAAAATGCTCTGGTGTTTCTTTCAAGAGATATTTATTTTTTTTTAGAACCATTCCATGCATTACCAAAAGAAATCAAAAGGCAGGAGGGAGATTCCTTATCTTCCCAGTTTATAGGGCCACGGTTTGCACAATAGGGTTTTTCTACAAGTTTATGTTGCTTTGCTACTGCAGCATTCATCTGCAAAATGCTCTGGTGTTTCTTTCAAGAGATTTTTTTGTTGTTAGAACCATTCCATGCATTACCAAAATGAATCAAGAGGCAGGAGGGAGATTCCTTATCTTCCCAGTTTATAGGGCCAGAAGCCTTTTATCAAACCAACACACAAGAAAAATGGAAAATAAGATTCATACAAAAAGAAGCAATGATTTTTTTTTTTTTTTGCAGTATTTTTCAGGTTTAAATCACTCTCATTAAAACCCCACACAACATATATGTCCTGTGTGTATCTAGATGTGGATATTATATTTATGCACATATCAGGAAAAGGGAAAATCTCTGCTGGCTCTTTCCTTGAGGAGGAAAAAGGAGCGATTGGGAGAAGCAAGTCTTGCTGCTCTTCCCCTCTCTGCAACACTTCTGAGGTTAAAGGAATCAAAATCCATCAATTTGTACAGCCTGACCCCACGGCGTTGGGTTTTAGCTGAATTCAGATGGGCAGGATTAACCCAGCAGAGTTTACATGACATTGATTTAGAAGCTGTGCTACAGGACCTTCCAGCAAGTGACATTAATCGGAATCTTTAATCGAGCCTTGGGACCAAGGGAAAAAAAATAAAATTGCTTATCAGACATGCAGCATATGATAAACAGATGTCTCTGTGCATCTGATAAACACAAATGCAGCCTGAGCAGCACCAAGGATGGGGCAAGGAGCAATTCCACAGCCATGGTTTGGCTCTGAGGAAGACAGGGTGGAGATATCCAGGTTGGAAATGGGATTTCTCACCTCGCAGTAAGCCCCAAGAAGTCAGCCAGCAGCACCAGTTTGAGCAATAGGCTCTGGGTACCAACCAGAAGACTTGAGAGTTGTTCATGTGCATGGCTGGAGCCCTGAAAATAAGAGAGTGGCTGGGAGTGATCAGCCCTGAAGGGTTTCACATGAGAGGAGGGCACCAAGCAAGAGATTTGGCCCTGTATCCTGCTGGTCATGGCATTAAAGCAGGAGGGGAGGTGACTCTGCCAACCAGTTTTGTATTCAAGAGTTGTCCAGAAAACTTTCTGCACCCTTGCAGCAGAAATTTCATCTCAGTAATGAATTTCTAATTATTATTTTTTTTTAATATTGGTTCCTCTTACCCAATAGATGAGAGGTGGGTGTTGGCCTCTTCTCTCAAGTAACAAGCAATAGAACAAGAGGAAATGGCCTCAAGTTGTGCCAGGGGAGGTTTAGATTGGAAATTGGGAACAATTTCTTCCTGGAAAGGGTTGTTCAGGCCCTGGTCCAGGCTGCCCAGGAGAGTGGCTGAGTCCCCATCCCTGGAGAGGTTTCCAAGCTGTGTAGAGGTGCTGCTAAGGGACATGGGGGAGTGGTGCCTTGGCAGTGATGGGTTACAGTTGGATTTGATTATCCTAAAAGACTTTTCCAATGAAAATAATTCCACAATTCTACAATCTTGACTCCTTTTCAGTTTGCAGATTAAAAACTCTATTTTTAATTAACACAACTCCTTTTTCTTACACCTTTTACACACCAACCAGGCCATCTCCTTTACCAGGTGTACTCAAACCAGGGTGCTTGGGGCCAAGAGACAAGGACCAAGAGATGCTGTCCTTTCCCCTGGGTCTCATGCCCGTGTCCTTGGTCTCTTGGAAAATCCCACCACAGCTCCCCTGCCCTCAGTTGGAGCCCACCCAGACCAAACCAGTATCTCCAGGGAAGTCAGCTGTCAAATCCTAGCAGATCTCCCATGCAAAACATAATTTTTCAGCTCCTTATCTCCTTGTTCTGCTGGGGCAGCTCTCAGCAGGGACAGGAAAAGGGCAAAGAGCTGCTAGGGAAGCCAGAGCCTGCCAAATCCCCCATCATTTCCAGTGCCAGGATTTCACGCAGAGAAACTAGCTGGAGTTTTTTGGAGGTGAGTTTGAAGACCCATTTCCTGAGTTAGTAGGACTGAAATTCCCCAAAGAATAGTAATAATAATATTAAATCAGCCAAAGGGGGACGAGGCGCGTGTGGGGAGGGATGTCATCCAAGGAGGTAACATTTTCAACCAGCTTATAGGGTCACAGAATCACTGAGTGCCTTGGGTTGGAAAGAATCTTAAAACTCATCTCATTCCCACCCCCTGCCATGCCCAGGGACACCTCCCACAGCCCAGGGTGCTCCAAGCCCCATCCAACCTGGACTTGGACACTGCCAGGGATGGGGCAGCCACAGCTTCCCTGGGAAACCTGGAACAGGGGCTCAGCACCCTCAGCAAGAAGAATTTCTTTATAATCTCCAACTTCTGAAGAGCAATCTGCAAGGTCTAAGAGCAGGAATTGTTATCAGCTTCATGGCTGCCCCATCCATCAAGGTTATACCCAACCCCAACTGCTTTTAGTTTAAACCTCCATGGGTTTCTCCATGGACATCACCACTGGTGGCCTTCAAACCCCTCCCAGATCCCCCCAAGCAGTGTTCCAGGATTCATATCACAAGGGTTTGGACACAGCAGCCAAGTTGGAGCTTTGGATTTGGCCCTTTTCTTTGGAGGATATGCTGGGAGTAGCCTGGGATGTCGTTTGGTCTCTGGAGGCAGCCCAGATGAGAGCAGAACAAAGCTTTGATGCAAATGAAAACCTACCAGTGAGTAGAGCTAAATAAAGAAAATTAAAAAAAAAAAAAATAATTTTAGTATTTGTTATGGAAACCAGTGGAGGAAATCTTGAATTAGTCAGTGCATCTTGACCTCTCTCTGCCCTCCTGAAAAATGTGCATTGTCTTGAAGCAGTTGCCAGCTAAGAGAAACCCTGTGACATTTCCAGCCACCTGGGACAAACCCCAAAATTTATTCAGCAGGGGAAAAAAAAAAAAATCTCAGTCGTACAAGATGTATCTTCAAAAAGAAAAAAAAGAGTAAAAAGCATGACTAAAAAGCTAGATAATTTTCAGTGGCTGAGGCCAATCACTGCTCCAACAGGAAAAGCTTGGGTTGATCTTGTGAATGAACCATGTGGTAATTGTTTCCGTACATCCTCGTTAAGATGAAAAGCTCCACAAATAAACAACAACACAGGCTGCTATGCTCCAATCAGAGGGTTATTTAAAAAAAAAAAATAAAATAAAAAAAAGCACAAAAAAATCCCCCCCAAAAACCCAAAACAACAGCAAAAAAAACCCCAAAACTAAAGGGAAAAATCTGGCTCTGAGTAGTTCTTCCCATGCTTCCTAGCAGGGGGATCTGATTGAAGTGGAGCTCCAGGAGGTGCCAAGGAACATTTTGCTTTATTCCCTGGGTCACCTTTAGGCACTGAGTGTCTGGCACAAGTCTGGGCTGGGTCTGAGTAAGCGGAAGGTGAGGAAGGACACGGAGAGAACCAGAAGTGAAGGGGAAACCTGACAATTAACACCAGAGAAACTGCCCTAGGGGGATTCAACCAAGTCAGAACATGGAAAAACCTTCTCCAGAGGGGTGGATAATGATGTTGTCACCCACTGTGTTTCAGCAGCATGACGACAGGGCTCATCCAAAAGGTCTTTCTGCAAAGGATAGGGCAAGGGTGACCTCCACCCAAGCACCAGGATCCCTTTCCAGAAGATGCCAGGGGCACAACTTTGGGATCCCTGGGATTTGGGACCACTCTGATTTGGAGTTGGAGATGATCTCCAGCTGAGATCCACGGTACCCAGCTGGCTCCTCTGGCTGAGGGCTCCACGAAGGAGTTGTGTATTCCCCAGGATTGGAATTGTCCTCCTTATCAGTGCTGGGGAGTGTGCAGTAGTCTAAATCACACAGTCCTGACACTCCACATGGCTGAGCAGGAAAAGCCCACTTGGCCTGGGTTAGATTAGTCTAATCCCACCTCCCTTGTTCTGTCATAATACCCCTCCATCCCTTCACTCCCTATAAAATTATCCAGCTGTTGATTAAAATTAGTGAACTGTTGGCTTCAGGAACAGAGTTGGCAGCTTCGTCTCTCTCTTTCCTAGATATCTCTGGATGAATTCCCCATTTACTCAACGGGCTGATCCTGTGAACTGCTGGGTGGTATCAACCCTTGGCTCTGCTGTATAAATCAGGGGGGGAACAGCTTCCTCCTGTTCATCACCCCCACCCTCCCCCTGACCCCAGCAACCTGCTCCTGCCATTCCCATCTTCTCTCCCCAGGGTGTCAAGCTGCCTTTGGAAAGAGAAAAACAAACTCCAGCCCGTCAGCTGGATGCTCTCAGTAAGTCCCACTCCTCTGAAAAGGTGACTAGAATAAGCTGCTGGCTTATTGTCCCACCACCACCATCACCACCACCAACACCACCTCCAGTTTGTGACAGCCTGGAGGAAGGCACCAGGCTGAGCACACTGCAAAGCTCTCCTGAGCTGGATGCTTTGCTAAGCAAAGCCCAACAGGCTGAGGAAGAGCAGGATTTGGAGCAAGATGTTGGGAAATGCTAAATATTTCCCTGCCTGAGCAGAGCCTGGGCTGTGGCAGCAAGGGCTTGTAAAAAACAGAAAAAAAGAAGAAGGGAATAGCCCATGTAGGAGAAAACCAGATAAAGCCATGGGCGAAGCTGGAGAAATGTTTTGGGGATGAGCAGTTGAGGGTTTTTATTGGTTTGCTTTCTGCAGATTCTTTCTGGAGGGCTTAGAGAAATGCTGGGAATCCTCAGCTGGTGCACGTTGCTTCCATGTCTCTGGACCTGTTTCCCACCACTCCTATTTTTCCACCTCCCTGGAATCCTGGGACTGTCAGAGGGAGCATCCAACTGTTCCCAGCAGGGCTGTGGGTCTCAGAAAACCATCAGCAGCTGGTCAGTTTTCCTGCTCACACAGCCATGAAATCTTTCTTAATATTTCAGGAAGGGAGCAGAAGTTCTGCTCTGGCCTACAGAGGAATTAAATCGGTCTGCAAGAGAAGTTTTTGATGATTCTTTTGACACCTGGATCACTGTAAGATGTTAAAAGAGGGGACTTGGATAAATGCACCATGGAGAAAGTCAGGGCAGGAATAATTTGCCAGATATTTTCTTGGAGACATTTTCCCCCAACTTTCCACTTGTTTCATTCCCTTTTAGGTGCCTGAGGCATGCAGAGCAGGTCAGAAGGATGGAGCAGGGATGGAGCTGGATTCAACCCACCTGGAAGTACCTGTGTGGCTTGGTATGTACATTCCTTAGGTTCTCAAAGCCTCTGTTTCTCCAAGAGAAGCTCTGAGCTCATGGGGATTCTCAGCAGATCCATGGTAGGATGGAAACTCCTCAGTCTAGGAGGGAGGTGTTGGAAACCAGAGGCTGCTCTGGACTGCTGGCAGAAAATAAGCCTCATATTTTAATAAGGAATGAACACAGCAGTGAGGAAGATGAGAATAGGTTTAAAAAGGCAGAGAAATTGTATAAATGAGCTGTCACAGAGAAGAAGCACCAAAAAAAGAGATATGAGACAAGAATTCTTCTGACTGGACACAAGGATGCAAAATCTTCCTGGATAACAAGGGTGAAGACAAAGGGAGTCAAGAGAAACAGCCCCAGCAGTGCAGATGGGCAGAGAAAGGCACAGACTGAAGAAAAGAGGAGAAGTGAAGCCTTTCAGGCACACCTGGGTGATGAAACCTAAAAAAAAAAAAGAGATTTTTCCTGGCTGCAGGGAGGCAGCAGCTCCCTCCTTGCTGAGGGGAGCACAAAACATCCAAGAGTTTGGGGTTCTGTCAGGATTCCAGCATCCTGCTCCCTGGTTGCATGTTCCTTGAGTCCTCCAGCAATCTGGCTTTGGTATGTCATTAACTTATCAGCTAAACCTCTATTTATCTGCATTCAGCAAGATCTGAAGTTGTGATGTTTATTCCCACCACTCCGTGGGTGGAGGGAGAATCTCTGTGAAGATTTTCCAGTCATTTCCCTTTTTTGTTCCTTTTCTTTTTTATTATTTATTAACAACAACACCAAAAAAAAAGCATTTAATGGAGCTGTACAATTGTCATCTGGTGTCTGGATGGGAGAGGAGGGAGAGCTGATAGCCAGAGTCCCAGCCTGAATCACAGTCAAACAATCTGATGGGCACTGGAATAATCATTATTTCCAAAGGTTTCATGGAATCTGGTGTGGACATGCTTGATGCATGAAGCATGCATAGAAAATTGATTGTGTTTCTACCTCAAACCCTTTCCAAACCTACTGAAAGCCCTGGGAGGAGGGCAGCATCTTGAAGAGTATCCAGTGCTCTTCCAGTGCTCTTCCAGTGGTATTTATTTATTTAAAAGTACTTAAAGGGCAGAGGAGCACGACTTGAAGCTGGTTTCTAAGATACAGAGTGGGCATCTCAGGACCTGGAAGTGGCCAGGATGTCAAGGAATTGTGGTAATCAACAGGGACAGCAGTAATAAAGGTGGGAAGGAAAGCAGGAGTGATGCCTTGGGGTAGTGTTGGTTAACAGGGGATGGCAGAGATGAAAAGGAAGCCTCAGAGCCCATGGGAGAGGTGTTTTTCCTTGCTATTTCCCACTCAACCCAGCATGCCCAGTCCTCACAACCTTCCTGGATGCAATAACACCCTCTGAAATACCTGCTTGGTCCCAGCAAGAGCAGCAGGAGCTGCAATGTTCCTGGCAAACAACAGGAAGACAGGAAGGATTTGGAGAGGAAATGTGTGCTGCTGCTCCTTCCAGTCCCTAAAACCAGCTCAGGTGCATCTCAAAACCCCTAAAATCATAGAATCATAGACCAGTTTGGGTTGGGGAGGACCTTTCAAGATCAAGCAGTCCAACCCCACTGCAGTGAGCTGAGACATCTTCACCTCAAGCAAGCTGCTCAAAGTTCCATCCAACCTGGTCTTGAATGTTTCCAGGGACGGAGCATCTACCATCTCTCTGGGCAACCTGGGTCAGTGTTTCTCTACCTTCAGCATCAAAAAATTCCTCCTAAGATCTATTCTGAATCTCTCCTCTCTGAGTTTCAAGCCATCACCCCTCGCCCTATCACTACAGGCCCTGCTAAAAGGTTTGCCTCCATCTTTCTTATAAGACCAATTTAAGGTTTCCCCAGAGCTTTCTCTTCTCCTGGCTGAATGAAATAAAAGCAGAACATGTAAAAAAAGAAAATAAAATAAATTAAATAAATTACCCTGCAGTGAGCTGAGACATCTTCACCTAGAGCAAGCTGCTCAAAGTTCCACCCAACCTGATCTTGAATGTTTCCAGGGATGGAGCATCTACCATCTCTCTGGGCAACCTGGGTCAGTGTTTCTCTACCTTCAGCATCAAAAAATTCTTCCTAAGATCTATTCTGAATCTCTCCTCTCTCAGTTTCAAGCCATCACCCCTCGCCCTATCACTACAGGCCCTGCTAAAAGGTTTGCCTCCATCTTTCTTATAAGACCAATTTAAGCTTTGCCCAGAGCTTTCTCTTCTCCTGGCTGAATGAAATAAAAGCAGAACATGCAAAAATATAAAATAAATAAAATAAATTAAAAACTAAGGCTCATTCCAGTGGAGATGCTCTCTCTTTGTCCACCTCTTACCAAGTGCTCACCAGTGCAGGATTTCACTCCATGGACACACGGGTGTGCAGTGCCTGCTGCTTTTCCTCACTTCTGGAGTTTCTTTGTTCCTCCCCTTTGCACTCAAAACCCCAAATGTTGCCAGAACCCACTGTGTTTGCCACGAGACTTTTCTCTGGTGATCACACTGAGAAGCTGGAGGGTTATTTTGAGGACTTTGGTGCCAAGATATTGTGAATATTCAGCCTGAATTCAACCACCACGTGCAAGAACAAGCCTAGAGTCCATTTAGCCAGAGGGGGACAATCTAAACAGCTTGTATTTTATTACCCTGATATGTTTAAATTTTTTTTCACCCTTTTTTAAAGCCTGGCAGGGTAAGATTTGCCCTTTGCAGCTGTATGAAGTCTGTGTTAAGAGCAAGGGAGCACTCTCAGATCCTTTTTGTATTCTGGGGACATTTTTCCAAGGCATTTTGTCTTTGTAACAATACCCAGAGCTCCCTAAATTTTGGGAAGGTCATTTGTTTCCTAGCAGATAGATTCCCTTATCCAGAGCTTACTAGAGCCCAAACAACAATTTATAAACTCTAAGCTCCTTTCTCCTTCAAGATGAAGTGCTTTAGTCTTGAAGCCAAACTAAATCTTTAAATGGTAGAAGAGGCATTTGGATTTTATTTTTTTTTTTTATTCTTTTTTTTTTTTTCCTACCCAGCTGACAGTAGGTTTACAGTTTATAATCTGGCCTTTGTAAAGGCATTTGTCAGCCTGTATATTTCATTTTAAAACACGACCACCCATGAGGATGGACAGACAGGAAGCGTTTGTTCACTTGCACCCATTTGAAGGTTGGCTGCAAAATAACAGAATTTAGTCACAAAGGCAAACTTTTTTTTTTTCCTCTTTTTTTTAACTTTTTTTTTTTTCTTTTAGCATTATCTCACTCACATCTCGTTTTAAGAAGCAGCCTTTGTTTATGGGAAGCCAATCCTCCACTCTAAATTTGGAAATTCTCTGTATTCTCCTAATCCTTGCCTCCTAGCAGGGACCCTACCCGGGCATCTTTGGCCTTACAAAAACCAGCTCTGCTTTTATCTCCTCTCCCAGGATCCCCAGTTTAACTGCCCCACCAAAGGAAGAAGAGTCTTAACACTCAAAGGGCAGAGGAGAAACCTCCAACACAAGTCAATGATTTTCCAGGATGAGCCCAAACCAGAACGAGCTGCATCAAACCCAGTCCTATTATTTCAATCCTTTTTTTTTTTGGGGTTGCCACACAGAGATCCAGATTTTGGGGCTTTTTCAATACAATGGAAACCTGTCCAAACCCAAAAGAGAAAGCCAAAAGAAATGGGACCCAGTGTTAAGAATTAGCTGCCTCCAGCTCTCCAGGAGATGCACGGGTGTGGGTGTCTCGGTGCCCTGGGGCTGGGAAGGGAGAAGGCAAGGCCAGATGATAGGGGCTCTTCCAGACAGTAACAGATAGAATATTGCATTCTTTCCCCCAGTATCACAAGTAACACTCACTTTTTATCTCTATTGCTCAAAGGTTTAAAAGGGAGGAAATAGCACAGTTCCAGCGAGTGATAAAACTTTCTGGGTTTTGGGGTTTTTTTTTCCCCTCCCTCTTTGGTTGCAAAATATAACAATAAATAATGATGACCTAAAACACCCCTAGCATGGGATTTAGCAGTGTGTGCCACTTGGGCAAACCCTTTCAGTACATCAGAAGCAGAGATTTTATGAGTCTTCTCAGCATTGCAGTCCCCAAAATCTTTGCAATCCTCTTTACTCAGAAAATCTTTGCAACTCCCTTCTTGTTCTGTGCTTGCTGCTACCACCTTGGATGCTCTAGAAACGTGCTGACAGGGGAACCCATCATGCAAGGGAGGTGGGTTGCAGCAAATTCCCTAATTTTTCCATCTAAGGCATAATAAATTGTTCTTCCACAGGGAAAAATCTGGTTCTGGCAGGGTGAATTGCATGGAGAGATGGGAAAAGCTGTGAAGGTCTCTGCCTGAAAGCCCAACGAGACACCCATGAACTGGGAATACCTAGGAATTAATAAAGGTCCCATAAAACATGAGATTTGAGAGCTGGGATATGCTCAGTTATATTAGATGCATAAAGTAGAAGAGCTTTGAGGAGCAGCCTCGAGCAATGACTAAAAAAAATCATGTAAAAATGAAGGTTCTGGGTCTAGCTTTGCTTTTTTGGACTTTTTTGGTCAGTGGAGGACAGGGCTTCCTCTCCTACACCCAAATCCTTGGATTTTATTACTCAAAGGGCACCAGAAGCCATGTGTTAGGAATTCCAGAAGAAAAGGGCCAGGTTTCCCAAGAGCACTGGCACATTCTTGAGTAAAGGGAGTTTTGAGGGCACCTGAAGGAAAAACAAGGGAAAAAAAGGGAAGAGGAGAGTGCATGCACCTTGGGAGGGGGGGGAAAAAGCATCATCCAGGATCTTTGGAGTCCTCTCTTCACGTTGCAGCAGTCAATGTCTCCTTTTCTCTGCTGTGGGACTGGAGGTTTGTGGCCCTGTGCATGCCAAGGGTAAACCTGCTCTGTGTCCATCTGTCCTCCTGCTGGAAGCCTGGTTTTGTTCTGCATGGATCTGGCAGCCCAGAGCATTTCTTGATGCATCCAGCCCTCAGTTCCTTAGCTGCCAGAAGCTGTATCCAGCAGGCAGGACTGCAAAGCATCCCTGCTGATCCTCAGCTTCCATCCAAACTTGGGCTCTGAGCATCTGCAGTCACCAGGTTGAGTCTCTCATTGGGGAAAAGTCTTTCCAGGAATCCCAGCAAAGAAATTTGCTTTCCAAAACAGGCTGCAGGTTTCTGGAGGGGGCTGAGAAGAGTTTTTAGCAGTGGGGCTGTGTAATGTAACAGCAGCAGCAGGAAGGATGCCACGTCCTGGCCATCCATCTGGGCTGGTTTGCTTTCTGCAGCCAGGGCAAAAAAGAAAAAAAAAAAAATAAAAATCACCCCTTGGAGTTTTCAAAGGAGGTGTTGTAGCAGGAGGAGCCCTTCTTGCTCCTAGGGCTGCTCCTGAGGCCTCGGGGTTTAGCCCATTCCTGGACGATGTCCTAGGGCTGTTCCTGAGGCCTCGGGATCTACCCCTTCTTGCCTGCTCCTGGGGCTCCTCGAGCTGTGGGCTTCTCCATCCTCACTGAAGATTGAGAGCTCTCTCCGTGGGTGTCAGCTGCTCTCTTATTGGCCCCCTGCTCCTGCACATGCTCAGGAGGGAGGCCAGACACAGGTGAACCCACACCCACTCATCAGTAACTCAGGGCACCTGGTCCTGTCTCACTACATTTCCCCTTTTTTTTTTTTTTTACACAGACATTTACATCCTTAAGGGGAATTAAACATCACAAACATCACCTTTAAACATTTACATCTTTAAGGGGAATTAAACATCACACAATTTACATATATTTTTAGGAAGAATTCTCAACCCCTACACATATTTTGGGAAGAATTCTCAACCTTCTTTCTTTCAACCTTCTTACTTTAAGGGGAATTAAGCATACCCATATATTCGCCCGATGTCAGCCCCTTTCTGGCAAAGTCTCTGCAAGTTGTCTGAGCACTCTTCACAAAGTCTCTGCAAATTGTCCCAGGCACTTGCCCTCTGTTCCGGGGTTTCTTTCCTCATGGGCCTCGGGATTTAACCCTTCCTCGTGGGATTTTCCCCTCTGCTCTGGGGTTTCCTGTCCAGAGAGCTTGTTGATCATACCTTACAGGGAGAATGTTCTTGCAGCTTCTGTGCCAGCTAGGTTTTCTGCAGGCTGCCCGCATTCTCCACCAGATGTAGCAGGAGGAGCCCTTCTTGCTCCTAGGGCTGATCCTGAGGCCTCGGGGCTTAGCCCATTCCTGGACGATGTCCTAGGGCTGTTCCTGGGGCTCCGGGATCTACCCCTTCTTGCCTGCTCCTGGGGCTCCTCAAGCTGTGGGCTTCTCCATCCTCACTGAAGAGTGAGAGCTCTCTCCGTGGGTGTCAGCTGCTCTCTTATTGGCCCCCTGCTCCTGCACATACTCAGGAGGGAGGCCAGACACAGGTGAACCCACACCCACTCATCAATAACTCAGGGCACCTGGTCCTGTCTCACTACAAGGTGTCAAGCTCTACAGAGACTTTCCCCAGGGCTTTCAGAAGGGAGGGGATCTCTGCCCAAAAACTGAAGCCAAGGAAATGTTTCTCCTAAATGTTACACATCCATCTGTAAATCAAATTAAACTGAAGCACTGAGCCCAGTTCCAGCTCCAGGAAAGGGCTCAGCTTGAGAGCTACAGGTAGGATAACTTGTAGTAGTCATGTCCACACCTACAGATGTATCCCCACAAAAACCAGAGAGGACATAACCTACATTTCCCTTCATAACTCTCCAAGCTCTTTGCATCCTCACTTTTGATTTTGTTTGAAGCACAATTCCATATTCCACACTAATGCCACAGATTTCCCCAGCACCAGGACACTGATGAGTTTTGATCTTAATAAAATGAGAATATTAAATGTTCAGGTGAGCTTGTGGCATCAACCAAGGAGCTGAGCCGTTCCCTGACCTCCCCAGGACCACAAAAGAAACCCACATCAGGAATAAAGCTGGTGCCCAGCTCTCAGCTTCATCCTTCATCTGAAACATCCCTTTTTCCAGGAGGTTTTTCCCTTCCACCATGGACCTGCAGCTCCCTTGTCACTGATGCAAACCCATGAGTCCCTTTACTCACCTCTTTAGCATCTTTTCTGCCTTTCTCCCCACTACACAGATCCCCAAATCAAAACCCCACACAGACTTTGTGGACAGCTCAGCCTTCAAGTATTTCTCCCTTTCCTGAAGGCTCAAACAAATCCAATCCCTTTTCCTGGCTCTACCCTTCTACTCAAGCCTAGTGCAAAGAATTATTTTGCATTTTCCTGGTGGGAGAACAACACCCCCAAGGCAGGGGGGAATTGTATGGTGTATGAAGCTGACCCAAAAAGTTGTGTTAGAGGCTGGGCTACTAATTGGGAGCAGGTACCCAGACCCACCAGGAAGGATTTAAGGCTGTGACCTCCAAAGCCTGGGAAAACACTGGAAAACCTGAGGAATATCCCTGCCTGCAGGAGATGCAGTTCCAGCCCCTGGTTTAAAGGCTCTAGATGTGCTGGTTGCTTTAATCTGAATTAGGATGTGTCTGCAGGCACATCTGGAGGAGGGAATTCCAAGCTGGCAAGCCCAGGTTTGTTCCTCAGCTCCCTCAAACACCATTCCCTGGGGTTTGTGGGGATCTCCCTCTTTTGTGGGGAAGTCAGGGGCTCTGCTGAGCTCTCCAGACCTTCCCCTGCCTCTCCAGCCTGAGTTTAGGTTTTCTAGGAAACCTGGAACAGCCTCACTGACCCACATCTTCAGCACAGACGATAAAAATGGGGTTTGTAACAACATCTAAACCACTCTGCAGTGCTTTGGTAAACAGTAAATTTATTTTGGGATTTCATCCCAGGCTGAAGAAAGACTATTGCATGGCTGGGTTCAGCCTTCTGAATCCTATTCCCAACACTCAACCTTTATTTATTATTTGTAAGGGGCATAGATCATCCTGCCTTGGAACTGTAAATATTCTACTTACCCGGAGCTCAGCACATCCTCATTGTTTAAAATCTAAGCTGTGATGTTTTACATAAATTGGTTTCCTTTTCAAGTTGAAAGGTCTGAAAGATAAACCCACTGATAGCCCAACGTCGTCAGCCTCGTCAGCTGGAGCCCAGCTCACCCAAGGCAAGAAATAATCAGGGAATTAAAGGGGGAATGAGGAAAAGAAGGATTCCTGGAGCACATTGTTGGGAAAAATTATTGTCTTGGCTTTCAGGATGGGTCAGAAGGTTCCAAAGAGTTTTATTCTCTATTATCTTATTCTGATTTTGTTCACCCAGCATCATCAGCCTCATCAGCTGGAGCCCAGCCTGCACCCCAGCTTATCCAAGGCCAGAAATAATCAGGGAATTAAAGGGGGAATGAGGAAAAGAAGGATTCCTGGAGCACGTTGTTGGGAAAAATTATTGTCTTGGCTTTCAGGATAGGCCAAAAGGCTCCAAGGAATTTTATTCTGTATTATTTTATTCTGATTTTATTCACCCAGCATCATCAGCCTCATCAGCTGGAGCCCAGCTCACCCAAGGCAAGTAATAATCAGGGAATTAAAGGGGGAATGAGGAAAAGAAGGATTCCTGGAAACTTATGTCAAGTTCCATGATGGGTCAGAAGGCTCCGAGGAATTTTATTCTGTATTATTTTATTCTGATTTTATTCATTGTCAGCCTCATCAGCTGGAGTCCAGCCTGCACCCCAGCTTATCCAAGGCAAGAAATAATCAGGGAATTAAAGGGAGAATGAGGAAAAGAAGGATTCCTGGAGCACATTGTTGGGAAAAATTATTGTCTTGGCTTTCAGGATAGGCCAAAAGGCTCCAAGGAATTTTATTCTGTATTATTTTATTCTGATTTTATTCACCCAGCATCATCAGCCTCATCAGCTGGAGCCCAGCTCACCCAAGGCAAGTAATAATCAGGGAATTAAAGGGGGAATGAGGAAAAGGAGCATTCCTGGAAACTTATGTCAAGTTTCATGATGGGTCAGGAGGCTCCAAGGAATTTTATTCTGTATTTTTTTATTCTGATTTTATTCACCCAGCATCGTCAGCCTCATCAGCTGGAGTCCAGCCTGCACCCCAGCTTATCCAAGGCCAGAAATAATCAGGGAATTAAAGGGGGAATGAGGAAAAGAAGGATTCCTGGAGCACATTGTTAGGAAAAATTATTGTCTTGGCTTTCAGGATGGGTCAGAAGGCTCCAAAGAGTTTTATTCTGTATTATTTTATTCTGATTTTATTCACCCAGCATCATCAGCCTCATCAGCTGGAGCCCAGCTCACCCAAGGCAAGTAATAATCAGGGAATTAAAGGGGGAATGAGGAAAAGAAGGATTCCTGGAACACATTGTTGGGAAAAATTATTATGTCAAGTTTCATGGTGGGTCAGAAGGCTCCAAAGAATTTTTTTTTAGGGTTGAACTGTCGGGATTGCTATAGCAGGGGCACAGTGATGAGTCCAGCACCCTCAAGGATGTAAAATAATTAATCCAAACATTTTGAAGGGGCAGTCTGCTAAAACAAAGGCAAGGGAGCAGCTTTAAATGGTACCTGAACCATTTCCCATTTTCCCAAAGACTCATCAGGCTGTTTTTTTCACCAGTTTGCAGCAAACCACCTGTCTGCAAACCCCCTCTGCAGGCATCACAACACTCAGACCCCATGCCAGGATTTCAGCTTTTGAAGATGAATTTGGTTTCATTTGCTGCATTTCCAGTAGAATGAAACAGAGGGTTCTGCTGGCAGGCTCTGGAGGCAGCTGATTCATTTTTCATCAGTTTTTCATCAGAGCTGAGACATCTTTTCAAAAAGAGGAGTTGAAGGGTGGTAACTTTCAGAAGAATAATCAGAACAAAGCACTTTGGGGTTTGGTTGGTTTTGGTGATGGTTTCTGTCCCCTCACTGCTGTCCTGCTGCAGAATCCACTGTTAATATGAACCCAGGCAGAGCTCTGAATTCCTAATTGGTCCAACTGGATTTGCAGTGAGGATGGACAATATGGGATGAGAATATCTTCCCTCGAGCCCTACCCTCCTGCTGCTCCATCTCTCAAATCCAGAAGCAAGGAGACTTTTATCCCAGTGAATTTTTCCTCTCCCAGTAATCCCATTTCCCACTGGAGCTGCTTGGAGCCATCGTGTCCTCAGGGTTTTGGCACCCCTGTGATCACCCAACACCACCCACAGTCCCCAGACAGCCAAGGAGTTAACATCACCCCCCTGACCCAGCAGGAAAAGCCTAATCCTGGGATTAATCTGCTCATGGAGGAGCAGATCCATGGCACAAGTGAGTCACCAGGACACTGCCTGGTGGCCAACACCAAAAAAAGAGCAACCAGGGATGCAACACCCCATGCAAGGCACCACCAAACCCCCAGGGGACAAGGTGACCCCAGCCAGGTCCCCTAAGCCACCACCAGCCACGTGGTTTGTTTGAGGGCCAAAAATGGGTGGGATTTGGGTGTTTTCCCCATTTTTTTTTTATTTTCTTCTTGATGTGGAGGAGAGGACTGCTCTGTCTGCATGGATGGAAAGGGACAGGATGAGAGGGATGGAAGGGGACAGGATGAGAGGGATGGGAAGGGACAGGATGAGAGGGATGGAAAGGGATGGGATGAGAGGGATGGAATGGGACAGGATGAGAGGGATGGAAAGGGATGGGATGAGAGGGATGGAAAGGGACAGGATGAGAGGGATGGAAAGGGACAGGATGAGAGGGATGGAATGGGACACGATGAGAGGGATGGAAAGGGACAGGATGAGAGGGATGGAAAGGGACAGGATGAGAGGGATGGAATGGGACACGATGAGAGGGATGGAAAGGGACAGGATGAGAGGGATGGAAAGGGATGGGATGAGAGGGATGGAAAGGGATGGGATGAGAGGGATGGAAAGGGACAGGATGAGAGGGATGGAAAGGGATGGGATGAGAGGGATGGAAAGGGACAGGATGAGAGGGATGGAATGGGACACGATGAGAGGGATGGAAAGGGACAGGATGAGAGGGATGGAATGGGACACGATGAGAGGGATGGGAAGGGACAGGATGAGAGGGATGGAATGGGACACGAGAGGGATGGAAAGGGACAGGATGAGAGGGATGGAATGGGACACGATGAGAGGGATAGAAAGGGATGGGATGAGAGGGATGCTTCCCCAGTGATCTCACCAGCACTGAGGCAATTCTCTGCCCCAAAGTTAAGACCAAGAGAACAATTTGTGCTCCATCCCTTAAATGCCAGATCTCCATTTGCTTGCAGCATTACAGGAACAATCAGGGCACTTAATAGCCAGCTGCTAAGTCATCAGGTATAAATATTTACAGAGACCTATTGCAACATGGACATTCTTCCAGATGCAAGAGGATCCCAGTCATCATGTGGCATTTTCACCTTATACAAAAGAATCCCCTTTTTAGCCACACTCAGCCTCATCAGCTGTAAAACTACAAAAATAGCATTTTATGGGAAGGACACACACATACACACACACTCCTTGGTTCTCCTCTTGCAGTATTTGTCAAATAATCTCTATATCTGTGCACTCCAAGGAGATCTCAGGGGTCTGACCACTGGGTCAGAGTCCTGGGGAGGGGAGGTGATTGCTAAGAGCAATGCCAAGGGATCCCAGGAAGCTGAATAGGTTGGGATTCAGCAAAAGAAAATCCCTCTCTCATGGCAAAGCCAGTCTGAGGTTGTCCCAGCCCTGCAAGAGATGGGATTGAGATATTATTACTGGAAATATTTAATATAGGCAGAGGATGCAATGATTGATTTGTGCCATTACCAATAGACCTGAGGACACAGGGTCCAAATCCAGTGGAGACTTTCAGCAAGTGAAAAAAAAACCCAAAAAAGACCTCCAGCACATTCTGAAGAAGGGAGATTGAGATTAGACATTAGGAAAAAATTCTTCCCTGTGAGAGTGGTGAGATGCTGGCCAGGTTGTCCATCCCTGGCAGTGTCCAAGGCCAGGTTGGATGGGGCTTGGAGCACCCTGGGCTGTGGGAGGTGTCCCTGGGCATGGCAAGGGGGTTGGAACTGGATGAGCTTTAAGGTCTCTTCCAACCCAACCCATTCTATTATATAATTCCATGATTTTGTTCATTTTCTTCTTCTTCTTGCTGCTGTCATTAAAACCAGGCTTCCCTTCTCTTCCCCTGCAGCATCTTTTTGCTTGTTCCACCAAGAGTCCAAAATCAGACTGTGGCTAAAGGTTTGGGAATTACAGCAGGAATCCAAACCTTTAAGGCCATTCCCCTTGGGCATGGAACTGCTGGTAAAATAACTTCAAAGAGGAGTTTTTTCTTGGTGGGGAAACCCCTTCTTTGGGATATGGGGATGCTTCAACCCAGTGGGATCAACCGTGGCCACCAAAAGCTTTCCCAGTTGTGTTATTTTTCTCCCCAGACACCTATTTTCACCCAATTTGTAGGACCTTGGTTATCTTGGAGCTGCTGTGTGTTTATCAGCCTTTGCTCAGAGGGGTTCAGAAGTGAAAGGTTTAACCTCTGGTTCCTTCAGGAGAAGTGGAGACAACTCAGGAGGCAGAACCTCCCATCCCTGTCAGCACCAACTGCTAAGAGGAATCAAATCCCTATGTTTTTTAGTTTTTAGGACCACCCTTCTTCACACACCAACCCTCCAGCATCACCTGAAGATGCTCCACATTGCCTCCAGGAGCCCAGTTGGCCATTTCTACTCCAACAAAGCCACTTTTCTCCTTTTACCTGCTCAGAAACTCCCCCTCCCTTTGCCTCCGGGGCGAAACGATGACAACGCACTCGGGGCTGGAGCCAAGACCTGGGAAATACAGCAAGTTTTCCATGAAAATCCTCTCAGTTTATGGGAAAAAAAATATGAAAGGTGCCGATTTGGGGCTGGAAAGGGAACAGAAGTCAACTTGCACTATGCCTGCCTGCCTCCCCTTACTGATTCCAGACGCCAGGCCAGGCAGGCTCTGGCTATTTTCACCCTGGTGTTATCACTCTGCAATATGTCAGCAAATTCTTGTACAAACATGAGGTTTTTTCCAAGCCACGTTTTATCACTTCTTTTACATAATCATGAATGATAGGGAATCTAATCTGAATTGGGCTTAGAGGAGGCACAAGAACAATGAAGTGCTGTGAGCAGCACAGCCCCTGCTTTTGGATTTTCCGAGCCCTGCAGCATTTTATTTCCCCAATTCCTTGGGATGTTGGAGCATGTGAGAGGTTGGGAAGCAAAGCCCACACCTGGAATTTGCAGGAAATCCTCTCTGCACTATGCAGGGAAGGGGAGATTTTGGGGTTTGGGGTTTTTGGGGGTTTTTTTTGTGTATGTTTTTTGGTTTTGGAGAATTTTGTTCAATTTTTGGTGCTTTAGAAATATTAATATTTTTTTTAGAATTCCCTTCATTTCCCTGCTATTTCCCTGCTGTCTTTAAAGAACAGTATTTCCCCTCTGAGCCATTGCCTCCTCTTTCATCTTGGCTTTTTTTTTTCTTGGTTTCCTTAGGTGGGAGAGGCCAGAAAGGTCCCAACTGCAGGTTTGCTTTTGTTCAGAGGGATCTGCAGTTTAATCCATGCCAAAAAGACAAACCTGCTGCCTTCATCATGCCAGGAATTTACACTTTCTCTTGAAAAATTCATATTCAAGTAAATCCAAGCTCTTCTTTTGGTATTCACCAAACCCAGCTCAACACCCTTGCTCTCCTCCAGGGGTGACTCCTGCAGATTTGAACCTTGCTTTTCAGTCCCCAATTAATATCTTTAACCCCAGCCCTTGACATCCATGACCTTTCCTGCCTAAAATACCATCTACCTGTGCTGACAGCTTGCCTAATGAAGAGAGATGACACCTTCCTATAGAGCTGAAGGCCAAGCAAGCCCCTGGCAATCTGCTTTCTGCCACGTGTGCTGCCAGGGATGGGAATAAACCTCATGGAAAAACCTGCTGAGCACATTTCCCTCCCTTCACCAGGGATGAGCATTTTCTGATGATGGTGCAGAAAAAAAAGGGGAGGAAAAGCAGCATTTGGCCCAACACAAACATCTCCAAGCTGACCAAATTTCACCCCTTTTCCTCAGTTTGGGGATGGGTTTGGGGATGTCCCACTCCAAGGGGACTTTCAAGGCCCTGAGCTGACTTAATCTTTCAAAATGTGTCCAAATTGCAGGAGCAAAGGAAAACCCCATCCATCCCTTCCCTCTCCCCAAACAGGGGAGATTCTTCAGAGCAAAGCCTGCATACCAGAGGTAATAACCTCCAATACCTTAAGTCAAAAAAGCCAAGGGGAGCTCAGGAGGTAATGCATTTGGGATTAAGTTTAAAGAGGCTCCCATCACCAATAATGCATCTGCAAGGGATGGGGAGATTTGGGAGGACTAAAGCAGGCATTGAGGGATGGAGGTCTTGCAGGGCTCACCAAACAAACCCAGGAGGGGAGGCAGCACCAGGGCTGCAAGAAGAACACCCCAAAGCCTCCAGATCCAGGGCTGCCCAGCCCTGCCCCTTTCTTGACTCCCACCCTGGCGTTGCAGGAGGGCAGAAAAAGGGGGGGGAGGGAAGAAAGAAGCTGGACTGGGTCCATTTTTAACTGGCTGGATGTGTCTGGGATGTAGACAGATGCTGTTTAGACAGGCTGGTGAGGTGGGTGGCCGGGTGAGGAGACCATGGCTGTACAGTTTATAGAAGGCTCCCAGCATAAATGAACTGTTGAAGACCATTGGAAGCCTCAGTGAAATCACAACATGCAGAAGGATGGGGGGGGGGGGGGGGGGGGAAAGAAAAAAAAAAAAAAAAAAAAAGAAAAAAAAGGCTCTTTTTGAAAAGGCAGGGAGAGAAAGGGATGTTTTGAGGGGGGTTGTGAAAGTTACAATGAGGTGGGTTTCATTAAAAACTGCATTCATTAGTCCCTTGAAAACCCCCCAATAAAGTAAACAGTCTTATGAAGAGCTGAGGGAAAAAAAAAAAATTAAAATTTAACAGATTTCAAGAGTTTCCCTGCATGGAGGCTGAGGAACAGACGTGGCTTTTCCCTGCTCCTGTCTGGTCTTGCTAGGTGGAAAGCTAATATTTGAGTTCATGCTTCAGTGAGGAACATTTGTATATTAAAAAAAAAAAAAAAAAGCCATCCCCCCCCTGGTTTGCCCATTTGCCAGCCTGGGAGGGATAAAAAAAAAAAAAAAGGAGCAGATTTTGAGTTTCCTGGGTTTATTTAGAGATAAGCCCAAGATGACCTTTCACTCCCACACACACACACACCATTTGCCTAAATATTGACCCGAGCCATCCCTGAGTCCTGGATTCCTGGGACTCCAAAGCTGAATGTGGCAAATTGTGCTGGAATCCTGAAATTTGGAGGCTGAGGGAGTCTGGGATCAGACTGAAAGTCACAGAGACAGAACTCCAGGTTGTTGTTCCCATCATTTGGCTCCTATGTGTCCCTTCTCCACGTCAAGATGAGAACCAAGGAGTGGGAAAACTGCTGAGGATCTCCCAGCTCCTCTCCTTTTATCTCTCTGCTCTTAAAGGGAGATCCCAAACCCTTAAAAGTGGGGGAAGATCAGATCACTTTGCATGCATGCAAAGCTTCCACTTGAGTTTCTCTCCCTTCCACACCTCAGGCAGGAGCAAAACTGCTCAAAAGCCCATGAGGAAGAGGCTCCTGGCTGGCAAAAGGCAGGAAGACCAAAGATTTCTCCAAGCATCTCTTCTCCTGAGCTCCTGGATGCTCAGCTGAACCCAATCCCTCAACCTCATCCCAGGTTATAATCATGAAAAAGCTTTTCCCTTTTCCCAGCATCCACGCTTTGGAGATGCCAGCAGCTCAGACCCACTCATCAGTTCCTTTAGGAAGTTTTTGGATAGATGGAAGATGTTTCCTTCACTTCCCAGGCAGCCTCCTGCCTCCTCCTGCTCCTGCTGGATGGGAGCAGCTGGGCTGGGATAACTCTGAGTGCAGGGAAGAGAAAAATAATTCCTGGATTGTAATGAAGGAGGAAAAGGGAAGGAAACCCATGGAGATCAAGCCCAGACTTGGTCTCAGAGGTCTGGGAGCTGAGGGATTCTGGAGCTCTTGGGTTATGGTTCTGTGGTGGACAAAAATCCACAAGTTTAAACAAGTTTGGTTTATCATCTGTGAATCAAAATACATAAATCACCAATCTGGGGGAATTTCTCTGCTTTTGGGACTTTTCCATCAGTGTGATTGGTGTGATGTTCAGAGAAGGACATTCCCAACTTGGAGAGGAGGATTTGGAGGAGCCATAAAGAGCCATCCATGGGTTGAGATGCTCCTGGGTACTTCTCAGCATACCTGGGCTCTGGGTGACAGCTCCTAGACAGAAAGACAACAAAACAAAACAAAACAAAACAAAACAAAAAAAAAAACAAACAAACAAAAAAGAAACCCAAAAAACCCAAAAAAAGCCCCAAAAAAAAAAAAAGGAGAAAACAAAGCAGTCAAAAAAACCTCTATTCTGAGAATCTGCAGCTT
Source organism: Calypte anna (assembly GCF_003957555.1). Taxonomy (NCBI): domain Eukaryota; kingdom Metazoa; phylum Chordata; class Aves; order Apodiformes; family Trochilidae; genus Calypte; species Calypte anna. Next base: position 17,657,265 of record NC_044257.1, read on the forward strand.
AACCATTGCCCATCCTGGAAATGAAACGTTTCTAAGCCAGAAAAGAGGAGCTCAGATTGATCTAAAATTATTCACTGCTCTGAATCCAGTCATGACAAATTTATCTCTGGAGTTTGGAGGATTTCTCTCCCTTTATTACCAGTTCAAGTGTTCCGATGAAAAATCCAGGCATGAAAAATAAACTCTGCTACTTTGAGTTTCAAACCATATGTTAGTCCTTACCCTGGACTTTCTGGACCTTCCAAAGAATTCGTTCACTTCCAAAGGTCACAGAATAAAACTGTCCAGCTATTAAAAAATGGGCAGCCTCATACTAATTAGTGACTGATAAAGCAATGGGAAGCATATTCCTCCCAGCTTTGGCCAAGCCAAAGTAAGATTAGGACATTTAACAAGAAAAACTCCTTTTAATCGTTAAAAAAAATTCAAAATCAGAGCATATTTCATCTGGTAAAGGTCAGATGACTTCAATTACCTGTGCCACTGGGTATCAGAAAGTAGAATATTAAATTATAGTCGTACCCAAGAGGCATCTTCACAGCCATACATTATGCCCAGAAGCAACACCACCTCATTTAATTATTTGTGTGTTTGAAACCTCTCCAGCTCCCACCTTTTCACCTCAAAAAAAAATTAAATAATAAAAAAATAAATAAAAAAATAAAAAAATAACCCTGCTCCATCATTCTGGGCCCAACCCTGCTCCTGTTTCTGCTCGGGGAGGACTGCCCACCCTTTCTGAGCCTTCTTGCCTCATTTAAATTGCTCCCCAACAAAAAAAAAACCCAAGGGGTATCATCAGTGATTTTTCTCCTGTCTCTCTCCTGCTCTGATAAGGAGAGGACTCTCTTTGCAGTTGACTCCACATTTAATTAGCTCCAGCTGCAGCCTAATTAGTCAGTCTGCAAGGGCAAGCATTGTTCTCTTGTCACTTGAGCCTTTCCTCAGGGGGCAGAGAGGGAGCTGAGATTGAACATGAGAACCAGATGCCAGGGCTCTGCCTCCTGCCCATCACAGGGATCCCCAAATCTGGGGGGGGGAAAAGGGGAACAAGAGCCCTGTCCTATAGGGTGGAGCTTCAGATGGGTCAAAGAAGGCAGAAGAGAGAAGGGGTCAGGGCTTAAAGCAACTGGTTCCCAGTAATTCCCATTTAGAGGGAGGGTTGGGCATCCTCCAGCAGGACCCAGCTCAGGGGTTTTGGTACAAATCCTTGTGAAATCTCACTCAGTTTTGCACAGCAGCCTTTTCAACCCAACCTTTCTTCACCAGCCCTTCATGCCTGGGTGACACCAGGGGGATACCTGTCATTTGAATGTAGATTTATTTTTTTTTCCCTTTTTTTTTTTTTTTTTGCTAATGTCTAAAGGTTTGGTTGCTGGGTTGGCATTTCCCATCTGGAATTAAGGACAAGGGGAAAGCAGCAGGAAAAAATCAGGCAAAGGGGGTTACCCTAATGCCATCTGACACACTCATAAGCTTAACATGATTTGGAGACGAGAAATCAGGAGTAGGAAACTCCAGCAGCAGCCACACTTCTGCTCCCAGAGCACAGGGATGCAGGAGGGAGGGGATTTGTGTTGCTCTGGTTATTAAATTCAGGTGCTCTCAGCTCATGCAAAGCTGGAAACTGTGACCCAGCTCAGTGCCAGCTCAGCTGGCTGGTCCCCACCTGCTTTTATTTTGAATATTCAGGTTAAAATGAGGAAGAAATGAGTCTTGCTGGATGATACAGCTCCAGCTTGGCACAGCCTTCTGCCAGCCTCAACACTGCTAAAATGTGATGTCAGGGCCACAAAAAAAAGCAATTTCCCTGTATTCTGGTGGCACCCAGAGCAGATAATCCCAGGAAGAAAGGACAGCCCTGACTCACAAACCTCAGTGCCTTTCTTCTGCCTTGGCTCCCAATGTGCCCAGGGATGCTGAGGATCTTCCAGTTCCCTCCCAACCCAGAGCATTCTGGAGGAGCTGAAATTGGGGTGACTGAGCCCCCCTAAAAGCAGATTATGGATGAGTTATTGATGCCTGATTGAAGGCTGCTTGAGCTCTGTGGTGTGGTGCCTGTCAGGATTTTGGAGGAGGAATTGGCCTGACTCTCAGCAAATGCCATGAAACCCCAAATTTCTTCCCCAGAAACCTCATCCAAACATCACAGCTGTGCTCTCACCCCAGCTGGGGGAAACCCCACGTCCATACAACCAATATTCAGTTTAACTGGAAGTCAGAATTGCTCAGCTAAGTCCCTCAGCTTGATGGGGCACAGTCGTAGAACAGGGCTCTTCCATTTCCCAGAAGGACAGTAAAATATATGGTAAAAAATATCATTTTTTATCATCTGCCAGATCTGAGCTCTTTGGGCACCTCCATCACACCCATCCCTCACCTCATCCAAGTGCCAGCACCATCCCCACAGACACAGTGACCACCCTGGGGACTCCTCTTCCACCAAGGCTCCTCCTGATGATGAGAAACAAGATCCCTGCCACTTCCCACCTCTTTCTGTAGATCTCTGGAGGTGGCTTCAGTCTCCCCTGTCCCTCTCCTCTTCCTGGCAGCAGGTCTGGGGCAAATACCTCAATCCCCAGCTGTGTTTTTAGGGGTGATTAGAGTTTTTGTGGCTTTTCCAAGTGCCTCACCATGGTGGAGCAGCAAGGGAAGCAGGTACCTAAGAGCTCTGAGTGGCAAAGGGGTCCCAGGAGCCTTTTGTAGGGACCTGGATGGAGATCATCAGATGCTTTTGAACCCCAAAGGCTCAAAACAAAGCTTCAGGTGGTCTTCAGTCCCCCTTCTTCACAGAAAGTCAGTCTTGAGATTCAGCTGCAAAGGGAAAGGAAATTGCAGAAAAAGACAGAGCTGGTTTGGGGGTTTTTTTTCAGCATTTTGGCTCCAGCTTTGCCAACACCTCAGCCTTCAAACCACAAAGGTATTTAAACCCCAAACTAGGGCTGAAACCAATCAAAGAGCATCAGGCACCAACCTTTCTCTTTGCCTCCATTCCTGGATGACTTCTTTGTTGCAACCAAGGGAGCTGGGAAGAGACAGGATTTTTAGGAGCTTCTTGGGGATGAGGACTCTTATTTAACAGCTTTGGAGAAACCTTTTGCATCCTTTTGACTTGAAATCCTGCAATCTCCTTGGGTCCAGAGAGACCTCCCTGCTTCAAAGCCACCCCCAGAACAAGGGATGGGCAGAGGAAGGCTGATTCAGCAGATCTCCATCCAGCCCATACCAGCTTTTCCCAGTTCAATCCATTTCCAAATTTCTTCTCCTCAGGTCCTGCAAGGAATTCACTGGAGGAAACAAAGGGAGTGCCAAATCACTTTCATAAAGTCTGGAAAAAATAACCCATCCAACCTCTCCAGCACATCAGGTTAAGGAGGAGACATCTGGCTTTTATTACGTTTTATAAGGTTGATAGCAAATAAGGGTATTAGAGTTAATTTACTTATTTAGAGAGAAACGACTCAATCACAGAAGCCATGATTGTGACTGCATGTTAAGAAAGCTCCAGAATTCCCTCCAGTCTCCTCTTGGGGGGTGAATTGGGGTTGATGGCAAAGCAACCTTTGTTTTCCACAGAGGGATTCCCAAAGGACTGCAAAGATTGGAGTGAAAACACCACAAAAAAATCCTTTCCAGACAGCCTGGCTGTGGAGGAAGAGATCCCAAAGCCCCATTTGGTGGCCTTGGTGGAACTGGAGGTTGAGAACAAGGCTGAGTGGTGGTGGTAGTGCCCTAATTTCTGCAGATTTAAAGATGCTGCTGGAGAGGCTGAGATGTGAGCAGTGAGACATGGGGGGAAAGGGAGGAGAGAGAACTGATTGCATAGAATCATAGAATCATAGAATTGGCTGGGTTGGAAGGGACCTCAGAGATCATCAAGTCCAACCCTTGATCCACTCCCCCCGTGGTTCCCAGCCCATGGCACTCAGTGCCACATCCAGGCTCTTTGGAAAGATCTCCAGACACGGAGAATCCACTACTTCCCTGGGCAGCCCATTCCAATGCCTGAGCACCCTCTCCAGAAAGAAATTCTTTCTCATCTCCAACCTAAACCTCCCCTGGCACAACTTGAGACCCTGCCCTCTTGTCTTGCTGAGAGTTGCCTGGGAAAAGAGCCCAACCCCCCCCTGGCTCCAACCTCCTTTCAGGGAGTTGCAGAGAGTGATGAGGTCTCCCCTGAGCCTCCTCTTCTCCAGCCTCAACACCCCCAGCTCCCTCAGCCCTTCCTCACAGGAATTCTGCTGGATCCCTTCACAGCCTCCTTGCTCTTCTCTGGACCTGCTCCAGCACCTCAATCTCCTTCCTGAGCTGAGGGGCCCAGAACTGGACACAGGACTCAAGGTGTGGCCTCACCAGAGCTGAGCACAGGGGCAGAAAATTTGAAGGCTTTGATTTGAAGATTTGAAGACTTTACAGATTTGAAGGCTTTACAGACTCAGAGGTGTTGCTTGGAAGGAGCTCCAGACCAAAAGCAAGTTGTCACCTGCATGAGGACGTGTCCATCTCTGAGGACAGAGCTTTCCTCAGCTCTCAGAGTCCTGTTCCAGGTAAAGAATTGGTTTCTAAAGCCCAGCCTGAAACCTTGGCCACTTTTTTGTGTGCTTCTGCTAGTTCCAAGCAGAGACATTACCTCTGGAGGTCCTCACCAGGCTGGGGAGGGTTGTCAGGTGGGATCACCTCAGTGACACCATTTCAATATTCCCAATTATATTGGGAAATAAAGGTATCATCTCCTCCAGGGAGGTTTTTCAGCCTAAAAAGCAGAAAGTCAGCAGTGATTTCTTTCAGTGTTAGGAGACAGCAAATTAGTGTCAAGAAAAAGGAAAGCAAAAACCTCCAAAATCTTTCAGGATACCCAAAGGATGTGTCCAGGGGCCACCTTCAAACACCCCCCAGGTTCTTGGCAGAGCCAGGCTGATCCCAGGAGTAAAAATCTGAGCATCCTGGCTGGAAAAGGAGTCAGCAGCATGGGTTCTCATTCCTCTGGAAAAGAAAAAAAGCTCCTGTTTTACCCCAGCAGAGTTTTAGACTCCTAATTAGAAGGGTGGGAAGCTGTGAGCTGCCCTTGGGCAATCCCTTGGGGGTGATTCCAGCCCTCATGGCACCTGATAGCTCCAAGGAAGCTTTCAAGTGTCCTTTCAGCTCCTCTCATGGACACATCCAACCCCAGACCTTCTGTCATCAGCTCTGCCTGCTGCTGCTGCTTGAAAACACACACCAGGGATTTCAGTTCATGTTCATTTCATTTCATTTCATTTCATTTTTCCCCCCATTTTTAAAGCAGCATCATATAGGTTTTTATATCTCAACGCACCTGGGATTTCCTGGGCGTTGCTTGTAGACATCATTCCTGGGGATTTTTTATTTTTATCTATTTTTTTTTTTAAGTTTTTCGCCCAATCTGACTTTTGGCAGAAAAAAAAATTGCTGCTGCCACCAGCTGGAGATTTTGGGGAATTGCTCTTAAAACTTTCGCATCCCTCAGGGCACATTTATGGCCCTATTTTATTTTTTTTTTTCCCTCCTGCTCATTGTACCGAGTTGAAAAGAAATACAAGCAAAAAACAAAATTGAGGCAAAAAAACAAAATTATAAGAGTTTGAATGGGTTTTGTTTCAGCTGGGTTCTTCCATGCCCCAGAAAATCCATTCTCAGGCACCAAGAGGAGCAAAGGGAAGTTTGGGGGCACAAAAGATTTTGTCAGAGGAATAATTAAAAAAGAAATTTAAAAGTTGAACGTGGAGAAATAAGTTAATTAAATGCAGGGTTGTCTCTTCCATGATTAAAGTGTGGGTTGAAGGGGAAGAGCTGTGAGTTTGAGAGGGATCAGGAGAATAATTGGGGATGGCAGAGGCTGAAATGGCTTTTGAGGGAGCTGAGTAAAAAGTTTTAGGGGGGGGTTTAAAGCTTCTAGCTGCAGCCTGAAATACCCAACCCTGCAAAATCCCATTTCTGGGAATCTCCCTTGGGGTTTTCACTATGGATTTCCACCAGAAGTCATGGAGCAGCAGTGCTGGAAGAGCCAAGCCAGCCCTCCCACCCCAAGCCAGCCTCCAGGCAAGGTGATTGATGCTGAGCTCCCAGATGGATGCTCTGGGCTTCCTTTGGCCACTCCAAGATAATTTTTTGATTTAATCCATGCCACATGAGGCAGTGGCAGTGCTGACCCTTGGCTTTTAACCCCAAAGCCCTTGGCTGGTCTGGCTGAAGGAACTACTGTCTGTCCTCTGATAACCCCCTGAGATCCCTCAGCTGGGTTTAATGCCTCTCTGCTGGGGAGAAAGGGGGAGCTCATGTTATTAGCAGCTGGAAAAGATGGATTGGAGCTAAAAAGTGGCTGGATTGCTGCCTTTTGGGCTTTGGGAGCACCCAGTTTGAGGAGATCCATAGGTCCCAGCCACATGGATTTCAAGGTTGTCCCTGGGGCAGCTCTGACCCTGGTGCTTCCACGCTGTCCTTTTGCCTTTCAAAACAACACAGAGTTGTCTCTCTGAAAGGATTCCCAAACCACAAGGTGCTTATTTCTTATCTGACAAGAAAGGAAGGAAGAAAGGAAGGAAGAAAGGAAGAAAGAAAGGAAGAAAGGAAGAAAGAAAGGAAGAAAGGAAGAAAGAAAGGAAGAAAGAAAGGAAGGAAGAAAAGGAAGGAAGAAAGGAAGGAAGAAAGGAAGAAAGGAAGAAAGGAAGAGAGAAAGAGAGAAAGAAAGAAAGAAAGAGAGAAAGAAAGAGAGAAAGAAAGAAAGAAAGAGAAAGAGAGAAAGAAGAGAGAAAGAGAGAAGAAAGAGAGAAAGAGAGAAAGAGAGAAAGAAAGAGAGAAAGAGAGAAAAGAGAGAAAGAGAGAAAGAGAGAAAGAAAGAAAGAAAGAAAGAAAGAAAGAAAGAAAAAAGAAAGAAAGAAAGAGAGAAAGAGAGAAAGAGAGAAAGAGAAAGAAAGAAAGAAAGAAAGAAAGAAAGAGAGAAAGAGAGAAAGAGAGAAAGAGAGAAAGAGAGAAAGAAAGAAAGAAAGAAGAAGAAAGAAAGAAGAAAGAAAGAAAGAAAGAAAGAAAGAAAGAAAGAAAGAAAGAAAGAAAGAAAGAAAGAAAGAAAGAAAAAAGAAAGAAAGAGAGAAAGAGAGAAAGAGAGAAAGAAAGAAAGAAGAAAGAAAGAAAGAAAGAAAGAAAGAAAGAAAGAAAGAAAGAAAGAAAGAAGAAAGAAAGAAAGAAAGAAAGAAAGAAAGAAAGAAAGAAAGAAAAGAAAGAAAGAAAGAAAGAAAGAAAGAAAGAAAGAAAAGAAAAAGAAAGAAGAGGAAAGAAAAAGGTTTTTTGTTTTGTAAAGGTAAGGGCAGAAGAAAATAAATGCAAGGGGAACATGGTGGCCAAGTTTTGCTGGAGGATGCGAAGGAAAATCCAAACACTGGTCTGGGAGGGACAAGGGCAGGGTGGGAAGGATGAGGCTGCAGTTCCCTGTGCCACAGGAAGGCTCTGGGTTAACTGGAGCTGGGATCTTTTGGAGAAGAACCCACAACCCTCTTCTGCCAAGGCCTCTGAAGCTCAAGCATCTCCCTTTGGCTTCAGTCCCTGTCCCCTTCCATGCCTTGGTCTGCTCGACCCAATGTCTCCCTCTGCAGACCATTTCCCACCCCTACCCTGGCTTCTGGGGTTTTTCTTCCATTGGTTGTTGGGATTTCTCTTGTCTTCTTGGATCTCTGACAATGCTGAGGTTCGTTTGCTTGTGCCAGCCTTTCCCTGGGGCTCATCCATCATTCTCCCAGGGAAAACAGAGCTGCTTGGTCAGAGGAAATCATTTGTCTCCTACCAAGCAGTCACCTTCCCACCCCCCCAAACCCATCAAGCCACTCCCTGGAGGTGAAAGGGGATCCATGAGCTTCCCTGGAGAAGGCAGAGTTCTGATGTGGGGATTAAACTTTAGACTAAAAGAGGACACCAAGGAGCCATCCCTGTCACCTTGCTCAGGTCCTGACCTCCCCTTCCATTAAATCTCCAGGAGTCTCTGTTGAAGGGAAAAGGATGCGAATTGGCCACCACAGAATCACAGAATGGTTTAGGTTGGAAAGGACCTCCCAGCTCATCCAGTCCAACCTTTGACTAACCCCCAGTCACCTACTAACCCATGTCCTTGAGAACCAGCTCCAAACACCTTTTAAATACCCCCAGGGATGGTGACTCCACCACTGCCCTGGGCCATTCCAATGCCTGCCAACCCTCCAGGGAAAAATATATTTCCTAATATCAGCCTAAACCTCCCCTGGGGCAACTTCCATCCATTCCATCCATTCACTAAGGAGCAGAGGATGTTTCCCTCCTCTCCCAACTCCCTGGAGGGACCTGAAGAGAGCCAAAGGTCTCTCAGCCTCCTCATCTTCATTTCCAACCTCCCAGGTTCTTTTTTGAAGCCCATCCCTGGAGCTGCTGCTTCTCCTTGCTCCTCACAAGGAAAAGAGGGGAGGAAACACCTCGTGGGGGTGAAGGGATGGAACAGCCCAGAAATCATAGAATCATAGAACCATAGAATGGGCTGGGTTGGAAGGGACCTCAGAGATCATCAAGTCCAACCCTTGATCCACTCCCCCCGTGGTTCCCAGCCCATGGCACTCAGTGCCACATCCAGGCTCTTTGGAAAGATCTCCAGACACGGAGAATCCACTACTTCCCTGGGCAGCCCATTCCAATGCCTGATCACCCTCTCCAGAAAGAAATTCTTTCTCATCTCCAACCTAAACCTCCCCTGGCACAACTTGAGACCCTGCCCTCTTGTCTTGCTGAAAGTTGCCTGGGAAAAGAGCCCAACCCCCCCCTGGCTCCAACCTCCTTTCAGGGAGTTGGAGAGAGTGATGAGGTCTCCCCTGAGCCTCCTCTTCTCCAGCCTCAACACCCCCAGCTCCCTCAGCCCTTCCTCACAGGATCTGTGCTGGATCCCTTCACCAGCCCAGTTGCCTCCTTTGGACCTGCTCCAGCACCTCAATCTCCTTCCTGAACTGAGGGGCCCAGAACTGGACACAGGACTCAAGCTGTGGCCTCACCAGGGCTGAGCACAGGGGCAAATAAACCCTCCAAGCAGGAGTGTTAGGAAACAACCACTCAGCCCTCATGTCCGGCAGCTCTGTGAGCTCCACACCCCCCAGGAGCTGTGCTGAGGGCAGAGCTCCAAAGCAAACACCCCAAACTCCTCTTCCAGCCTCATTTTTCCCATGCCCAAGCCCACCTTGTGATATTAACACTTCTGCCATGCTCAGTGGGGGTCACACCTTCCCTATCCCAGATTCCCAAGCCTGGGAGGAGCACAGGAGATAATTTCTCCAAGCAGGAATCCTGGGTGATGAACCTGAGATGAACAAGAGTGAGAAACATCTCCAGCATCTTCCAAGCAGCTGAGATGGGATCTCTGGATGTCCCAGAGGGCTGGGTAAGAGTAATAAGAGGTGTCCATGGCAAGGGGTTGAAACCAAACCAAATTCTTCTATGATTCCAAGGCCAATCTTGGCTGGAAAGAGCAACGGTGGCAACGATGCCTTCTGAGAGGGTTACTTCATCCCACAACCTCTTCAGCATCAAGGACTCAGCCAGATCTGACAAATGGAAGGAGCTGGGTGCCCCTTGGAGTGGAAATTCCCACCTGCAGCCAGGAGAAAACATTTGTTACTGAACAACAAAACGTTGGAAATCTGGCTCTAGGAAGTTTGGGTTCCCATCAATTTTATTTGTCTAATTGGTGGATGGAGAAGAGAATGTTCTGTTACCTGTCACCCTGAGGAATATTTTTATTATTATTATTTGGTTTTATTTTAAAATGGAATAGGCAAAGAGAGTTAAAATTATTAATAATCCCCAAAGCTAAGAAAACAGGGGACTTGCTTACAGAACTCTTTCTCTTTTTCAATCTTTGTACTCAAGCAACAAGCCCCCAAAGGAATCATTTCTGTAAGGCTAAATTAAAGGAGGGGAAAGAGGAACTTTTCCCCCCTCTCTGGTTGGAAAGTGAGTGATCCTTGTATCCTATGCCTAGGAAAATAATTAAAAAGAAAAATAAAAGCATTAGAAGCAAAATAGATAAATCTACCTCTGGGGCTGGAGGCAATATGAGTTCTGTAATATCTAAATAGAATAACTATATATAAAATAAATATAAAGAAATATATATATGTATAATAAGTATAAAATAAATAAATATATATAAAATAAATGTAAGTTCTAGAATATCTAATTCCTGAGTGAAAAATGAAGCAGCTTTAAGAAATTCATTTCTGGATTTTCTGGAGCAGAGCAGTGAAAGCAAATCCAGCTTGAAACCCAGTGAGAACATTGCTGCTTCGAGACAGAGGCTGTAACTGATGCAGATTTAAAGACAACATCTTTATTTTTCCCTGGCCTGGAGGGGATGAAGCCAGGAGAGGAGTTCTGCCTCCCCACTGGAGATATAAATCCTGGAGGGTCACTGCGTCGCCATCCATCAAGCGAGAGGAAGGGAGGAGGCAGAATCCTTTTCAGCAGTAAATTTGGGGAAGAACAAGCACTAATGGCTTAAAATTACCAAAGAAAAACATCGGGCTAAATAGTAGGAAATGCTTTATAATGGTGAGGTCAGGCAGACAATGGAGAAACCTGCCAGGGGAGGTCAGGGGCTCTCCAATACTGGAGATGCTCCGGGGTGGATGGAGGAGCCACACAACGAGGTCTCCATAAAACCATCACCCCCTGGAGAGGGTTCCCCCCATGGGGATGCTGGCTGTCCCTCAGGGGGATGAAGCTTTTGAGGGAAAACACCAGTTTTGTGGGTTTTTTTTTCCAAGCCCCAGCTCCTGCACGGCCACCTGGGTTCTGTTCCACAACACACTGGGATGTTTTTGCAACGTACGGTGTCCATCATCACCCCCAGCTGTGATAAATGGCACCCAGGCAGTTTAATATACACACTAAATCCCTTTCTCTTGGTGGTCCATGGGTTTACCTAAAATGTTTCATTCCTTCTCTCCTCAGATTTGGAGCTTGGAGTTGTTTGACCCCTGCAAATGCAGACTAGGTGCTACAAAACACGTGTTGCACCATTATTTCCCAGCAGCTCCCAGGCAGGACCCTGATTTTTTTTTTTTTCCAGCATTTCTAGAGATTTTTTTTCAACATTTCTAAGAAAAAAAACCCCAACCAGGTTTGAAAGCTTAGCTAGCAGGAGTAGGAAGTGCCCCTCTGACAGCCCAAAGCTTTCAGCAGAAAGCTGCTGGAGATCTGACAGCGACGGGAGGGGAAGGAAGGAGAGGTGGTGACAGCCAGCTGGGATCATAGGTGGCATTTGGGGAAAGCCAAAACAACTCCCTCCCGTTAGGGTTATGACCATTCAGAGGCCAAACCCCCCTTTTTTTTAACAAAAGATTAAAAAAAATAAAAAAGAGATCATTAACATCCTTAAGCAATTAAATTCCCAGCTATGGGCCAGGCCTGAAAAGGAGCAGAGGAACCCCCAGCAGTGTCCTTCCAGCTGCCCTCTCCTCCCAGAGCCTTTCCTGCTTTGACATGTTGTCCCAAACACCTCCTGCAGTGGGCTGTGGAGGGCAAAGGAACATTCCTAATGCAGAAGGTGGAATTAAGTGCTGGTAACACACAGCAGAGGAGATGGCTCCAAGAAATGTGGGCTCCTTCCTCCAAGTGCCCCCTCCAGCCCTTCCAGAGCAGGTTGCCACCAGCCCACTGGAGATGCCATCCCCCCCTCTCCTTGTCAAGAAAGGGGATTTTTTTTTTTTTCCAAGGTTTTGTTCCAGGCATTTGGAGAGGCTTTTCCAAATTTTCCCCCCTCCAGCACCAGCCCCTTGCTGCCAGGGTGGTCCAGGACAAAGCCTGTGAGAAGGTGGCTGCTGGGGGGGTCTTGGCTGGTGGAGGCAGGAGCAGTGAGGAGGATGCTGGAGGAGGAGGAGGAGGAAGGCAGGATCCTCAGAGGAGGTCAGTGAGGGTTGGATGGGACAGCAGGGAGGATTTTTGCAGCTGTGTCTGAAGAACCCAAGAGCACAGAGGGATGTCAGCCCCCCCTGTGCCTTCAGCTGGGGTGTAGGCAGGGAAAGAGCTGGATTTACAGGTGCCAAGGGGTGAAAAACAAGCAGGGAGGGCTTTAACCAGGAGGCTGAGGAGAAAGGAAGAACTTGAGAGGAATGACAGGGTTTTCTGGCCTAAAAAGCAGCTCTTTCCTCTCTCACAGCTTTGTTTCTGTCCGGCTCCTGGGGGAGGAGAGTTGGCCTGGAGCTCCAGCAGTAACTTTGAGTAAGTTCTCAGGAAACAGCTTATTTAGATAGCACTGCCTATTCTTCAGAGGAGGGGACAGAAGAACAGATTGCCTGTTACTAATGAATGGCTCTTCCACAACTAATGATGTTTCCAGGGATGGAGACTCCGAGGTCTCCAGGAATAGGATGGATTTCGGCACCGAGAAAGCACGTGGGGTGTTGGGTTGTTTTTTTTTTTTTCCTCCCTGATAGGAGAGAGTTAAGCAGCTTCTCTGGTTTTAATGGAAAACTAAGCAGGCATGACACATCTGTTTGGAAGACTTTTTTTCTTTTCTTATCTCCAGGATCAAAAAAAAAATTAATTCCAGAGCTCCAAGACCAGAAATCCAGGGAGCTTCATTCCCTGCCAAGGAGTGGAGGATGGAGAAGTTCAGGTTGAACACAACTGAAGGGCTGGAGCCTCTGTTCACTGCAATAAACAAATTGTTTCCACCACAGTTTTGGACCTAAATTTCTCTCTTTGAGTTTGCAGTAAATAAAAGCTCCAAGCAGGAGCTGCTCCAAGCAGCTCCATTAAAGCTGTTTCGATTTCCAGGCTCCAGACTTTCCAAAAGTTGACTCTCCTAAAATTCAGCATCCACTGATGTCCTTTGGCTGAGTAGGAGGATTCAAAGCACTTCAAGTTCAGTGTAATCTTCTGGGTCAAGGATTTCCCACTAATGGGGTCTGTGAATTTGCCACCCAGTTTGGAAAGGGCTTAAGCAAAGCATTTCCAGAGACTGTAAAGGTTTTAAGGGGAAAAAAATTACAATTAAAAAAAAAATAACTAAAAAAGGAGAAGAGGGGGAAAAAAAATACCCCACTTTTCAAGAACTTTCCTAAATTGTGGACCCAGATCCTGCACTATTTTTGGCACAGCAGGAACTGATGCTCAGCCTCGTGTCCCTTGGCAGCCCTGACCCGCCAAGCTGTGCTGTTAGGATGCACATATCCCACAAACCCAGTGGGGTTTAGGGGTCAACCGAGTCCAAACCAAAACCCCCAAGTTCTGAAGGACCTGAGAGCACTGGGCTAAGCTTCTCCTCCCAGCAGCATGGCTGTAAACCTGAACCTGAAAGCCCCAAATCCCAAGAAGGTACCTTTGGCAGAGTCCAGCCCCCGTTGCTCCCTTCAGAGTCTCTCTCTCAGTATTTTTATTCCCAGCAATGCTCAGCCAAGGCTCTTTTTTTATAAAAAAAACCAGCAGTCAATCTGAAAGAAAGCAAACAAAACATAATAGCTACTACCTTGAAGCAGTCAACTCCAGACTCCAAGCCAAGGTAGGTCCCTAACTCAAACCTGTTGGCTCTGGGAACCTTTCCCATGGCTGGGGTTTTTTTGGCTGCATCTGGCAGAGGGAGTTTTTGTAATGTCATTTCTGATCAAGGTAGTTCTGGGTTACAACTTTCAGCATCTTGCAGGTCAAGGTTAAGAGGGAAAGGGAAATGGGGAAGGGGAGGTGCTCTTTGGGGTGGTGAGGGCTGCAAGAGGGAGGAGGATTTGGTGCAGAGAGGAGGGAAAAGCAGTGAAATTGGGAGCAAATTCCAACAAGGTGCAGCTGTCTGGAGAGGATCTGAATGCCAGCTTCCAAAAAACCCACACACCCCCCCCGTGGCCAATTGATTTCAAATCATCAGCTCTTTGCTCCCTTCCAGCCCTGCCTTGCAGGAAACACGCTGTGCATTTGGAAAGGAGTTGAAAGGAGTCTGGAAAACATCTTGCAAAGCAAGGACCTGGCTGCCCAGCAGAGTCAGGACTCCCACCAACTTTTTTAGGCAGGTTCTGAGCAGTCCTGCTGGGCCAGATTGGAACCCAAAGCACATTTGCAGCTTGGTTCTGCAGCATCATCACCACCTCCCAGCTCAGGAGAGGCGCGGGGAGGAGCTGAGCTTGCAGCTCCTCATGGCAGTGGGAGGGTGGAAAGGGATGACAGAGGTTTTGCAAAGCCAAAAAAAGCTGCTTTTCCTCACCCCCCATGACGTGGAACAACTGGATCAGCTGAAATCCCTGGGATGAGCCAGTGGAGCTGCATGAAAAAATTGTTGGCCTGTGACCCTGGGAGGTTTTGTGACCTTTGGAGGAGGCAGCCAGACAGACAGCATCTCTCTGATTCATCCTCCTGGTATAAAACATAAATAGAAACTGGCTTTTGGCCAGGCAGAGGCAGGATCTCATGATTTCCCAGCCTTGTGTCTGTCAAGCCAAAGGTTTGGTGCCCATGGGTGCTGCTGCCAGCCCAAAGCAAGGGTGCTGAGGACTGGGGTTGGTATCACCTTGGGGACACCCATTTCTTAACCTGGGACCACAGCATCCCCAACACCTCCCCCTTTGCCTGGGAGAGAAGCTTTGAAGAAGCCCTGGGAGGTGGCCTGGAGGTAACTTTCAACTCATGACCCTGATTTCATGTCTCTCCCCTTTCTCTTCTGCCTGGACCAAGCCACTTGGCCAAGCTGGGATGTTCAGAGCATGGGCTGCATCTCCAGCTACTTCAGAACAGGGATGCTCCTGCATCATCTCCACCCTTGCTGCCCCATCCTCCTCGATGCTCAATGCCCCTTTTCTCTCCCACAACCTTGAAAAATACCTCTTTTTTTTCCTATTTTTTTTTTTTAAGAGCCTCTTCATTGTTCCTGGCAGGATGGGCAGAGTGACCATGGGCCTCACAATGCAAGTGCCCTTTTCTCAGGATGTACGTTGGTCATCCCAGGGCAGGAAAAATGCTGACGGTGGAGCTTCCTCAGCACTTTCCCTCCCCTTTTTCCCAGCAGGCTCTCACGCCAACCCTGGTTGTCTGATCACCCTTTACCCTTGGTTCCTACACACCCAGAGAGGACCAAACCCTTGGGCATCACCCACAGCTTCATCCAACTCTCAGCCCTTCAACCTTCAAAACCCACTGAGCTCTCAGACTCTTCTCACCTCTCTCCCATCCCACCAACCCCATCACCTCAAGAGTTGTTGTGTCCACCCCATCCAGTGTCAGCATCCTCCATCCTCACCCACGTCATGCCTGAGGGTGGGAATCCTTTCATCCAGTGCCAGCCTTTGTCCTTGGCTCCTCCTGGAACTCCAGAGCATCCTGAGCTGGAGCTCACAGTGGGCTCCATCTGCTCAGCAGCCCCTGGAACAAAAAGTTCTCTGTGGCTCCAACCCCCACACCCATGCTGAGCCCTGCAAATGCCATTAAGGGGGTGTCACTGAGCAGCTCTTGCCACCCGGGGTCCAGAACAACATGTCCTGCCACCAAGGGACATCCTCCCTGGGGACATCTTCCCTCACCTTCCCCCCAGGCCTCAGTGCTCCCCAGAACCCCAGACCTGAAGCAGTTTTTGGCACCTCTCAACACTGAGTTCAGCCCTGAAGGTGACTCGTGGGACATCAGGTGCCTGCAGTCAGCATCCCACAGCCCAACCTCTGCTGGGTTTCTGCCCTGACACCTCCCTGCCAATCCCAGGCACCAGGATGCTGCTGGAGGGAGAGGAAACCTGAGGAGCTCAGGATGAAACTTTCCCTGGGCAGTCAATTTTATTCCAGAGTTAAAAACCTCTTCAAGGGCTACCTGGCAAAAAAAGGTCACATCAACCACTCCTGAGGCCAAATCTATCTTCAGGGCCAGGAGCAGAGGTGCTGCTGGGCAGCAATGGGAGCTGCAAGATCTCAGAGAGCTTGGCTGAAGACATCAGGTCCAAGTCAGTCATAAAGAGACCCCAAGAAATGCTGTGACAGCCTCACCACAGATTTCTTTCACCCTTTTGCTGCTCTTCTCCCCAGTCCCCCAAGACTCCTTGCTTGAAGAGCCTTCATTTCCACTTCAGGACTTCTTCTCCTTCCCCCCCCACCCCTCACCAGGCTGCCCCTGTTTGCAGTATCTATTCAGCTGCTTAAAAGAGCAGGAAATTTGGCCCTTTTTCTTGCACCATTGTACCTTCTGTTAGCCATCAATTTTAGAAAACAGCCTCGAAAATGGTTTCCTGATCCCCTTTCCCATATAAATCACTCCAAGGTTTTGATTTTTTTCTTCTTCTTCTTCTTTTTCTTTTTTATTTTTATTTTAAGAACACAACTTAAGCATTCTGTTGCTCACAGCAATATATATATATATATTTTTCTTGTTGTTTTGTTGTTCATTCTAATTTAGCAACCCAGTGGAGCTCCCCTTTCCCTGGATGCCTGCAAAGAGAGGAAGCAGTTCCTGCCTGGGACTGCACGCAAGCAGCAAATGCCACAGCTGAAGGGGTTTTTTCCTGTCCCCTCTTACTGCTCTGTCAGCTCCCTCCAAGAGGCATCCATCAGAAAAAAAAATAATAAAAAAAAAACACAAGTTTTCCAAGTGCTGACTCAGAGCCTTTAGAGGGAATCAGGGGGTGGGGATAGGAAAAAAAAGGCTCTTGGTGGCCAGAGAGTGATGTTGAGAGCTGGAAATTCCAACATTCACCTTGATAGTTTGGAGAGGAAATGTGGATTTCTTGAATTCTGGTTTTTTTTTCCCCAAACTCAAAGAAATTCCCTAAGTTTTAGAGGGAGGAACTGGGATATGAGTGTATCCAAGAGGCTGGGGAGACCTGGTCATGGCAAGCAGAGGTTGGTGTAGATCAGGTTTAATGAGGAATTTCCTTGGATTTACACCAGGGTCCTGCTGTGCTGATCTGATGTTTCTGATCAGTGGATCAATATTTCTATCAATATTTCATTTCTCACCTCCCTTAAAGGCCAAACTAGGAAAAAAATCAAATATTGCCTTGCTGTGGGGTTGTTTTTTTAAGCTCCAGTTAACTCCACTTAACCCCATTTCCCTTACCCAGAGTGCAAGAAGTCAGCACACGCATCCATGAGGAACCTGGACCTCCTCTAACCTTTCCCAGAAAAAGCAGAAGGAAGCTGGAACATAGAATCATAGAATCATAGAATTAGCCGGGTTGGAAGGGACCTCAGAGATCATCTAGTCCAACCCTTGACCCACCGGAGCAGTTGCTAGACCATGGCACTGAGTGCCACATCCAGTCTGTTTTTAAATGTCTCCAGGGACGGAGAATCTCCCACCTCACCGGGCAGTCCATTCCATAGCCTGATCACCCTCTCCGTGAAGAAATTCTTTCTAATATCTAACCTAAACCTCCCCTGGCACAACTTAAGACTGTGTCCTCTTGTCTTGTTGAAGGTCGTCTGTGAAAAGAGTCCAGTTCCCACCTCGCTACAGCCTCCTTTCAGGGAGTTGTAGACAGCAATGAGGTCTCCCCTGAACCTCCTCTTCTTCAGGCTGAACAGCCCCAGCTCTCTCAGCCTCTCCTCATAGGGCCTGTGCTCGAGTCCCTTCACCAGCCTGGTTGCCCTCCTTTGGACCTGCTCCAGGACCTCTACATCCTTCTTAAACTGAGGGGCCCAGAACTGGACACAGTACTCAAGGTGTGGCCTCACCAGTGCTGAGTACAGGGGAAGAATCACCTCCCTGGACCTGCTGGTGACGCTGTTTTTGATACAGGCCAGGATGCCATTGGCCTTCTTGGCCACCTGGGCACACTGCTGGCTCATGTTCAGCTTCTTGTCGATCCAGACTCCCAGGTCCCTTTCTGCCTGGCTGCTCTCCAGCCACTCTGTGCCCAGCCTGTAGCGCTGCATCTCCACTTGGGGTTACCAGGTTGTGCAGAAGGAGGGCAGTGGGGTTTTGGAGGGTTCGTGCACATGAAAGGGGCAAAAAATGTCTATAAAAAATGAATTAAAAAAAAAAAAAAAAGGAAAAAGAAATATAAAAATAAATATTCCTGCTGCAGCTTTTGCTTCTGGAAATCCCCTGCTTGGTCTGGAGTGAGTCAGCCAAAATGGTGACCTTGGAAATATGATGGGAATGTCATCAGATGTAGCAGGATGAGCCAGGAGCTGCTGAGCATGATGGCCCCACCAAGCTGCAAACTGGTGGCTCTGGTGGAGTTTCCAGCAGAAAAGTGGAGGAAAAGTAGTTCCCAGCAAAACTAACACCCCCAAGGATGGAGAAGAAGAGGTTGACTCCATAATCTGGGAGTGTATTCCCATTTTTAGGAGTATTTTTCCAGGTTTTGAGGAAGCAGAGGAAGAAAACCAAGTTGATTAATTTTAATTTTTTTTTTCCTAGAAGAAGTTTATCAGAAAAATGTCCTGGCAAAACCAGAGCTCATTTTTGGACCAACTCCCCCCCCAGAAGCAAGTGAGTAACTGGGTTATTAATGAACTCATGCCAGAGGGGGTGCAGAAGGGAGGAGATGGAGAGGAAAAGGAGCTGCTGGAGTTGGGGCTGCTTGGGTAGAGGTTTCCTCCAGGCTTGCAAGCTTCTCTGGGTGATGCTGATGGCAGGTTCCTTCCTTTTAGCCTGGAGAATCCTCTCTGGAAGGAGGAGCACAAATAAGGGAGCAGAAGCAAGGAAAAATCAGGAGGAAACTGGAAAGACTTTTTTTCCTTGAAAGATTTCTTGGGGAAAACCCAAAGAGTGAACCCAAGCCTTGGTAAACACTGAAAGCACACTGAGGAAATTGCTCCATGGATGGAGCCTGGAATTCATCATCCAGCAGCTCCCAAACCCCAGGATGGAGCATGACTTCCCACTGGAAAACTCCAAGGATTCCAGTGAGGTTGGCAGAAGGTGCTGAGCACCTCCAGGGCTTGGTCCACTCTCTTCCCAAGGATCCCAGAACCATAGGATTTTGGATGAGATGAATTCAGGATGAGCAGCAGGAGAACTTTCTTGGTTTTACATCCATTTCCCAAGATGTTTTTTCATTTGACTCCTGACTTCCCAGGAAAGCTGAGGCTGGCTGCATACTTTGGGGAGATAAAGGCAAAAAAAAAGGAGTCCCTATAATCTCCCCCTGCCCTCAGCAATGGTGTCTCACCTTCTTTTTAAGGGATACAGGAGTGTTGCAACCATCTGCTTAGGCCACCCCATCCCTCCTCCCCTCCAGCTTAAGAGCAGGAGCAAGAGATAAGTGCTTAATTAATGAGCAGAGCTCATATTTTCCCTGCCAGAAGCATCTCTCTGGGGTTCCTGCCAGATTCTGAGCCTCTCCCCCATGCAGACCCTCCTGGGAGTCAACCCAGGCACCAACCCTGCAACTTCTGCACCTCCCAAATAGCTCCAGATCCCAAAGGGATGATGCTTGAGGGAGGGATAAACCCCAGGAGACCTTCTGTAGCCCCTGCCCACACCAAAAAAAACAAAATAATAATAAAAAAAAGGGCTCCACAGATCTAGGGCTCTGAGGAGGGCTCAGGTTTAATGCTTTGAGCAGAGGAAGGGATTTATTGGGCTCCTCAGGTGACAGTGACAGCAGAGGCTGGGACATGGGCTGGAGGTTGCTCTCCAGGGTGACTCCAAAAGGCAAGAAAAAGACAATAAGGAGAAAGATGATAAAAAACTTCCAGCTTTTTTCTTTTCTTTTCTTTTTCTCCCCTCCATGGAAGGCTTTTTAGGATTTACTGCCCCCCAGCTGCAGGGTCCAAACCTAAAGGTACCTGGAAGCTCCAGCAAAGAACACGAGTGACCCACTTGATGCCAGCAAGGACCAGCCAAGGCAGCTTCACCACTGAGCTGGTGGAAAAGAAGCCACCCAATAGAACCAGGGCTAAAAGTGGCTTCTTCCTGAAGAATCCTGAGGATCAGCTGGCACAGGACCTTAAAAAAAATAAAATATAAAATAAAATAAAATAAAATAAAATAAAATAAAATAAAATAAAATAAAATAAAATAAAATAAAATAAACTTCAGGTTGAGTCAAGCCTGGACACCCGTGCTGCACCAAGCCAATGAATTTCTCCCATCTTTCCAAGCCCAGGCTCTCCAAACCTGGGTGCTGCACATCCACAAGATGCTCCTGGAGGAAATCCAAGCTTATGAGTCCAGTTTTTTGATGATGATGCTCCAAGACCAGCAAGATGGAGGTTATGGGATGCAGCAAGAACGAAAAAAAAATCTTCAGAGAGGAGCTGCTGAGTTTTATTTCCAACCTGAGGCAACCTCAGCAGTTGACACTTCACTTTCTTCTCTTTTTTCCCACTTGGAATGTTTAAATATCTATATTTGGAAGCAGGGGGATGTTTTGTTTCAGGGTGACTGAATTTTTATGCTAATCTTAGAGGTGTGGGGTGATTACAGAATCCCATGAACCTCAACCTGAAAGGAGAAAGCTCCAATGTCTCTCTTTTTCGTGGTCTGCTCTGAATATTTTTCAGTGAAATGAAGGCATTTCCTGCAAAGGATTGGATTGCAGCAAAGTTCCCTCCAGGAGTGAGCTGCTCCAGGGATGGGGAAGACAGGATTGGGGGGGTAATGGCCAAGGTCATGGGTGTTGGTGAGGACACAGCCCAAGCAGTGACTGCTCTGGAGGAAACTCCTCTGGTAGTTAAAAAGAAAATGCTTAGAATCATGGAATTGTTTGGGTTGGAAAGGACCTTTAGGATCCTTGAGGACCAGATTGCCAGGTTTCCATCTCCAGGGCCTTAAGGGCATGATTTAGATTATGGTGTTGGTCAAGGGTTGGACTGGATGAGCCTGGAGGTCCCTTCCAAGCTAAACCATCCTGGGATTCTGTGAGTCCCTTTGTTACCCCAGCAGTGCCAAGGCCACCACATCCCCACCGTGTCCCTCAGCACCACAGCTCCCCAGCTTTGAAATCTTCAGGGATGGTGACAGGAGCATCACTGAGCATCCTCACCTGGAGGATCCTCCCTCAAGGCAAATAATTCCGGGTTTTATCCTCTTCTGGTGCTTTGTGGGGTGATGGTGGCTTCGA
Organism: Calypte anna; assembly: GCF_003957555.1. NCBI lineage: Eukaryota > Metazoa > Chordata > Aves > Apodiformes > Trochilidae > Calypte > Calypte anna. The sequence goes on from NC_044257.1 coordinate 17,678,263, forward strand.
GGACAGCTGGCTTCTGGAACTTGTAGAAGGTGACAAGAATCTAAACAGCCCCCCCTGTAATCCTGAAGGACACAGTCAGTGACTTACTGAGCTGCTTGGATCCTCACAAGTCTATGGGATCAGATGGGATCCACCCAAGGGTGATGAGGGAGCTGGCAGAAGAGCTTGCCAAGCCTCTCTCTATCATCTACCAACAGTCCTGGCTTACTGGGGACATCCCAGATGATTGGAAGTTGGGGACGGAAAGAGGACCCAGGAAACTCCCGGCCCGTCAGCCTGACCTCAGTGCCTGGCAGGGTTATGGAGCAGATCATCCTGAGGGCAATCACACAGCACCTGCAGGATGGGCAAGGGATCAGACCCAGCCAGCACGGGGTGAGGAAGGGCAGGTCCTGCCTGACCAACCTGAGCTCCTTTTATCATCAGGTGACACGACTGGTGGATGAGGGGAAGGCTGTGGATGGGGTCTACCTGGACTTCAGCAAGGCCCTTTTTTTGCCCCTGTGCTCAGCCCTGGTGAGGCCACAGCTTGAGTCCTGTGTCCAGTTCTGGGCCCCTCAGCTCAGGAAGGAGATTGAGGTGCTGGAGCAGGTCCAAAGGAGGCAACTGGGCTGGTGAAGGGACTCGAGCACAGACCCTATGAGAAGAGGCTGAGGGAGCTGGGGGTGTTGAGGCTGGAGAAGAGGAGGCTCAGGGGAGACCTCATCACTCTCTACAACTCCCTGAAAGGAGGTTGGAGCCAGGTGGGGGTTGGTCTCTTTTCCCAGGCAACTCTCAGCAAGACAAGAGGGCAGGGTCTCAAGTTGTGCCAGGGGAGGTTTAGGTTGGAGATGAGAAAGAATTTCTTTCTGGAGAGGGTGATCAGGCATTGGAATGGGCTGCCCAGGGAAGTAGTGGATTCTCCGTGTCTGGAGATCTTTCCAAAGAGCCTGGATGTGGCACTGAGTGCCATGGGCTGGGAACCACGGGGGGAGTGGATCAAGGGTTGGACTTGATGATCTCTGAGGTCCCTTCCAACCCAGCCCATTCTGTGATTCTGTGGTTCTATGATGTTGGTTTCTTTTTGCTGGTGGTGCTCTCCAACCACTGAAAGCCCAAACCCCTCCCCAGTTTCCTTGCCAAGACACATGGAACACCTTGCCCATGCTTGCTGGATGTCCCCAGGTGAGCTGCCTGCACCCAGGGTTGGGAAAGCAGTAAAAGACACACACAAAACCACACAAAATCCTTCCTTTTTAGCTACAAGGTCCTGTCCCCAGCTGAAAAACACATCAATCTTGCAGGACGTGGCCAGCAGACAGGAGCCAAAAGGTTGCCACTGGGGTGTGGTGAAGGGGAGCCACATGGCCATGTAATTGCTCAGCAGGTCACAGCAACAGGATGCTGATAGCATCCTGCAAACTTCCTCCTTCCAACAGCTGGGAGGAGGGGGGAGAAAATAAAAATAAAATGATGGCACATAACAAGGAGCCAACCGTTCACAAATCCACCTCCTGGGAACCTTGGATTTCAGAGCAGAGGGGTGGGCACTTTGGTTTTCCCTGGTTATGAAGGAGACAACTGGAGGGTAAGGAAAATGAGGGTGAAATAGGAGGAAAAACTAAAATAGGAAAAAAAATAGGAGGTGGTGATGGCTCAGAGCTGGCAGGGTCACTTCTTTGCTTGTTCCAGATGTATTTTGAATTGATCAGCACTAGAAAAGAGGCTTTGGTTTGGTTTTGGTTTTCCTAGCTGGGGTTTAACACCCTTTCTTTGAAGAGATTCAGAGCCCTGTTAGGCTCTCAGCCACATGGACATAAATCCCCATGAAGTCAAAGCAAGGGAATTTATGGATTTCCACAAAAGGCAGGGAGAGAAGCAGCTTCCCACCACTTCCAACATTTTTGATGCTTGAATTTCAGCTGTCTCCTCACATCCTGGGGTGCAAAGCATTCCCAGGGATGCAGAGGGGATGTTGGGTGTGTGCTTTCCCCTTGGGGAAGATGTTCCTGGGGTTCCCACCAGAAATTAGAGCTTGGAAATCTCTGTGATGCTGGGGAAAAAAAAAAAATCTTCTAAAAAAGGGGTTTTCCCAGCTGCCTGATGGTGGTTGTTCCAAAAGCAGAACTCCTGGAGTTTTCCCTGGTCACCACCTTTGCAAGCTCAGAAGGGAGCAGGGAAAGCTGAAACCTGGGAGCAAAGTGGTGAAGAAGAAACCCAAATGTGAACTAAAGGAGAATAAAATAAATAAATAAAATAAATAAAATAAAATAAATAAAATAAAAAGGGAATGTGGGATAAAAGGAGAAGGAGCTTCTTCATCTCCTCTTGCCTTCTCCTCCCAAGCCTGGCTCCTCTTTTTCCAGCATCCCTACTTGCCAGGCAGCCCCATCATGAGCCCTGGGGGGGTTTTGTAATTAAAAGGAATAAATCATTAAGGGTGTCCCTGCCCCTCCAGGCACAGCAGGCGTTAGGGCTCTGCTGCTGAACCTCCCCAAGGGGCAGGGTCGGGGCCAGTGGCCCGGTGGCGATCTGGCCATCCCAATTACTGGCTTTGAGGGGCAGCCAGCCGCGGGCTGACCTTCCCTCTGAACCCCGCTCCTGGCACCAGAGGGAGCTTCGCAGCTCCCTGCCTCCCCCAGCCTCTTATCTCCCCCCCCTCGGAGTTTTCCTGTTTATATTTCCCCTTAGATTCCTGTAATTAAGGAGAGGGGAGCAGATCCGGGGTGGGAAGGGGGCTGGGGGAAGGGGGAAGGTGGCTCCGGAGGGATGGGTGGGTCCGGAACCTGGAGGTGATGCTCCCTGAGCCCGGGAGGTCGGGGGGGATCTCCCCGTCCTGCCCCCAAACTGCTGATGGGAGTTATTGCCAGCTGGAGTGGGATGGGTGCTCCAAAAAAAGGGGGAAAGGGGGGAAGGGAAAACGGGGAAAAGGGAAAAAGGGAAAGAGGGAAAGAGGGAAAGGGAAGGGAAGGAAAAGGAAAGGAAAATGGAAAAGGAAGAAAAGGGGAAAGGGGAAAGGGGAAAGGGGAAAGGGGAAAGGGGAAAGGGGAAAGGGGAAAGGGGAAAGGGGAAAGGGGAAAGGGGAAAGGGAAAGGGGAAAGGGGAAAGGGGAAAGGGGAAAGGGGAAAGGGGAAAGGGGAAAGGGGAAAGGGGAAAGGGGAAAGGGGAAGGGGAAAGGGGAAAGGGGAAAGGGGAAAGGGGAAAGGGGAAAGGGGAAAGGGGAAAGGGGAAAGGGGAAAGGGGAAGGGGAAAGGGGAAAGGGGAAAGGGGAAAGGGGAAAGGGGAAAGGGGAAAGGAAAGGAAAGGAAAGGAAAGGAAAGGAAAGGAAAGGAAAGGAAAGGAAAGGAAAGGAAAGGAAAGGAAAGGAAAGGAAAGGAAAGGAAAGGAAAGGAAAGGAAAGGAAAGGAAAGGTACACTCAAATAAAACCTTTACACCTTTTCTTCCACTCCCATTTCCCCAGCTCTCACTAAATTTAAATAAAAGAGGACACGAGGAATCTCTGCTCTTGGTCCAGGAGTGGGTCAGGCTCAATCCACCCCAGTCAAAAAAAAGATGAAAAAGAAACCTCCCCCCATTTCCCTGCACCCCTGATTTCCCAGCCCCTGGAGAGAAAACCCATTGAAGTCCATATCACTACTACAGGGCCAGATAAGAGCCAGTGCTGGTCCTTGTGATGCTGAGGAGCAATCCTCTGGGGGAAAGCAGAGCCATAAACCCCATCCCTGGCCTTTCATTGAAGGCAAATCCTCTGCAGATCACTATCTGAATCAAAGTCCCCCAACTGATGTATGGGGCTGGGAGCCTTTGGTGGAAACAGCCCCCTTGCTGTTATATGGCACCCTGGGAATTGTTGCTATCTGGTTTCCAGACCTCTGGAGTCCTGGAGGATTTTTTTTTTCTTTTGGTGGGGGTTGGAGGGGGTGTCAGAGGGATGCTGGGGCACATCTGTGCTCCCCCCCTCATCCCCATGGAGGTAGGAAGCTAATGGGTGCTATATAAAAACCCAAGAGCTTAGGGGAGAGATAAATATCTTCAAGGAGGGAGGAAATCTAGGAGAAAAAGAGGGGGAAATAAAATAAAATAAAATAAAATAAAATAAAATAAAATAAAATAAAATAAAATAAAATAAAATAAAATAGAGGCTGGGAAATCAAAGTCCTGGTTGATCCCAGCTTAGGGAGCAGCTGTGGGCTGGGAGGGGAGATGCCCCCCAAGATGTGGATGTTCTTAATCCATCCTGGTCGTTCTTAATCCATCTTTTTTTTTGGTGGGGCAGACTCAGAAGCCAAGGCTGGCTGGATCCTGGGCCCTGGTGGAGGCAGAGTGCCCGGGTTAGTGACTTCCAAACAGCTCCTTAAGGAAAATCCACTTGGCTTCAGTATCTCTGAGCTCTTCTGCTTCCCTGATAACCCCAAAACATTGATGTTCAGCCTTTAGCCACACGGGGCAGAAGGAAAACAGACACAAGCTGAAATCTGGAGGAGGGGGGAATGCATCTCATGCCTCATAATGCAGAAAATGACACAGCTCAGGTCTGGTCTTGGCCACACAGTTGATTTTCTCAGCCTGTGGCCAAATGACACGGACAGTGCCAGCAGCATCACTGCTTGGCACCTGCTTATCCCCACCCCTCCTTATCCCTGGCACCCTCAGCTCATTTATTTCAGGGGTTGAAGGCAAATAAATAAATACCACTGCATCCCTCCACAGCACCCAAGAAATTCCCAGCACCCTCCAAGCACAGCATCAAGTTGTACAGCACCCTGAGATGGGTGCATACAGCACCCTGAGATGTGCCCAGCACCCTGAGATGTGCCCAGCACCCTCAGTGCTTGCATCACAGCACCCAAAGCACCCCCAGCACCCCCAGCCTGGGCAGCACAGTGCTTGAGGCACACACAGCACCCAGGATGCCTGCAGCACCCTCAGTGCTTGCCGCACAGCACCTGAGACCTTCCAGCACCCAAAATGTGTGCAGCACCCTCCGTGCATCTGAGTCACAGTTGCACAGCACCCTGAGGTGGGTGCAGCATCCTCAGTGTTTGCAGCAGAGCACCTGAGACCTTCCAGCACCCAAGATGCTTGCAGCATCATCAATACTTGCAAGGCAGCACCCGTTCAGCACAGCACCCAGGGCATCCCAGCACCCTGAGGACATGGAGCACAGCACCCAGGACACCCCAGCACCCTTGCTGCATGCAGCAGAGCCCCCAGGGCATCTCAGCACCTTGGGCACTCTATGCAGCACAGCACCCAGAACATCCCAGCACCCTCGGTACATTCAGCACAGCACCCAGGACATCCCAGCACCCTCAGTGCATGCAGCACAGCACCCAGGACATCCAAGCACCCTGAGGACATGGAGCACAGCACCCAGGAGATCCCAGCACCCTCAGTACAAGCAGCACAGCACCCAAGACATCCCAGCACCCTTGCTGCATGCAGCACAGCACCCAGAACATCCCAGCACCCTCAGTACAAGCAGCACAGCACCCAGAACATCCTAGCACCCTGAGGACATGCAGCACGGCACCCAGGACATCCAAGCACCCTGAGCACATGCAGCACAGCACCCAGAACATCCCAGCACCCTTGGTGCATGCAGCACAGCACCCAGGACAGACACAGCATGCATGATCCATGCTAGCACCCTTGGTACATGCATCACAACACCCAGGAGATCCCAGCACCCTCAGGACATGGAGCACAGCACCCAGGAGATCCCAGCACCCTGGGCACTCTATGCATCACAGCACCCAGAACAACCCAGCACCCTGAGGACATGCAGCACAGCACCCAGGACATCCCAGCACCCTGAGCACATGCAGCACAGCACCCTCCAGGCAGCAGTGCAGGCAGAGGAGGCTGTGGGATGCTCTTGCTCTCACTAGAGGGAAGCAGCATCCCAGGGAAGGCAGAGGAGGCTCTGTCTGGGCAGCCAAGATAAAAGCAGGAATGGGAGATGCCCGGAGCTCCAGGGGGGGTTTAAACCCAGGCAGAATGCAGCAGCTCTGAAAAAAAAAATAAATAAATTCAGAATAAAGAGATGGAAAGGTTGGAGCCAGATGGTAAAACCCCAAAGTGTGTTTGGTACCAGCAGCCAGGGCAGGAATGGGATTGAGAATTCCTCCTTCCCACTGCTTCAGGAATTTCTGTGGGAAAAAGTAAACATGGAACAGCCCAGAAGTGAGGAAATGGGAATTTCAAATAGGGCAGAATGGGCAAAAAAGAGAATTCCAGGTTTTGCCTGTGTTTCTTCTCCAAATCAGTTTGGTTTGGGATGGATCTCAGTATTTTCAAAGCTCAAAGCTGTGCAGAGCTGGTGTGGAGAAGCAGGAAAATAGCCAATACGAGGCAGTTTTACCTAAAAACAAAATAAAAATGCCACTTTTCCTCAAAAACCAGGGCATAATTTCTCAAAATCCACCAAAACCACTCTGGGAAAGTGTATAGAAAAATACCTGCTAGGCTGGGCAACTTGGGATATATTTAATATATAGCTATTTAATGATACTATTACATTTAATATAATATTATTATCATTTTATTTAATGCCTACAGCCAGCCAGACAAGGCAGAGGGACAAGGAACTCCAAGGACCTGACCCCTTCCTTAAAATATTCCACTTTGCACCTGAACCCTGTGGGTTTTCTGAAGCATTGTAACCCAGGCTGGAATAAAAGCAGCTCCTTGGGAAAAAAAAAATCAATGTGGGAGAAGTGGTTCTGCTTCCTCTCCCACCTTAGAGAATGAATAGTGAAGGAATAAGTTACAGTTTTCAGGAAGTTTGAGGAAAAAATGGATTTTGAAACCCCAGAGTGCCACCTCGAGGCTGATTTAGAGGAAAAAGCTGAATTTCTGCTTTCTTGTTAATATTAAGGGTGATGCTTTGGGGTGTTTAGCTGCCCAGGAAGCATCTCTTCCAGCTGAGATCCATGCTCAGCTCCTAGGAGTGGGATGGGAGCGGGATCCTCTCCCTGCCAGGAGGAAATTGGAGTGATGGGGCTGGGATGCCACATCCTTACCCTCTGCCATCCCACTGCCCAAGGGCATCAAAAACCTGCTGAGATGGCTCATCCATCCCATTGTCAGCCAGCTCCATGCCCTAAAAGCTTTAGGCAGGTTTTTGGGGTTTTTTTTTTTGGGGGGGGGGGGGAAGATCCCAAGCCAACCCCAAGCAGAGTTTGGTGCCAATCTCCCTCCATTTTTCTGCCTCTTTTCACCCAGCTCCAGCCACAAAACCCTCCATGGCTGCTTTAAGCACCAGTGCCTCTTTGCTTTGGCACAGAGGTCTCATCAAGGAGGCTGTAAAACCCCAAAAAGGTTGATTTGCCCACACCAAACCCCACCCAGGGGAGATTTAGGGGCAGAGTGTGTCACACCCCCCCAAAGAGCATCCGCAGCCCTGCAACCACCAAGCTACAAGAGATACTCCTAGGAAGGTCTTTCCTCTGTATTTTTCACAGCTTTTGGGGTTATTAAACCCCAAAAAGGTTGATTTCCCCACACCAAACCCCACCCAGAGGAGATTTAGGGGCAGAGTGTGCCACACCCCCCCCAAAGAGCATCCACAGCCCTGCAACCACCAAGCTACCAAGAAATGCTCCTAGTAAGCTCCTTCCACTGCGGTATTTACAACACCCCCAGGTTATTAAACCCCAAAAAGGTTGTTTTTTCCCCTGCTAAACCCCAAAAAGGTTGTTTTTTCCCCCACCAAACCCAATCCAGAGGAGATGCAGGGACAGAGTGTGCCACACCCCCTCCTGCAGAGCATCCACAGCCCTGCAACCACCAAGCTACCAAGAGAATCTCCTAGTAAGATCCTTCCTCTGTATTTTTCACAGCAGCTCCAGGTTATTAAACCCCAAAAAGGTTGATTTCCCCACACCAAACCCCACCCAGAGGAGATGCAGGGACAGAGTCTGTCAAGCTCCCCTCAAAGAGCATCCACATCCCTGCAACCACCAAGCTACAAGAGATGCTCCTAGGAAGGTCTTTCCTCTGTACTTTTCACAGCTTTTGGGGTTATTAAAGCCCAAAAAGGTTGGTTTTTCCCTCACCAAACCCCACCCAGAGGAGATTTAGGGGCAGAGTGTGTCAAGCCCCACAGTCAGTGTTTGGCTCCTGGCTCTGCAGCACATCTTGCAGAAAGAGGAAATGGAGGCTGCTATTTTTATACCTTTTTTTTTTTTCTTTTGGTCAGATGAACCAAATGTAAACTAAATGCTGACATGAAGGAGCAATGGGGAAGAAGTTTTGCAGCCAGAGAAAGTTTAGCAGTGGCCAAGCAGTTCCCACGCCTGTTCTCCTGCAGGAGGGGATGGGATCTGGGGCAGGGGATGGGGTTTCATGGTTGAAATATTCCTGCAAAGGGCCCAAAGCAGCTTCAGAGTCAATTTGGGACTCGTGTTGGAACAACCAGGACTGGGTTTTATCTGCACCTAATGCTGGAATAACCAACACTGGGATTTATTCCTTGCAAACCCAGCAGGTGATACCTGCAAGCAAGCAGCTGAGAAGAGTTTTTAGGGTGAACGTGGAGTATGAATAGGAAAATAATTTCTATTTAAGCAGAGATTTGTTCAAAGCCACCCAGGATTGGTGTTGCACAGCTGGCAGCAGGGTTTGGGCCAGGGGTTTAGAACAGAACTGGGTCTGGTGGCTCTGGACACCTCCAGGAAGGTGACAACGTAAAGGAGAGGGAAATTCCTGTCCCCTTGATGGGGAGGAACCAGCAGAGCAAGGGCAGGTGATGCCCTTAGCCCTGCCCAAGCTCTTCAAGAAGATTCCTGGAGCAGGAGTCAAAGTCCCTCCATCCAGCTTTGGGAATGAAATCATTTCTACCCAACCCCAAGCCTTAAAGCAAACCTGCCAGCAGCTCAGCTCCAGCTCTCCCAAAAAGGATGGAGCAGCTATTTCAAACCAAAGCTCACAGCTCCAACCTTAAAAAAAAAAAGAAAAACAATTAAAAAGGGAACAACCAAGCAGCTCAAGCCTTTCCCCTCCCTCCAGCAAGCCCAGAGAAGCCCAGGTTACCCAGCCAGCAAGGTACATGACCTGCTCTGACCACTGAAGCATCAGAAAATAAAAATAATCCAACCATGCTGCAGCCAAGCACTTCCTTCCCTCCTCCTCATCATCATCAGCCAGAGCAGGTCGGGGCAAAGAAGCAGGGTGGGGAGGTGGCTTTCTAAAAGTGAGGTTTGTTTGCTGTGTAAAGGGTGGAAATAAAGGTAAAGAGGCTGATTTTTGGGGTGTGACCAGCTCTGCCCCAAAGAACAGGAATCATTCTCCTTCTTGCCTGGGCTTCCTCCAGGTGATGGAAAGCCTGGAAATGCAGCTGGAAGTGATCCCTGGGAGAGGTTAAGGAGAGGAAAGTGGATGCTGGAGGGGGGTTTGCTGTTTATACTCCAGAAAGTGAGTGGGGTAAATGAGCTCCAGGCTGGGAAGGATGAGCTGGAAAACCTTGAGAGCCCAGGTCCCTGCTGGCTGGAGTGTCTCCAGCTGTGAGCTCTGGGATGGAAATTTGCCACTGATTTAATAATTACCTCCAGATTTACTGCTTGCCATGAGCTGAGCTGAGGAACAAAAGGGAAAAGGAGAGCTCTGGGGATGGGAAAGTTTCCCTGGAGGGGTTGGGGGATGGGGTCGTGCCTTGGGCAGGACATGGACCAAAGTGCAGCAGCAGAATCAGAGAATTATAGGGTAATTAAGGTTGGAAAGGACCTTCAGGATCATCAGCCCTACATCACCTTAACCTCTAAATCACCTCCCAAAGCATCACATCTACCCACTCCTTTTAACAACCCAGGGATGGGAAGAGAGCTTCTGTTTTAAATTTTTTAATGTTTTAATTTTTAATTTTTTTTCTTGGGTTTTACATTTTCCAGACCTTGCAGATTTGCACTTTTGAAGACCTGTGCTGGTAATCCCTGCTTACCAGGCCATTTTTCCCATTATCAACTGGACAAACCCCCCCACAATTGACATTTTTCCCACTCGAATTGAGAGGCCAGGTCAATGTCTGATGTGTAGAAAAGATCCACGGGGACTGAACAGTGGGAGGTCTGGCAGAGCTTGCAGTGCTCAACAGCAAAATAAAATAAAATTAAATTAAATTAAAACCTTTTTACATCTTCCATGCAACAGTCAAGCCTGGGGAAAGAGGCTGGGACAGAGCTGTGCAAAGCAGCAGCTTCAGCTGCCCCAAGGTCTAAGCTTGCAGGAAAGATGCTTTATTTCTGGGGAGTTTGGAAGGCAGGGAAAGGCAGCCTGGCAGGCACAGCCACTGGGTGGCAACCACCACCCAGCTCCAGCACCCCTGGGACCCCCTGAGCATCCTTTCCCCCCCCCCCCCATGCAAATGCAGGGAGAGCTGGTGGCAGGAACTTGCAAAGACAGCTCAGCAAATACAGGAACAGGGGCTCAGCCAAGCTGCCAGGGAGTTCAAGTTTGGGTATTTTTTTATTTTACTGCTTTTTTTTTATTATTATTTTCTCAGTGCTCATTTGCCTGTTGGAGGGCACCCTGCTGCATCTTGCTGGGCTTTGGTGGCCTGTGGCCCAGCAGGGTGGCACTGTCCCCATCCTGCTGCCCTTTGATAAGTGACACTGTCCTTTGCACTGTCCTTCATCTGTAAAAGCTCCTGTTGTCCCCTCCCTGGCTGCTTTGAGCTGCTGTCCCCTGGGCAGGCTCCAGGGGAGTTGCTCTGAGCTGCACCCAAAGGGTTGGTGCAGTCCCCTCCTGGTTTGGGGTCAGGACCAAAGGGCTGGAGAAGGAACCTGTGGGCTGGGAACCTTCAGGATGGAGCTGGAGGAGGAGTGGATGTGTTGCTGCTGCTGCAGGGTTCCTTCACAGCCCTGGGTTTATCCCTCTGTGTCCACTGCCCTGTTTGCAGGGACATCACCTTGACCCTGGTGTTGTGGGGACATCAGCACCACCCCTGGTATCAGGAGGCCAAGGGTCTATCTGAAATCCTAGCATGCTTAAGCTGTGGTTCTGGAGCCTTTTATCATGCAGACTGCAGAAGGACACAGTTTAAACTCCAAGACCTGATGATTCATGTCCACACAGCAAGCAGCAAACCACTGCACACACCTCTGGTTGGTGTTGGCTCTACCCAGAACCCCATCACAGCTTTCAGAGCTGCTTTACCACCTGCACCCCCTGCTAAATAACCTTCCAAAACCCTGTTCATCCCTCTTGCAAATGATATTTTACCCTGAGCTTGACTCCTGAGGGCCAGGCTGGTTTTGCAGAGCCCCAGGATGTTGGGTTGATGGTCATGGAGGAAACCACCCCCCTGGGGAAGGTGTTTTGCCTTGAACTCAGCAGAACCACCTCTCCCCCCCTCCCCAAACCACTGCCCACTGGGAAGGAGGTGATGGGAGAGCATCAACTCTGGTCAGTGAGTAAGAGGCTGTGGTTGCCCTCTGGTTTTGTGGGGCCAAGCTCCATGGCTCCCCGTGCTGCTGTAGGTCCTGGGGCTTGAGGCTGTGGTTGGTGCTGGAGAAACATCTGCAGTGGTCACAGGGAGAGGAATTGGAGAGGAGAACCAAGGCACTGCTAGAGCAGGAGAGCAAAAGGTACCTGGGGCTGGGGGAAGAGGAGAGGGAGGAATGATGGAGAGGTTTGGTGGTGGTGGAGGACTTGCTCTGACATCCCTGGTGCTTCCCCAACATGAGTTGTCTGGGGGAAAGGGGGAAGACTGGGATAGAAGGGGGGATGGAAGGAGAAACAGGGAGGAAGTTGGAGAAAGGGGTGTGAGATGCCCTGCAAGGTGCATCTGCCCTGGACTTGGGCTTGCTGAAGGAGCAGATCATCAACCTGCTGCTTCCTGGAGAGGCTGAGGTGGAGGGGACCAACACCCCAGCCCAGCTGAAGGAAGAAACTAAAGGCTGCCAGAGCCACTTCTGCTGGGAGGTGGTTAAAGCAAACATCCTGCAGGCTGCCAGCCAGGCTGCTGCCTCACTCTGCAGCCAGCTGGGTTCTCCCTCCACATACTCTCCCTGTTGGAGATGACCACCCATGGCAAGGCAGAAGTTTGCCATCAGCTCAAGACAATCTCCCTCTTTCCAACTCCAAAAAGAGTAGTGAGCATCAAACCATCTCCTTCTCATTGGATGAAGGCAACAAGTGAAGAATTGACAGGGGTGGGAGCTTCCCAGAAGAGGTGGAGCTGATACCCTGGGCTCTCACCCACGTTCCTGAGCACCCAAAGTCATCTCTCAGGTTGCTCAGGCTAATGATTAAACAGGAAAATGCCTTAATAGTTTACGAGAAGTTTGAGGGCCACCAACATCTGCTCCCCAGGCACAGCTGCCAAAGTTTCCAGGAAATCCACTCAGCCTTTTTCATCTTGCTTGTTGGATGTTGGGACTCAGCCCCGGTGACACCATTTAACTGAGAGTCTCAGATTAATGTCCTGGTTTTAACCATGCAGATGGGCTCATGAGGGCTGGGTGAAGAGATGTTCAGGCACGAAGGGACTTTGTTCTGACAGTTTTCCTATATGGATATTCACAGAATCCCAGAATCATTTGGGTTGGAAAGGAGCTCTGGGATCATCAAGTCCAACCCTTGATCCACTCCCCCCGTGGTTCCCAGCCCATGGCACTCAGTGCCACATCCAGGCTCTTTGGAAAGATCTCCAGACACGGAGAATCCACTACTTCCCTGGGCAGCCCATTCCAATGCCTGATCACCCTCTCCAGAAAGAAATTCTTTCTCATCTCCAACCTAAACCTCCCCTGGCACAACTTGAGACCCTGCCCTCTTGTCTTGCTGAGAGTTGCCTGGGAAAAGAGCCCAACCCCCCCTGGCTCCAACCTCCTTTCAGGGAGTTGGAGAGAGTGATGAGGTCTCCCCTGAGCCTCCTCTTCTCCAGCCTCAACACCCCCAGCTCCCTCAGCCCTTCCTTCCTCACAGGAATTCTGCTGGATCCCTTCCCAGCCTCCTTGCTCTTTTCCGCATCTCCGCACCCACAACCTGGCGAGCAGGCTCTCCCAACCCTGAAGGCCACAAGGTTGCCAGGAGGTGTTTCTGGTTCTGATTCCTGGTGGCCAACCTGCCCACCAGCTCCTCCCAGTTGACCTCCAGGAGCTGTTTCCCTGGGTGGCACCAGCAGGCTGTGGCTCCAGAGCTGTTTTTACGGGAAGCTCCGTGCGGCTGAGCCGCGGTGCCCACGCGGAACTGAGCTCCCTGCTGCAGTTTCACACAGGTGGAACCAAGAAGAAGAGAAGGCACCCACACCCAGAGCCCTGCCTTGGTTTCATTGGTGAACCACATGGGTTTGTTGAGTTGTTTTTTTTCTTCTCGGCCCCCCCCCCCAAAATTACTCCAACCCGGTTATTTCCCCCGAAACCATCACTCAGCCAATGGGAGCCAGGCTTCTCACCCAATATTCCAGTGTTGCCTTTTATGGGCAGAATTGGGCCTCTCCGAAGAGCTAAAAAAAGAGGTGAGAATGGTCCTCAGGGAGATGCAGGCTGGTGGTTGTAGGGTGTTCCATGATCTGCTCCCATCACCACACCTCCGAGCCAGAAAAAGGGGAAAAAACCTCACTGGGCAGATGGTGATGATGTTGGTGGGCTCAAAAAATGGAGCTGAGATGATGGATGTGGAGAGCACTGATGGATGTGCTGTGGGGCAAACAGCTTATTGGGGCTCAGGAAATCAGTAGTGGGCACCATAACTGATCCTGGTTGTGGTTCTGGGAAGATTTCCAAGGCTTGGCCAAGAGTTGGACCCTTGTTGTCCTTGTTTGATTGGTGTGGGGGAAAAATGCTAACAGAGAGACCTCAGTCCAAGCAAGGAAAAGCCTTCCTCCTCCCACCCATCATCATATGAACAGTGGTTTCTGTTCTTGGGTGACATTTCCAGAGCTCAGCCTCAAAGCTCTTGGGACTGCAACACCTCAAGCGGAGGTCAAACCTTTGCCAACCCAAACCTTCCCAGAACTGAAGATGTTTAGACCTTCAGAGGTTTTTTTTTCTGAACACCTCCTTGTTCCCAACCCAGCAATCACACACCACCCTCTGCTTATCTCCTCCTGCCCTTGAGAAGAGGCAGATAAGGCAGATAACTATCGAGCCATAAAGGAAACCACTTTCCCACTCTGACCTTGAACATCCTTCCTGAGGGACCTGTAGGGAGCACTACACTTTCTCCTCACCAGCCACAGGATTTGTAATTATTGGGTCTGTTCAAGCAGGACGAGCTAGCAGAAACCATCTTGAAGAGCCAGGGACTCAAACCTTGACCTCTGCTAGGAGCAACTCCACCAGATCCGGCCCTGGGTGCTGACGTCTCCATCCACCCACCAGTGCTTACCCTGCAGCTGAGGGCTTTTGCCCTCCAAAAAATGAAGTCTATTTCACAAGCTGAATATATCTCTTCGTAATTTATGACTCTCTTAATTCCACTCTCAGCTGGAAAGAGAAACAAATTACTGGAAGAGATTTATTTTTTTTTTAAAAAAAAAAAGGGTTGGTTGAAGCAACCGTAGAGCAACGTTTGACTCCTGTCCTGTCTCACGCAATCCTTATTCTGGACCAGCCCTGTAAGGTAAATAAATTCTCAGGGAACATGTTTATTCCTGGCCCCCAAATCTATTTCCTCATTCTTTTTGTATTTAAGACTCTTTTTCCCTCCATGATCTCAACAAAGTGCTTGGTTAGAAGGCAGATTCCTCTGCCCAGCAAGAACAAAAGTGATCGGTGCCACTAAAAGAGGATTTACCCAGCCTCATGATGGGCCTGGGTTGAGTCTTTGTCACCTAAAAACCCCTGGAGCCCAGGTAGGAAATTTGGTGCAGATGAGCAGGGGAAAAACCTGAGAGTTTCAGCCCAGTCCCTCCAGCCCGAGCCAGCCAGGGGCTCTGGTTTCTCTGGTTTCTCTGTGCCTGACAGCCCCGCTGGGTAAAATTAGAACATGGGAAGTTTCAGGAACAAATTCTCAAATGTGCTTCAGTTGCAAGAAGAGAAAAGAAATTAGCACCAGGGGAAAAATTTCCTCCTGGGCTGAAACTCATGTCTTGACAAGTGAAGAGAGAAACACCCTCCCCTCCCTGAGGTGCCGAGCATGGGAATGGGTGGAGGAGACTGAGAATTTTGTCTCCAACCACCTTGACCTAGAATTTTGTGCTTCTTTATACCAAAAAAAAAATCGAATTCTGGAGCAAATCACTCGTGCAATTTCTACTTTCTAATTTCTGCTCATTAAAGGGCTGCGGTGCCAGGAGAGGTAGGAACAGAAGGAGCATTTCTGGGCATCCAAATCAGCCCCGGGACTCATCTGAAAAGCCTGTGTAATGTTGCTGTATAAATTCATGAGCCTCTTCCTCCCAGGAGCCTTGCTTTAGTGCCAAAAAGATATTGCAGAATTGCAGCAATCAGAAAACAATAAAGAGCTGGGGAAAAAAAACGCTGATGAAAGAGTCTGGGAAAATTAGGGGTAGTTAGAAAGACAAATGAGAAGGAATAAAATCCCCATATTAAATAATTGGTGGGAGGCAGGAGGTAGATGAAGAGTTGTTTACGTGGCTTGGACTCTGAGCACAAGGAGCCATCAGATGAGAGGAATAAATGGGAAATTAACACACACACCACCCCCCCAAAGGGCAACATTTTCTCTTGGCAGAGGTAGCGAGCCCAGGGACTTTGCTGCCACATTCCCCAGCCACCATCTGAAGGGGTTCACCTGAGGGACAAGGATGCCATGTGCTGTCCCATGAAGAGTAATAAAAGCAGGCTGAGAGGGCTCTCAGAACCCCAGCCTTCCCCCTTGCCTCTCCTGATTTTTTTTTTTTTTCCTTTAAACATCTGGTGGGAAGCAGCTGATGGACCAGGGGACTGAAGCAAGAAGTCTGGTGAGGTCTTGAAGTTTGCCAGGAGACACCTCAGCCACGTTTCTCCCCAGGCCTTGACCAGTGCTGGGGGGATTTCAGATAAAACTTCACCATTCATCCCTAAGGACTGTCGTTTTTCCCTAAGAACTATCATTTATCCCTCAGGACCATCATACATCCCTAAGGACCATCATACATCCCTAAGGACCGTGTTTCATCCCTTAGGACCATCATTTATCCCTAAGGACCATCATACATCCCTAAGGACCATCATACATCCCTTAGGACCATCATACATCCCTTAGGACCTTGTTTCATCCCTTAGGACCACCATACATCCCTTAGGACCATCATTCATCCCCTAGGAGCATCATACATCCCTAAGGAGCATCATACATCCCTAAGGACCACCATTCATCCCTAAGGAGCATCACTCATCCCTTAGGACCATCATACATCCCTTAGGACCATCATACATCCCTCAGGACCATCATTCATCACTAAGGACCATCATATATCCCTAAGGACCATCATTTATCCCCAAGGACCACCATACATCCCTTAGGACCATCATACATCCCTAAGGAGCATCATTCATCCCTTAGGACCATCATACATCCCTTAGGACCATCATAAATCCCTCAGGACCATCATTCATCACTAAGGACCATCATACATCCCTAAGGACCATCGTTTATCCCCAAGGACCACCATACATCCCTTAGGACCATCATACATCCCTAAGGAGCATCATTCATCCCTTAGGACCATCATACATCCCTAAGGACCATCATTCATCCCCTAGGACCATCATACATCGCTTAGGACCATCATACATCCCTAAGGAGCATCATTCATCCCTAAGGACCGTGTTTCATCCCCTAGGAGCATCATACATCCCTAAGGAGCATCATTCATCCCTTAGGACCATCATACATCCCTAAGGACTGTCATTCATCCCTAAGGACTGTCATTCATCCCTACAGATGACCTTAGCTCAGAGATTCCTGGTAATCCAGCTCATTAATATTTAATTCCAGGTTGGAACATGAGGGAGGTGATGTTCCCACTGAGCCCTGGTCAGGGCATCCTGCTAGGGGGGGGTTTATAAATAATTCAGGGTTAAACAGCAGCCACACAGCAAAGCTGAGGGAGGTTTCTGGCCCAGGATGGGGAGAATCCCAGAAACCAAACCATATTTCAAGGAGGAAAGTGATGGTACCTTCTTGCAGGGATGTTTCAAGGAGCCCAGATGATTTTTTTCCCCCTTGTTTTATTATAAGTTGTACAATACTTGTTGGGGTTTTTTCCCCCACCCTAAATCTCCAGCTCCCAGAGTCCTGACATTACATCAGAAACCTTCTTCCTTTTTTCTTTTTTTCTATTTTTTTTTTTTAAAAACAAGAACTGCCAAAGCTCTCCAAATCTCCAAATGCAGAGACAAAGACTCAGGAGAGTATTTTCACAAAACCTGTGCTTTTTTAATACAAGTTTCCTGGGTTCTTTGGGGTCCAGCTTGTGGCATTTTTGTACATTTTGAATTTTTTTTTCATTTATTTTTCATTTTCTTTTTTTGCAAAACTATTGACCCTGTCAAAAGCAAGATGATGGCTAGCCAGGAAGATAAAATAAAAATTAAATCAAATAACTGAAGCCTTAATCCTGCCTCTTTAATTCTGCTGAGCATTTCCAAGTGCTTAACCCTCTGCTCGAAAGTGAAAATAAAAGACAAGACGAAGGTCACTTATTCCATGCTGGGGGGGGTGGAGTGTGCTCAATTTTCACAAATAACTCTCCCAGAAGTTTTATGAATGGCTTCTCAGATTTCTTGGCAACTCCAACATCCCCAAAAGGCCTCCAGCAACTGGGACTGGTCCAGATCCATTGCACGGGGATCCCAAGCCACCAAAACCCAGCTTGGGAAGGTCCCCATCCCTACACCCTAGGGTAAAAATGAGCTCCCCATTTCATTGCCACCCTTCCAGGTGAAGAAATATTCCTAAGGAAAGAAAGGGATGGCTGCAATTGTTCACTTTCCTTTCCTGATGTCCCTCTTGCAGCCTCAGATGGGGACGTTTGAAGGAGAAGAGCCCAGACACTGAGGACCTTGACGTTCAAAGCTGCACTGCAGATGTCCTGCTCTAAACAGTATTTTTAGTTCAGGAGCAAAAAAAAAAACCACCAACCAAGCCAGAATTCCTGGAATCTCAGCTCCTGGTTTATTTGAGTGACTTGCTAGGAAAAAAAAAAGTCACAAACCACAGTTGTCTTGCAAGTGGCCAGAGGTCCCAGTTTGAAACCTCATCGTGTTTTGAGTTTTTCTCCTCACTGCTTTGCCTCAACAGTCCAGACCAATTCCTTAGCAGCCAGCAGTACCTAGAATTTAAGATCAGATTTTCCCCTCTGTTTTTTCTTTCCTTTTTCTTTTTTCCCCTCTCCAATCAGCAAAACATTTTCCTCTAGGCTAGGAGAAAATGTCACAGCACTGCATGGTTTCCATCACAGACTTGAAGGCATGGTGGCCAAAGGGTATGACTGAAGCAAGTTTTTCTACATGGTGGGATATTTTTAATATTCTATGGCTCCTAACCCATGAGAAAAAACCCAAAAGCATCTTTAGATGTCCCCAGCAGTCACAGCATCTCACCCATGTCCTGAGAGGTGGCATCAGGTCTGGCTTGGGGATAGGCTTGTGTGTGAGATGGGCTTTTCTACCCTCACCTTCATTTTCTGTCAGACTTCTTCTGCCATTTGGAAAGTTTTGGGCAGAATTAGTGTTTTCTCAAGCCACAGACAGGCTCCTAAAAAAATAAAAATGTCTAAATGCCAGGAATTTCTGGGAATAGGACTCCCAAACCTGCCTTGCACCACGGTGTTGCTGTGCATCTGGCAAGATACTGAAAATCTGTTTGGTTTGGAATGAATTGGCCTCCTTCCTTTTTTGAGCTGCAGGAGCATCCTTGGAGAAGAAGAGGAGATGTTCCTTTCCAATCCCTTTCCCTGATGCTCCTCCCAGGGATTCAGGGTGGATTTTGGCTGCCTCCTTCCACAGGGGCATCCCTTGAGGTGAACCCCCCCGAGGAGATGGAGGCCAGAGGAGAAGCAGAGCTCTTTGCTCTCTTGCTGAGGGTTTTGGTGCATCGGTGGGGTTATGTTTCCTTCCCTGGGGGAGCAGGCAAGCAGCAGGCTGAGCAGATGCCCAGGGCCAAGCAATGGTGTTGCACAACCCCAGGACAACCCCAGCTCCCAACCGTCAGGGCTGCTGAGAGTGGGGAGGATGTGCAAGTCGATAGCTTTGCAGCTCCCCCTTCTATTCCCCCCCCCCATCTCTCCACCCATCCCCCCTTCTCTGGGTCTTTTTATACTTTTAGAGAAGTTAAGCTCATCCTAAGTTCCTCTCCCACAGATTGTTCCTGTTGTTGCTGCTCCGACCCCACAGATCATGTGGCTCGGTGTGACCTGGGCACAGCAGTGATGGGAGCCCCCCCCAGACACACAAGAAGAGACAGAGGGGACAGAGATCCCTCAGGCTCCACCAGTTGGTTGGGTTTACCCTGTTTGCCATCCTTCTGGCTCTCAATCCATCCCTTCAGGCACCTTGGCCCAAAAAACCCAACGCTCTCTGTTCCTCTCCCTCTGAAATTGAAGCTCCAAAAAAAAAGTTGAGTGACAAGAAAATAAAATGGGTTCTCCTTTCTAAAGGGCATCCCTTGACATGAAGGGCAGGGTCATGCAGAAAGGTGAAGCTTTCCCAGCCACTTTCTGGGTCTCCTTTAGCTTTTACCTGCTGCCCCATGGCCAGAATCTGAGCTCTGTGCCATTGGGATGCACTAAAGCATCACTGATCTCTGGGGCAGCATTTGCTCAGCCAGGAAAGTGAGCACACAGCTGGAGCTGGGCATGGCACCTGCCCAAAACTGGTCAGAAAACCTTCTGCAGAGAACAGTCCCAATGTCCCTGCCCTGCAGAGCCAGCCTGCACAGGTGAATATTTGAAATAATTCATGCCAGGGACTTGTTTGGGATTTTTCTCTCGATTCACAGCACAGTCCCTGCTGCAAACCTTGTCTGGAGGGAGCAGCTGGTGAGCCAAAAGAGCCAAGGCCTTGCTGGGTTAGCCAAGAAACAGGATGGTGAATAAAAGCTCTGCCTGTGCTGTTGTATTTACAGCTGGAACAGGTGGGGAAGGGGCTCAGGATGTGTGGGGAGGAGGGGGAGAGCAAAGCCAGAGCCAAACGATGCCAAAAATCCTGGTGTGAGAGGTGCTGGGGCTTTGGTTTCTCCATCTGCAAGCCCCCAGGGTAACTAGAAGGAGCCAGTGCTGGAAGAAGGCAGCAGATACCAGCCAGGATTGTGCTCTTATCTCACTACCAAGGCCATTAAAGCCATCTGAATTTATGACAGCAAGAAAAAAAAAAAAAAAAACACAAACTGAAAATATCATTGGGAAATGTTTCAGGGGTGGGAGGTGGGTGCCAGGGGAGCAGCCCCACCTTGCACTGCCACCATCCATCCATCCATCCATCCATCCCTCCATCCCTCCATCCCTCTATCCCTCCATCCTTCCATCCTTCCATCCCTCCATCCCTCCATCCCTCCATCCATCCATCCATCCATCCATCCATCCATCCATCCATCCTTCCATCCCTCCATCCCTCCATCCCTCCATCCATCCATCCATCCTTCCATCCATCCATCCATCCATCCCTCCATCCATCCATCCTCCATCCCTCCATCCCTCTATCCCTCCATCCTTCCATCCTTCCATCCCTCCATCCATCCATCCATCCATCCATCCATCCTTCATCCATTCATCCATCCATCCCTCCATCCTTCCATCCATCCATCCATCCATCCATCCATCCATCCATCCCTCCATCCCTCCATCCCTCCAACTCCTCTCCATCCTCCAAGCATGCAGAACCCTTTCTCACCAGCCCCCAGCCCCACTTTCCCCACATTTCTCTCCCCAGTAACATCCTTCTCTCTTTATTCTTTTTTCCCTTGCTTTGCAGAGCCTTCAACCCTTCCAATGGGGAAAGAGCAGAGAGGGGATTTGGGGGAAGTGGTTTCTCACAGCCCTAAAAAACCTTTCCCTGGAGCAGGAGCCCCCTGAGGCAGGACCCCTGGCCATGCACCATGGGGAGGTTGGATTCATCCACGGGGCTTCATCCTGGTGCCCTCTTCCCATCACCATGGAAAACCCCACCTGCTCCCATATATGTGTATAAATATATATATTTTATTTTCATTTTTTCCCCTCTAACAGCTCCACATGTGGTTTTCACAGCCACAGAGGCTGCCAGCAGAGCCAGGCTCCTGTTGGCCTCTGCTTTTAGTCAATCAGCCTTAATTAAAGCTGACTCTAATGGCTTTTAATGAGTGGGGATTCTTCCTGTTCGTGCACAGGAATATTTCCACTGTTCACTTCCCAGCCTGTGGTTGTTATTTCTAGGGAGACATTTCCCTCCCCCTGTCCCTCCCCTCTCAGGGATCCTCAGGCACATTTTTCCAGCTGGATTGGAAACTCCTCATTTCAGGGATTGCTTTGCCTTGCTTTCAAAGTCAGCAGTGCTTTTCTGCAAGCCAGGCTCTTGTATTTATTATGAACAGAACAGCAAGTTTTTTAATGGCAGTTACTAGGAATAAAAATAAAACCACACTTTGAACAAACCCCTTTTCTTTTTTGGTTTGTTTTGGGGTTTTTTGTTCATTTTCTTTGGTTGATTGGGTTTCTTGTATCATTAGGATAAGGATATTTGATATTTGGATATTTGGATAATTTTATTCTTTTATATAAGACACAAGGTTCAATTTGTACCTGTTAAATAATCCCCAGGCTCACTATAGGATCCTGAGTAAAAACCTTCACACTTGGAATGCCCCAGAGTTCTTTTGGAGGTGGAATTTAAAAGAAACCATGAAGAGAAATGTTCTCAGCCCCTTGGTGTGTGCAGGGGAAATATTGAACAGGGTGTCTTGAAGGGGCTGATTGAACTTCAGTGCCTGAAGGGGCTCCAGGAAAGCTGGGGAGGGACTTTGGGAGGGGATGGATTTAAACTGGAAGAGGGGAGATTGAGATGAGACATCAGGAAGGAATTCTTTGGGGTGAGGGTGCTGAGCCCCTGTCCCAGGTTTCCCAGAGAAGCTGTGGCTGCCCCATCCCTGGCAGTGTCCAAGTCCAGGTGGGATGGGGCTTGGAGCATCCTGGGCTGTGGGAGGTGTCCCTGGGCATGGAGAAAAGGTTGATCATTAAGGTCCCATTAAATTACCATGGGCCAGGCAAAAAAAACCCACCCAAAGAACCCCAAATCCCAGCTGGGCAGCACTCAGTGCCCCCATCCCCCCCTATCCCCTCCATCCCCCCCCTGCCCCAGCCCCCTCCTCGTGTCCCAGCCCAGAAACCCATCGGAAAATTAAAATTAAGTTTCCTTTAACCATCAAAAAACTCTGTGGCCAGGCTGATTAATTTAGGTGAGAGCTCCAGCCAAGCAGAACCAGGACTGGGCTGTCCCCTGCCTTTGAGCAGCCCCCACTCTTCTCTCCCCCCCTCTCTCGTGTGTTTCCTGCTCTCACCCAACCCCACAGTTCCTGGGATGGTTTGGGTTATTTTTATTATTTTATTTTATTTTGCAATTAAACCCCCAGACCCTCCCCAGCACCCACCATCATGCCTCAGCACCCCATCAGGAAGGGTAAAGGGTGATGAGTCTAAAAGGGAGGTAGAAAAGGGTTTTCTTTGGGTCCATCCTCCATCATTTCAACACAAAACCTTTTCTTTCCCCCTCTGTGGCTTCTTGCATGCAAGCAGCAGCAGTGAAGCCCTTTCTTGGGAAAGCTGTGGTTCAAGGAGGAGGGGGGTGGGGGTTTTACAGGGTGGGGGGAATAGGGAAATGCTCCTGAGATGCTGCATTTAAAGCCTGAGCTGTTTTTTAACATTTTTTATCTTTTTTTTTTTTTAATCTCAGTTTTGCACTGGGGGACCCCATGGGAGCCCTTTGGCCACACCAGGGAAGAAGAATCCTGGTTCCTGACACCTCTCCCTCCTGCCCCAAACCCAAAGAGAAGGAAGAAAATGATCTACCCAGGAGATGGTGAAAAAAAGGCTCAAAAAGGCTGCAAACAGCAGGGAAAAGCCCTTGGATGCCGTGCTGCAAGGTGAGGGCTGAGGTGCTCCAGTCCTGGGGCAGCATCCGAGCCAAAAATGAGATTTCATACCTGGGAAAAAGGCTGTGATGTCTGGCCACAACAACCCCATGGGGAGCTCCAGGCTGGGCACAGAGTGGCAGAAAGGGACCTGGGAGTCTGGATTGCCAGGAAGCTGAAGAGGAGCCAGCAGTGTGCTCAGGTGGCCAAGAAGGCCAATGGCATCCTGGGCTGGCTCAGGAACAGCGTGGCCAGCAGGTCCAGGGAAGGGATTCTGCCCCTGTGCTCAGCCCTGGGGAGGCCACAGCTTGAGTCCTGTGTCCAGTTCTGGGCCCCTCAGCTCAGGAAGGAGATTGAGGTGCTGGAGCAGGTCCAGAGAAGAGCAAGGAGGCTGTGAAGGGATCCAGCAGAATTGCTGTGAGGAAGGGCTGAGGGAGCTGGGGGTGTTGAGGCTGGAGAAGAGGAGGCTCAGGGGAGACCTCATCACTCTCTACAACTCCCTGAAAGGAGGTTGGAGCCAGGGGGGGGTTGGGCTCTTTTCCCAGGCAACTCTCAGCAAGACAAGAGGGCAGGGTCTCAAGTTGTGCCAGGGGAGGTTTAGGTTGGAGATGAGAAAGAATTTCTTTCTGGAGAGGGTGATCAGGCATTGGAATGGGCTGCCCAGGGAAGTAGTGGATTCTCCGTGTCTGGAGATCTTTCCAAAGAGCCTGGATGTGGCACTGAGTGCCATGGGCTGGGAACCACGGGGGGAGTGGATCAAGGGTTGGACTTGATGATCTCTGAGGTCCCTTCCAACCCAGCCAATTCTATGATTCTATGAAACCAACTGCCCCCCATCCCCCAAGCTTCTTCCCATTTCCTACTCGCCTTGGTGCAGGGGTTACTGTTGGGTAATGCCTCTTTTGTTGAAAAATTGCACCATAAACAGCCAACAGGGAAGGAAATAAATAATTGCTAATAAATGTCAAAGTAGATCAACAAACCAGAGAGGCCAAGGAAGAGCAGTTTTTGGGGTTTTTTTTCCCCTTTCAGCTCGGAAAAGAACTTATTTTATTGCTAGTTTCTTTTTTTCTGCTTGGTTCTTGCAAAGATTTGGTTTAATAAAAACAATTTCAGTACCTTGCAGGGGAGTTGCTGCTTTGTCCTGTCCTCAGACTGGGTTAAAATGCTGTCTGACTCCTCTGAAGTCTGCAACAAGCCTGGAAAACAACCAGTTTTTTTCCTGTAAGATAAGGAAAAGAAGGGGAAAAAAATAGTGGGTTTCTTCTGAGCACATGGGTTGCTCAGAGTAGTGGATGCAAAGGGATTTACTGGGCTGTAGGGTTGGAAATCTGGGAAATTTAGGGGGGGACTGAAGTTACAGATGATAATGTGCATCTCACTGATAGATAGGAAAAAAGTAAAATAAAATAAAATAAAATAAAATAAAATAAAATAAAATAGGTGTCCAGGTTCCTTTAAAGCAAGGCAGGAGAAAATAGTCTTTAAAGCCTTAAATGAACTGTGGAGTATAAATAAAGACAAAAATAATAATTAAAAAATCATATATAAAGATGAAACTGCTGGCACTTTACAGTTTGGGAGATTTCTGCTCCCCCAGCCCAACCTTTGCTGGAAGGAGCCCCAAGTTTTGGGTTGACCAACACAACCCTTCAGCCACTTGTTTGGCTGTATTTTATTTTAGTTTTTCCTTTAACAGAATGCAAAGAAACGACCCAACAGCTGCTCCTTCAGCACAAACCCCTGGCTGATATCATTTTGATGATTATTTTTTTAATTTTCCTTTTCCTTTGCTCCTCTTGGCTCAGCAGAAACCTGGAGGGGAAAAAAAAAAAAACTGGGAAACCTCAAGAGCAGAGAGGATGCTGAAATCAACAGTGAACCTGGGGCTTATTCCTTGTGGCTCTACTTGACTCCTGCCAGCTCTGCTTGTGGTTGAGATTACAGCCATAAATCACAAGCTGCAAATCTTTGAAATACCAGCTCTGATTTCACCCCACTGCAGGAAGGAGGAGGATGGGTGGGTTGTGCAAGGTGGAAGGAGCAGAACCGAGCTGCTGTGACCTCCCTGGGGTTCCATGTTGGGTTGAAGGGACTCAGAGAAGACCACACAGCTTTAGGGGTGCCACGAGCTCATGGATCACACCTGGAAAAATCAGAGAGAGGGTTTTTTTCCTGGCTTGAGAGCTGGAGCATCCTCGGGAGGCAGGATGGGGCTGAGCACGGATGCTGCCAGGAGTCTGTGGGTCCAAACTGGACCCACCAGGTGAGGTGAGGAGGCCAAACACCCTCAGGTTTTCATCTCCAAAAAGGAGATCTGTGGCCATGGAACATCTTAAACACTTTCTCTCCCCAAGCTGGTGACCCCTTGCCAAGGGGCTGAGCCCCAAGGTGATGGTTGGGACCCCCCATGCACCCCCAGGCTCCCACATTTCTCCTCCTGAGCCTCCTGGAGCAGCAAGAAACCCCCCGAGGTGCTCAGTTCTTCTGTTAACCCAGACCCAGTTTCACCTCGTGTTTCAGCACCTCCCAAAACTCCCCCTGGGTCCATATTTTTAGCCTTGGTCTCAGCTGTGAGACCTTTGGGGCCAGGCAGTTATTTTTAGGTATTTTTAGCCATGTCCATCTGTGATGGGTTGGGTGAAGGTTGGGGTGGTTTGAGCATCTGTAAGGCAGACCAGGAGGAGGAGGAGGAGAAACAGCTCCAGGGTTTTTGGGTCATGGCCGAGGAGGGGCCAAATGTGGAAGTGTCTCCTTCATCCTGGGTTTGGGGAGGGTTAAATAAAGAAAAGAGCCACTGGTGGCTTTTTTTTTTTTTTTTTTTTTTTTTTTTTGGGGTGCAGTTGTGAACAGAGCTGCCTGGTGGGATGTGGTTGGGTAGGAAGGAGCAGCCTGGGGTTCAAACCTCCTTGGGTGCAAAGCCCTGATGGGGCAGGAAAGGTGGAGAAGAGGAGATTTGGCCCCTTCTGCATTGCTTGTCCAGCTCCTCCTGCACCTCCTGGCTCAGCCCCAGAAACCTCAGCATCACTCTGCATTGCCCAAGGCCTGATGCAAGCCCAGCCTGCTGGGACTCACTCTCCCTTCACATCTTTGCCCTCCCAAGGGGCACCCATGGGAGATGCACAACACCCCCCCCACACCCCAACCCTTCCACCTCCCATTGCCCCAGAGCTTCCTCTTTCTCAGAATCAAGAATGATGTTTTTAACAAAAACAACACAACAAGAAGAATTCAAAACAAAACAAAACAAAAAAAGCAAGGATGGAACTTTTACTTTTAGGTGAGTTTTAGGGTGGGATTTGGGAAGTTGCCCCAGGTTTGGCAGCTTTCGACTTCGTCTTTTCACTTTTTAAAGTCTGCTGTGGTGGCTGAGACCTCCCTGCCCCTATCACACTGGAAATTCCCACTAATAGATGGAAAATTAAAAAAAAAACATCTCCAAAGGAGGCTCTGATTTCCCTCAAAGCTTCACCAGAGCCTCCAAAAGCTGATGGGAGCCAAAAGTCCACGTCATGGCTGTGAGGAACCCTTCAACCTTCCTCTGAACTGGTGGGGACCTCAGTGTCCTCTCCAGAGGTGGTCACCAAGGCCAGTGGTGATGCCTTGGAGCTGAGCAGTAACCAAGTGACCTTGTCCACACTGCTTCCCCATCACCCAAACCTTGCTGGGGTCATGGAGCCCCCCAGGACTCCAACCCTCACTGGGCAACGTAGGTCAGAGTCCAGCATCCCCTTTACCACCACTGGCCTGAGGGATATCCAGGAGGTCTGTGATAGAGCCTCCACCTCCAAAGTGGTCACCCAGAGCTACTTTGGCCTTTGCACTGTCCCTGGTGGACACCAGCACCCCATGACCATCACCCCATGGTGATGCTTCTTGTAGGGCCGCTCCGTGCCGCGCCGGCTGCTCTTCCCTTGCCCCTTCCTGCTCACTTCCTAGCTCAACAAGAGCCTGTGTTTGTCTTCAGGATTTATAAATAAAAGAAATAAACAAGGTCTTTTTTTTTTTTCTCCCTTTTTTTTAATTTTTTCTGGGTTTTTTGGGTTTTTTTTCTGTTCCAAATTAGCCCCTGGCAGACGCCGCCAGCTCGGTGGAAGCTTCGGTTTCCTGTCTGTTTCTCCAGGCTCCCAAGAAGCTTCCTCTGCACAACCCACCCCGGCTGGAGAGCGGAAAGGGTAAGGACTGAACTGCAATGTGTACAGGGGGATTGCACAACACCCACCCCCCAAGCCACCCCTGAGCTCGGGGCTCCAAGATCCGGGGGGATCCGAGAGGTTGAGAGGGGGACGAGTCCCTTCTGCACCCATCTCCCCGAGGGGGTTTGGATCCCTGATTCCATGGGATGAGGGAGGAGCAGGCTCTGTTCCCAAAGAGTTCTTTGGATCCCCAAAGGAATCATCATTTGGGTTCTTGGCCAAAAAAGATCTTTCTTCTTGACACACTGCTATAAAGAGCTGCAGAGCATCCGTGCCAGGCTGCAGGCACCAGGAGCTGGTGGATCCGTAGCCTGGAGGATGTTTTGGGAGGATAATCCCAGGCTGGAGTGTGGGAAGAGCAAAGGCAACGCCAAGACTGATGATGCAGCGTTGTTCTTGTGGTATTTCTGGCCCAGCCAGAAGTGGGAAGTGTCTCATGAGATGCAGCCTGGTGAGATTTCCAATGATTTTGCAAACTCCCTGAGCCTGGATCCATCTCCGACCTGGTTTTCTCCATCTTTTTCCTTGTTATCCCCATAAAATGACTTTTTTTGCAAACCTCCCTGAGCCTGGGTTCATCTCCAACCTGGTTTTCTCCATCTTTTTTTTTTTTATCCCCATAAAATGATTTTTTTTTTTACCTCCCTAGCCTGGTGAAGGTACAAGGAAGAGGGAGAAGGCCAAGGGTTAATGTGCCATCCCACCCTGCACCAAAAAATGGTGATTAAAGCAAAAAAAAAGGATAAGGATGAGGAGTCCAAAGGGATTCATAACAGCAGAAGGGGAAAAAAATGGAAATTCTCTCATTCTCTGATGCACTCCATAGGGCAGGAAAAAACCAGCTTGTCTGGCACAGGATTTATGGGGTAAGCAAAGTGTGGGATGCAGAGGAAGCTCCTCCTTACCACAAGGACATGGATGGGTCCTGCTGTCCCCAAGCACATCTCCCACAAGTTTGGGGCTGCAGGAACCTGGGACACAGCCACCCACAGCACCCCAAGGTCAGGCCAAGGGAATTCCTGCTCCCAGCAAGCAGCATCCCAGCTGGAATCCCAATTCCCCTCCATGGGAAAGCTTTTATGCCTCAAAAGAGGGAGGTTTGGGCCAGATGCCTTTTGAGTTTCACTGGGGATGGACAATTCCTGGAAATCATAGAATCCCAGAGTGGTTTGGGTGCAGGGGACTTAAAGATCACCCAGTTCCAACCCTTCTGCCATGGGCAGGGACACCTCCCACCAGCCCAGGGTGCTCCAAACCCCATCCAACCTTCAACACTTCCAGGGATGGGGCAGCCACAGCTTCTCTGGGAAACCTGGGGCTCAGCACCCTCACAGGGGAGAATCTCCTCCTAATATCCAACCTGTATCTCCCCTCTTCCAGTTTAAACCCATCACCCTTTGCCCCATCCCTCCAGACCCTTTTCCAAAGCCTTTCCCCAGCTTTCCTGCAGCCCTTTCAGCCACTGGAAGATGCTCCAAGGTCTCCCTGGAGCACAAGGAGAAGCGAGCACTTCAAACTGAGGACTTTCTTCCTAATGTCTATCCCATACCCACCCCTCTTCCAGCTGAAATCCCAAACACAGCAACAGAAATGGTTCAGGAGAAGGCAAAGATCTGCTCCAGGAGAGCCTCAGAAACCCTCAGACCTCCTGGAAACCCAAGATGTGCTGGAAGGGTGATGGAAGAGGAAGTCCAAAGGCACGCTCAGCCCCAGCACTAGACACCAGAGAATCCATCCCTTGGGAAGGAAGCCTGAGAGAGGTGAGGGGCAGAGGATGGGACCCCTCTGGGTGCTGGCAGAGGTGAGGGGCAGAGGATGGAACCCCTCTGGGTGCTGGCAGAGGTGAGGGGCAGAGGATGGGACCCCTCTGGGTGCTGGCAGGAAGGGTGCTGACACCCAACTCCTCATGGCAGGGATGGAGATGAGACCTGAGGCCACCAACCCCTCACCAGCTCTCCCTGAGTCACTTTTTCTGCCCCCAAATCTCCTGATTTTTAAATCAGGGACATCCCCCACCCCTTCCCCCCCTCCTGGGGCTCAGCATCCCTTGGTGGAAAGGAAAAAAAAGAGTTGAGATCCCCAGAGGAGCCCTGGGAGGAGGGGGAAGGAGCCCAAGGATCAAACCCAGAGCCAGGAGTTGGGGTTCTCACCAGGGGGAAGGGATCCCAAGCCAAGGAGGGGGCTCAACAGAGCTGGAAAAGTCATCCTGGATTCCTTGGGGAGCTGGAGCAGAGCTCTGTGGAATCAATATATTCATATAATATAATATAATATAATATAATATAATATAATATAATATATATTATAATATATTATTATATTATTATATTATTATAATTATAATTATTATTATTAAATTCTCATTAAATATTTTAATATTATAATAATTATTATAATATATTATACTGTAATATATATATTATACTGTAAATAACTTATAGATATCATTTTATATACTATTTATTATAAAATATATATAACATACAATATATAATATACAATATACACACTATATAAAAATATATGATGTGTATTATAAGTAATATACATTATATCCTACAGTATAAAATATATGGTGAATAATATATAACATATAGTATATAATTTGTAATATCAAATATAAAAATACAAGATATATAAAATGTAAAATATATATTTATGTTTTTATGCTTATATTTATTATATTATGCTACAGTATCACACGTTTATTGTATTATATTACATTATATTACTTAATATTACTTGTATATAAGTTTATCCTACTTTATTTTTATTCGTTTTATTTGCTATTTGGTTTTCTTTCATTTCTTTTTCTTTTTTCTTTTAATTATTTCCTTCATTTTTCTATCCCATTCTAATTTCAAATATTATCTTTGCTCCTTATACATTTCATATCCACAATTCAGCCTGAAGCCCAAACCCCTCCTGCTCTGTAGCCACAGGAGGAGGAGGCTGCAAAAAAGGCTGGGGTGACAATTTGGCTTTTTTGGCTTTTTTTTGAGCCATTTGAGGTGTTTTTGCATCTCCAGGTGTTGACAGTGTAGAAACCCAGAGCAGGTCCCAGTGTCAGGCAAAGGAGGTGGGAGGTTTATTTCTTTTTTTTTTTATTATTAATCATTTGTTTTGGTTTTTTTTAGGTGGACAAAGCCAAACCCCTCATCTTTTTCATTACATTTGGTATGACATTACATTCACCTTTTTCTGTTGATTTCCTTCCACCTTTTTTGCATCCCTGATGCATCTTTCCTCCATCCATCCTCCATCCCTCCATCCATCCTCCATCCATCCCTCCATCCTCCCTCCCTCCATCCATCCATCCATCCATCCATCCATCCATCCCTCCATCCATCCCTCCATCCCTCCTCCATCCATCCATCCATCCCTCCATCCATCCATCCATCCCTCCATCCATCCATCCATCCCTCCATCCATCCTCCATCCATCCATCCCTCCACCCATCCATCCATCCCTCCATCCCTCCCTCCATCCATCCATCCATCCATCCATCCATCCATCCTCCATCCATCCATCCCTCCATCCATCCTCCATCCATCCATCCATCCATCCTCCATCCATCCATCCATCCCTCCATCCATCCCTCCATCCATCCCTCATCCCTCCATCCATCCTCCATCCTCCATCAACCATCCATCCATCCATCCATCCTCCATCCATCAATCACCATCCATCCATCCTCCATCCTCCATCAACCATCCATCCATCCTCCATCCATCACTCCGTTCCCATACATCCATCCATCCCTCCATCCCTCCAATCCCCATCCATCCCATCCATCCATCCATCCATCCATCCATCCTCTCCATCCTCCCTCCCCTCCATCCCTCCACCTATCCCTCCTTCCATCCATCCATCCTCCATCCATCCGCCTTCCATCCATCCATCCATCCATCCCCCCTCCACCCCATCCATCCATCCCTTCTCCATCCATCCACCGCATCCCTCCATCCCTCCTCCCCATCCCTTGACTTTTCCCCATTTTTCCCTCTCCTGCTCAGTGCCAAACCCCACAGCCCACCTCCTCCACCCCAAAACTCCTTCCTTGCCCTTCTTGCTGACACCACAAGGAAACTTTTCCCATTGCCTTTTCCTTCCATCCCTTCCCTTCTCCACCCCAAAGCTCCTTGCCCAGGGGGACAGAGCTGGGAGACTTTTCCTCTTTCCTTGTGGATCCTCTCCAGACCCCACCAGCCCCTTGGCTGCTCACTATTTAGAAGCAAACAGAGAAAAAACCAAGAGCAAGAACTTGGGTAGAACCAGAGAAGTAATCCAGGCAATCCTCAGTATTTAGGTTTTACAAAAGAGGTGTCTGGACCCTCCTCCAAAATAAAACCAATTTTTGGGGGTTTCTTTTTCTAAGCAGAGGTCCCCAGACTGATCCTTCTCTCTTCTTGCTGGCCCAAGAGGACCAAGCTGCAGCTGTGCTGCCTGCTGTGCCCTGCAGACGTGTCCAGGAGCCAGATTTATCTCAGGGAGAAGTGGTTTCTTCTTCAGAGAAATACAGAACAGAAAGGTCCAGGCAAAGGAATCACTTTGTTTCAAACCACCCTCCTGCTCCCACATCCCCCCCCCTGCCCGGGTCCCCTCTTCTCCTGCCTGATGGGGATCTGCACTGGGTGGCCCTCGGTTGGAGTACGTCCCACAGAACCAATGACCCAAATGACCTCTAGAAAACCCAAATTATTCTCTGATTCTACAACCACCTCTTGTCCAAAAGACTGGGGAAACGTTGCTTTGGTAGCAACCTCACCAAAAGACCTGAGAAGTTTCAGGTCCCAGGATGGATTTGGATGAGAAGAGGGATGGGGCAGTTGAGTTTGGGAGGAGACCAAAGCTGAACGAGGAGAAGGCAGCAGTGGAGGTGACTTTGCTGGCACGGACACAGCAAGGTGACATTTGGTGTCCTGGCATGGCTGCAGACCTGGGTCCAAGGCCTCTGATGTCAGGAAAGGTGTTTTCCTTATGGCCTGGGTGAGCAAACAGGTTCTGACTGAAGTGCAGCTCCAGGTTTTGGAGCTCAGATGGAACCCCAACCACAGCCAGACCCCAGCTCCAGATTCCAGCTCCTCCTCCTGGCTCCTTACATTGGAAATGCAGGAGGTGAAATGGGGCAAAACTCCCTTTGAAGCCCATCAGAACCATCCCATGCTGACTGATACTATTGAAAATAATAATCAATATTATAATAATCAAGTCATTAATCAATGCTATTGACAGCCACAGCCTGCTCACTCCAAATCTGTCCTCATTTGCAGTTCCCTGGAAAAGATCCAGGAGAAAGAAGGAAGTTTTACACAAGCCAGGAGAATCTGGCAAGAACTGGAGACACTTTGCTGAACACCCAGGTCCTCTCCCACATGGGGGTGGAAGGAGGGGTAGAAGAAGAAGGAAAAGGAAGATTTCTCCAACTCAAAGTCATTTTTAAATTGCTCCTTTCCAAAGCTCTCTCCATGCAACAACCTTTTCCTTCTTCCTGTTTTCATGAGTGTTTTAGGGTTGAGGTGACTCCTACCTGACCCGAATTTCTGGTTCCAGCCACATTGGGTGTTTGCATGCACCAAAACCAAGCTGGGAGCAGGACGTGGTCTCCAGGTCTCCAGCTTGAGGGATGGAAGGAGAGGACTTCAGCCTGGACCTTGGTTTCACAGACTTTGTCTTCGAATAAACCCCCAAATCTGACCAAACAACCCAAATATCTCTGGATGTCTTCTGATCTCTTGTTTGTTTTTACAGCTGGGGCTCAGGTGGGGCCCATTTTCATGGCCTTGTGTCTGGTGGTGACCTGCAGGAGGAAGAGATCATCTGTCCAAAAATGGATTTGGAGAAAGAAGTGTTTGGAGTTTGGGATCTCTGGGGGAGACCCTGCTGCACCCAGGTGTAGCTTGAGAAATCCTGGTGCCTCCCCAAGCTCAGATCTTGCAGCTTCAGCGTCCTCACCCTTCTTCTCTCTTCTCTTCTCTTCTCTCTCTTCTCTTCTCTTCTTCTCTCTCTTTCTTCTCTTCTCTTCTCTTCTCTTCTTCTTCTCTTCTCTTCTCTTCTCTTCTCTTCTCTTCTCTTCTCTCTCTTCTCTTCTCTTCTTCTTCTCTTCTCTTCTCTTCTCTCCTCTTCTCTTCTCTCCTCTCCTCTCTCCCTTCCCTAAGACACCCCAAGCTGCTGAGATGCCTCCATCCCACCCCACCCCTCCCACAGATCTGACTTTAAGAAGTGTAGTTTGATGGTCCATGCCAGCCCAGATGCCCCAGGGTGACCATCCAAAGCAAGAGTGAGCTGGAGATGCCACACGGTGCCAGTTTGGGGACAGAGCCACCTCACCTGATAACCATGTGCATCCTCTGAGCCCTACCCAAGGCATCCCCAGCTTGGGGGTCCTGCTGGGCATCACCTCTTGCATCCTCAGAGATGCCCAAACCCCTCAGAGACAGAGGCACAACCCCCCCCAGGAAGCAATCCTGCCTTCCCAAGGGAAGGGAGGAGAAATCCTCCTCCTGGTGGCCATGGGGAGAAGGCTGTTTTCCATGTTACAACAAGCTGGGCAGGAAGAACCTGGAGATGTTCATCCTGGAGAGGCTGCTGTGCTGAAAGGAGGCATTGAGCAATCAAACCAAGTTGGAAACCCTGGTGTCTAGAAATAAAAAGTGACTGTTTGCTTTCTAACGCCTGGAGGGGCCGGGGGGGGAGCCCAGGGCCGGAGGCAGCAGGTTGGAGGAAGCAGCTGGAGCTGGGTTGTGTTGTACTCCTGAGCAGCTCAACTGTGAGCTGGGAACCAGAGAGGACCCGGTGGGCATCTCCCTGCACAGAGCACTTGGCCACCAGAGCTGCACGGAGATGGCTCCAGAGCTTCTCCTGTTTCCCCAGGTTGGGATGAGCCAAATAAACCTCAGGAGCTTTAGCTGGGCTGGAGCTTTGGATCCAAACCTCACCCTTCCTTCTCCTTAGTCCTGGATGGAGATGGCTGCAGAGCTTCTCCTGTTCCTCCAGGTTGGGATGAGCTAAATAAACCTCAGGGTTTATTTATCCACTGGGATACTCCCTGCAGGGGGTCCTGCATCCCCAAGAGCTGGGATACTCCATGCAGGGTGTCCTGTACCCCCAGGAGCTGGGATATTCTATGCAGGGGGTCCTGCATCCCAGATACTCCATACAGGGGGTCCTGTACCCCCAGGAGCTGGGAGGATCCATGCAGGGGGTCCTGCATCCCCAGGAGCTGGGATACTCCCTGCACGGGGCCCTGCATCCCCAGGAGCTGGGGCCAGGACCCTCAGCTGAAGCCCTGGGCCACCAGTTGGACTTGCCAGCAGATGAGCCCTTGCCAGAGAAGAGCAGACACTGAGGTTTCACTTCAAGGAGGCCACAGAGAAAAAAAAACCCAGTGAACAGAAACCAGTGAAAGCATCTGACACCCCAAAGCACTGGGATGTGGTGCAGCTGCACCCAGCAGTTCCCTAGAGCCAGCAGGAGAGGTGCAGGGATGGGTGCTGGGGATGCAGGCTCTGCCTCCAGGTCAGGATGCTCCTGGAGACCACCAGCACCCAGGCTGAGGTGGGGGGGATGGCAGCACCCTAGAAATGTGGCTTGGGAGGCACTCAGACAGGAGCAAGGTGCAACAATGGTCCCAAACCCCCCTCTGGGGGCTGAGGGTGACAAAAACCCCACAAAAACCAGTGCAGCCAGGACCTACTCAAGGCACCTCTGCTCCCCCACCACTCTTTGGGGTGGAAAATGAAAGAGCCCTGGAGCAGGTGGCACCAGGCAAGCACAAGATGGGGCTTTCTGAGGAAGGGTTTGCCCCAGCACAGCTGGGGAAACCACAAGGAGGTGTTGATGGGGACCCAGCCTGCAGCCCATCAGGTGTTGTTCCAGCACAGCCCACAGTGGGTGCCTGGCTCCCACCTCCATCCCCCCCCAGGCACCTCACCCCACGGAGGGGGGAACCTTCCTCAAGTTCTGAAGGAGCTCCAAGGACTGGAAGGGGATTAAACCCCAAGGTGGGCATCAGGGGGGTCCTCAGGAAGAACAGAAAAAGGCTGGGAAAGAATGGTGATGGAGAACCAAGGACTGGGAAAGGATTAAACCCCAAGGTGGGCATTGTGGGGTCCTCAGGAAAAGGCTGGGAATGAATGGTGATGGAGAACCAAGGACTGGAAAGGGATTAAACCCCAAGGTGGGCATTGTAGGGTCCTCAGGAAGAGCAGGAAAAGGCTGGGAAAGAATGGTGATGGAGAACCAAGGACTGGGAAAGGATTAAACCCCAAGGTGGGCATTGTGGGGTCCTCAGGAAAAGCAGGAAAGGCTGGGAATGAATGGTGATGGAGAATCAAGGTCTGGGAGGGGATTAAACCCCAAGGTGGGCATTGTGGGGTCCTCAGGAAGAGCAGGAAAAGGCTGGGAATGAATGGTGATGGAGAACCAAGGACTGGAAGGGGATTAAACCCCAAGGTGGGGCATGTGGGTCCTCAGGAAGAGCAGGAAAAGGCTGGGAATGAATGGTGATGGAGCACCAAGGACTGGGAGGGATTTAAACCCCAAGGTGGGCATTGTGGGGTCCTCAGGAAAAGGCTGGGAATGAATGGTGATGGAGAACCAAGGACTGGGAGGGATTAACCCCAAGGTGGGCATTGTGGGGTCCTCAGGAAGAGCAGGAAAAGGCTGGGAATGAATGGTGCTGGTGCAGCCCCCACCTCCATGGGACCAAGCAGCCCCAAGGAGCTGACAGGAGCCCTGGGGACTTCATTTCAGGATCTTGGAGCATCCTCAAAACTCTCAGCCACTCTCAATCAGATGCCAGGGTGCCTGTAGGGGGGACACAAGGGCTCAGGCAGGACCCCAAGTGTCCCCAACACAACTGGGGCCTGGAGAATATATGGGGGTAGAGTGGGGTGCTCAGAGTATAAAGAGCTTGGGGTGGAGCATTTCCCTTCATCCTGACCCATAACTACAAGGCTTCAGCTGGATCTCCTGTCTCAAGGCATTTTTTGGGGTGCTATGAGCACCCCTGACTCAGGGGGAGAGAGGCTGTAGCTACAGGGACACAGCAGGGAACCAACAAAACCCAATAAAACCCAACAAAAAGGGGGCTGATGGGCTTTGACAGCCAAGCAGAGAGGACAGCTTTGTATCCATCACTCAGCCTGGATCTCCAGGTACCCCCTGCACCTGGGCTTCATCCCATGAAGCTTGGTGCTTTCCTCTAGATGAAGGCAAGGACATGGAGTTCATCTTTGTCCTTCCCAACTGGCCAAGGGACAGCCCAGACCTGGTCCGCACACCCTCCCACAGCTCCTGGGGTCTTGTCCCAAGCACAGCCCTGAAGGGGCAGCAGGGGAGGGTGCAGATGCTCAGCCCCCCCCCCGCCCCCCATGGCTGCAGAGCATCCTTTGGGGCTCTTGGCTCTCCCCAAATATTAATCAGGAGGTGAACTGGGGCAAAACTCCCTTTGAAGCCCATCAGAAGAACCACCCCATGCTGATGGGGTGACTGATGCCCAATACTATTGAAAATAATAATCAATATTATAATAATCAAGTCATTAATCAATGCTATTGACAGCCACAGCCTGCTCGCTCCAAATCTGTCCTCATTTGCAGTTCCCTGGAAAAGATCCAGGAGAAAGAAGGAAGCTTTACACAAGCCAGGAGAATCTGGCAAGAACTGGAGCCACTTTGCTGAACACCCAGGTCCTCTCCCACATGGGGGTGGAAGGAGGGGTAGAAGAAGAAGGAAAAGGAAGATTTCTCCCACTCAAAGTCATTTATAAATTGCTCCTTTCCAAAGCTCTCTCCATGCAACAACCTTTCCCTTCTTCCCGTTTTCATGAGTGTTTTAGGGTTGAGGTGACTCCTACCTGACCAGAATTTCTGGTTCCAGCCACATTGGGTGTTTGCATGCACCAAACCCAAGCTGGGAGCAGGACGTGGTCTCCAGGTCTCCAACTTTCCCCAAATATTCATCTCTGCTGCAAAGTGTCCCATGAGGAAGGGGGATGGAGAAGACAGCAGAGGAAGAACTCACCAGGAAGAGGAGGGCTTTGAGTGGGAGCATTTATTGAGTGGGACCAGAACTAACTGGAGCCCACCCAGCCCATGACCTTGGAGCATCACAGCAGTGCTGTGGTAGAGGGGCAGGGACCCAACTCCATCTTCCATGGACTGAAGGTCCTCCAAGTGTTAAGAGTCATGGAGACATTTAGGTTGAAAAACACCTTCAAGATCCTCCAAGTCCAATCATTAGCCCAGCACTTCCAAGGCCACCACCACCCCATGGCCCTCAGCACCACATATCCAGGGATTGGAAACCCCTCCAGGGACTGGAAACCCCTCCAGGGATGGGGACTCCACCATTTCCAAGAAGAAATTGTCCCCAAGCTCCAACCTAACCCTCCCCTGGCACAACTTGAGGCCAGAAGTTCCTCTTGGCCCATCCCTTGTTCCTTGGGATCCCCCCTGGCTCCAACCTCCTCTCAGGGGGTTGCAGAGAGCCCCAGGGTCTCCTCTCAGCCTCCTCTACTCCAGGATCAACACCCCCACCTCCCTCAGAAGTTTTCCAGCCCCATTCCCTCCTCTGGATACATTCCAACCCCTCAATCCTCAACTCAGGATTCAAAGTGTGGCCACCACGGTTCCAAGGGGGACAATCCCTCCCTTCATCCTTTCCCTATTCCATTCCAGCATCCTGACTCCTTTCCCTCCTGCTCTAGGGATGAAACCAGGGAGTTATGGAGCAGGAAGGAGGTGACAGCAGAGCCAGAACACAGACCCAACCTCCAGAAGGAGCAGGACAGGAGCAAGACCAAAACACCAGGTTCTCCAGAGCTTCTTCATTGCAACCAAACCCAACAAGAAAAGAAAAATAAAACCACATTGCAAGAGAACTACAAAATATAGCACTTTAATAGCAGGAAGATTTAAAAAAAAAAAAACAAAATTTGAGGGATAAAATAAATAGGCAGCATAGGAGCAGGCACCCAGGTGGGCTCGTGGCAATGGGAAGGCACAAGCCCCACGGCCAAGCAAGCCCTTGGGTTGGGGCCAGAGAGTGAGTGAGGTTAATGAGGATTTACACATGGCTGCTGCTGCTGCTTGGTCACACTTGAGAGAGATCAACCCACGTGTTGGGGAGGGTGAAACCAAGCCAGAGACACTGTGCTGCAGCAATCTTTGAAATGGAGGTGGTTATTATTATAAACTTTGTCTCTAGTGAGGGGAAAAAAATATAAAAAAAATTCCTAAATCCTTCTATATTCATCATTTACACTGAGAACAGCTGCACTGGTTTCCAAGTTTCAGAAGACTTTGGTAGAGAAGAGGCAGAAACCCTACAGGAAAAATAAAGAGGAACTGGAGAAGGTTCTGGAGAAGGTTCTCCTTGGAAGGCATTCCCTATCCTCCATCAGCAGGACTCCTTGAGAGGAAAAAAAAAAAAGATTTCTGGGAAGAATTTCCTACATTTGAGGATTTCAAGGCTTTTTAAAGCCTTATTTCAATATTGTCAGCAAGGTGCAGGGTGCAGAGAGCAGGGCAGGTCCTCAGAGCTGGTGATGCTTGGTTCTGCTTCACTGGCCACTAACACAGCCCAAGCTTGGCAGCTCCCTCCTCCCCTGCCACCACCTGCAGCCAAGGGTCTGGGGACCACCCTGCTGGGTACAGAAGTCCTTTTTAAGCAGTGAAAAGTCCTTTTTCACCAGTGAAGTGCCTGCAGGACAGACACTGAACATCCAACCTCTGCTCCCTTGTCATATTTATATGGACTCTGGACTGGAAACAAAAAAAAAAACAAAAAAATCTTTCCAAAAGGGGAATTTAGGCACTCATGAGATAACACTGGGTTGAGATCAACCCAAAGCACCCCAGGCCTGGCTGTGGAGGAGGCTCAGACAGCAATCTGTGGGGTTTCTCTGAAGTGGGGTCGCTGGTGTGTGGTGCAGATGTCCTGGAAGATCCTGTAGACCTGGTCCTGCTGGGTCTCATCAGCCATGGGGAGCATGGGGCTGCTGCAGGTCTTCCCAGCCTCCTCCACCACCTGCTTGACACAAAGCTGCTCCACCTAGAGCAGAAGGAGAAGTCCTGAAGACACTGAAGGGAAAGGAACCTCTTGGGGCATCTCCTGCTGCTGCCATCCACCTCCCCCAGCACCAAAGGAGGGGGGAAAAATCCCAGCTGTACCAAACCAACTTGGCTGGCCAGGTCCAGCCAGCCCAAGAGCTCCAACTCCACAAACCACCCTGGGACAAGCAGCTCTAGAAGGAAAGGAGCAGCCAATAAATGCTCCTTTCCCAGGAGAGCTGAGGACAAGCTGGGGGAGATCCCAACACACACACAGTGACCCTCAGGAGGACACCAAGGCAAGAAGATGTGAGCAGGTCACACAGGGAGGTGTAACCACACCTTCTGCACTCCTAAAACCCCCTCCAGGACCTCACAGACCTGGTGGGTCCCTGCACCTTGTGCCCTCCATGCCACAGCCCTGCTGCTGCAGCCTGGGTGCTCCAAGGTCCCCCCAAACTCCTGAGGGTTTCCCAGCCCTGTCACCCCATCCCTGGGGAATGGCAGCCCCTCCATACCTGGACAAGGATGAGCTTACACCTCAGGGGCACTGCATCAGGGAACTCCTCTCCAAAGCACAGGGTGACCCTGCTCTCTGGGAAGCGGCCCTGGCTGTGGTAGAACTGCTCCAGCTCTGCAAGGAGAAGGGAGAAGCTGGAATTTGCCTGCCCTGCCAGCTGCCAGGCTTTGCTACACAAAGAGAGAGTCCCCTGCCCTTGGGAGGAAGCTGGGGGCAAAGCAGCTTCAGTGTACAAAGCCTCCAAGCAGGAGGAGTTGGGCAAGTGACATAAAATGCCAGGGGACACCTTGGTGGCATCATCCAGAGCACCTGGGTAGTACCAGCAGTGATGGCTCCAAAGTGGAGGAGGGAGAGGAGGGAGAGGAGGGAGAGGAGGGAGAGGAGGGAGAGGAGGGAGAGGAGGGAGAGGAGGGAGAGGAGGAGAGGAGGGAGAGGAGGGAGAGGAGGGAGAGGAGGGAGAGGAGGGAGAGGAGGGAGAGGAGGGAGAGGAGGGAGAGGAGGGAGAGGAGGGAGAGGAGGGAGACGAGGGAGACGAGGGAGACGAGGGAGACGAGGGAGACGAGGGAGACGAGGGAGACGAGGGAGACGAGGGAGACGAGGGAGACGAGGGAGACGAGGGAGACGAGGGAGACGAGGGAGACGAGGGAGACGAGGGAGACCAGGGAGACCAGGGAGACCAGGGAGACCAGGGAGACCAGGGAGACCAGGGAGACCAGGGAGACCAGGGAGACCAGGGAGACCAGGGAGACCAGGGAGACCAGGGAGACCAGGGAGACCAGGGAGACCAGGGAGACAGGGAGACAGGGAGACAGGGAGACAGGGAGACAGGGAGACAGGGAGACAGGGAGACAGGGAGACAGGGAGACAGGGAGAATTCCTACAAACCTCTGAAGAACAAGTTGGTGTCAAATATCTTCACCAC
Organism: Calypte anna; assembly: GCF_003957555.1. NCBI lineage: Eukaryota > Metazoa > Chordata > Aves > Apodiformes > Trochilidae > Calypte > Calypte anna. Next base: position 17,718,929 of record NC_044257.1, read on the forward strand.
CTCATCCCGGTCGAGTTTGTTGGGTCTGTCCTTGTAGAGCACGGTGTTGCCACTCCAGAAAACCCTTCCCTGGCACAGCCTCTTGATGAAGATGCCCTGCTTGCTGCTGTGGAGCAGGACTCCCTTCTCCAGGTGCCCAAAGAGCTTCCTGGTGATCTGCTTCTGGCGCTCGTTCTGGATGGCATCAGCCGAGGGGAACCTGAGGTGCTCCAGAGCCTCGGGGCTGTAGAGCTTCTCCCCGTGGCTGGGGGGCTGGCTGAGGGAGATCCTGCAGCCCTCAGGGCACGAGGTGGTGACGTGGCCCACCAGCCTCCCCCCGTAGTAGAAGTTGATCACCATCTGGGAATAAGCTGGGAAGGGATGGACACTGAACACTCCCCATCAGAAGATAAAACCCTGCCTGCTCCTCACTGCCATGCCCAAACTCCACCAGAGCAGCAAAAAATTCCTGGAAACCGAGGCTCATGTGATGGAGGAGACCTTCTGCTTGCTTGAGGACACCCCCGTGAAGCCCCCAGCCTGCTGGTGGCACTGATCCCATTACTCAACCTCTCCCTCCTGCCTTTGCTCCACGCTTCTCCCCATGCTCAAGCCTGATCCCAACATCCCAGGACAGCCCCCATCCCATGGCCACAGCCACAGGACAACCCCCAGGAACTGTCCCTCTTCAACATGCAAAGCCTGGAGGTACCCAGGGGGGCAGGGGACCTCCCAAACCCAGGGCAGAGCCACCTCCCCAGGCAGGGAGCAGCAGCAGAGCCACCTTCTGCCACCACACACTCCAGGCCAAGCCCTGGAGGGGGTTTGGATGGGGTGAGGGGGGGTTGGATGGGGTGAGGGGGATTTTGATGGCCACATTCCAGAAGCAAGGAGGAGAAATGCCCTACCTGAATGATGCTGCTCGTAGCTGGAGTAGCCATTCATCAGGGGCAAGGCTGTGGGCAGAGAAAAGCTGAGTTGTGCTGCATGTCCAGCTCCCAAAGCCTGAGCCCAACACTCCCACCTCCTCCAGAGCCCTTGGTTTCCTCTCCCAGGCACTCCAGGCTTCCCAGCTCCCACCCAGGGGACACCTACAATCCTCCCAAGTGGATTTAATTCTCTACCAAACACCACAGCATCCATAACTGGTAAGGAAAATAAAGTATAACTGGGGAGGGACTTTTCCCAAGGGCCTGGAGGGATGGGACAAGGGGAAAGTGCTTCAAAGAGGAGATTTAAGTTGGATATTAGGAAGAAATTCTTTCCTGTGAGGGTGCTGAGCCCCTGGCCCAGGTTTCCCAGAGAAGCTGTGGCTGCCCCATCCCTGTCAGGGTTGAAGGTTGGATGGGGCTTGGAGCACCCTGGGCTGCTGGGAGGTGTCCCAAGAGGGTTGGAACTGGATGAGCTTGAAGATCTCCTCCCAACCCAAAGCATTCCCATTATATTTTAGCCCCTGCAAGTTCTTTCTGGCCTAGATAAAGCTCATTCCTGTTATTCAGCACTGGAGATGCTGTTGGCTCCTTACCAGGGCTGGGCTGCTGCACCCACCAGTCAGGGATTGGGGGGTTCCTGCAGGTCTCCTGGGGGGGTGAGGGGCTTCTCTTGATGATCCCCAGATACTCATCAACACAGGGGGGCTGTGTGAGAGCAGACACCAAGATCAGAGCAGGTTCTGCTCCTCTGCACAGAGACACAGTGCTCAGAGATGGTCCCAGTGACACCACCACCACCAGGATGCCAAAGAGCTTTCTGGGTTAGAAAGAGTAGATTTGGCATTCCTGCTCAAACAACACCTTTAAGGGGTACTGAGCAGAAGTGGCCCAAAGCCAAGAAGGGGAAGGGAGCTGGGAAACAGCCTCCATCCCCCAGGCAAAGCTCTCTCCCAGGTGGATGCAGATGGGAAAGGTGAGGAGTCCATCAGCCACAGTGTCCTGCATGCAACTGAGCTGCAGACCCTGGGGTCACTCCCCAGGCTGGTTCCCCAAAGCTTTGCAGACTGAATTTGGGGATGACAACCCCTCCTCAGACCACTGCCCAGCAGCCACCCCCCTGCAGCCAGGCTGGGAGCTCACCTCCTTGATCAGCTCCTCCATGGCAGAGGAGCTGCAGTCCATCTCCATCACATCAGCCAGGCTGTTCCCATTGGCAATGCCAGCTTTGCCTGGAAGGAGAAGCTGGGATGAGCACAGCCACCCCCCTGCCACAGCTCACCTGCCCCATGGCTTTTCCAAACCCTTCAACCCCATCAAAGCTGGGAAACCAAGAACCTTACAGCACCTCCAGCTCCACCCAGAGCTGCTCTTCCAGACCAAAAACCAGTTTACAACCCAACACAGGGTGACCAGCAAATAAAACCCAGCTGGGAGCAGAGCTACAGGGGGAGGCTGAGGGGTTTTTTTATTATTTTTTGAGCACCCCAGAGACCAGAGCTGCTGCTGCTGCTGCTGCTTCTCCTTTTTCCACCAGTGGGAAACCTGCAGTGTCATTTGCATAGTGACACCACAGCCCCCCCTGTGAACGTGGCTGGGGGAGATGCTAAAGGCAGATTTCCTGACCAAGAGAGAATTTTTTTTCTTTTTTTGGTGTGTCATTTCACAAGTTGTTGTGTTGGGGGGTTTTTTTCTTAAATTAAACAAAAAGCAAAAAGCAGACAAAGCCCCAACCACAAGCAGAGATCAACTTAGCACGACCTGTGCTGCTCTGGACATGGCAGCAGAGTGCTCCCTGTGGAATTCCTCCTCTCTAACCACTGCTGGCAAGAGAGGAGAGGTTTCTTGCAGCTCCCTGCCATCCTCCACCCCTCTGCAAGCTCAAATACCCTCTCCCTAAGAGGGAAGAAAAAGATTTTGCATTGGCTCCTACACCATCCTTATGGGATGGAAGGTCAGGCCATGCTGCAGGTAGCCCCAGTTGCTCAAGGAGTTGTTTGGGCAGAAAAAAAAAAGACTTTTTCCTTCTCTCCACTACAGAAAACATCTTCTCCAAAGCAGGAGAAGCAAAACAGGAGAAGCAAAGCATCCCACCCCCAGCTGGCCAGGCAGCTCTGCTCAGATGGAGCTCAGCAAGCAGCACTGAGCCTGTGGTTACCTGCAGGATCAAACCAGGGTTGGGGGGGGATCAGCTTTTTCTGGAGGCACTCACATTTTTGCTCCTCCTCTGGCACGATTCTGTAGACTTTGTAGGGCTCAGAGATGTCCAGCTGGGACCTGTCTGTCACCTCCTCAAAGTCAGGGCTCTTGTTCAGGGCACAGCGCAGCCGCGTCTTCCAGGTGGCTGGTTCTGCTTTGTCACCTTCTTTGAACTTCCCTTTGAAAACAGCCCAGGCCTAAAACAAAGGCATAAAAAAAATCATCCTGGTAACCCCTAAATTAAAAAAAAAATATATATATATATATATAAAAAAATAAACCTCCTTTTCCAGCTCTTGGCCAACAAGTGAAAGCTGTAAAGAACACGACCATCGTTTGTGTTCTTGGTAGGACAACATTTCATCCCTGAAGGGGGAACTGGAAAAGGTGTTTAAAAAATATATACCTTTAAAAATATATACCTTTAAAAGGTATATATTTATCTATTGATCCATTTTCAGGTGGCTGAATTCAACGCCAGCCTCACAACTCAGGGCTCCCAAGCCAGCTGGCACTACCCTGAAAGCAAACTCATCCACACGGAGGGAAGGGAATTCCTAGGGAGGAGCCTGACCTTTCTGGGTCAGGATGGAATTTTCCAGTTTTTTCCTAAAACTGGAAATTCCCCTCCCCTTCAGTGACATCCCAACCTCTCTTCCCTCCAGCAGAGACTTTTTTTTGTAACTCAACTCCAGCCTTTTACCAAGAACAGCCTGAGAAGGAGTTTAAAGCAGGTCAAGAGGAGCACTTGAAGCTGCTCCTCAGCAGGATTGAAACGTGCTGAGAACAATCCTCAGCCTGGCACCAGCACTTGGCAAAGAGGGATAAAAACCCCCTAAAAGAACCTGGGAGACCCATTTTGGAGCAAAGGCTCAAAACAAGAACATCTCCCACTCATGGGACCAGCAGGAGGGAAAAAAATCTCAGCACCACCAAGCCCCGAAACGGCAGAGAAAAAGCAGGAAACACCTCTCCCTACCTTGAAGATAGAAGCATCCACCTCCTGGTTATAATCCTGCTTCCCAGCGTGTTTCCAGGGGATCCGGAACATGGATTTCTCCTCGTTCTCCCAGATGAGGCCAGGATAGAGCTCGCTGTCAATCTGCTCCATCAGCCACTGCCGCAGCCGCCGTCCCCCGTTGCGGTCACACATCCTGGGGAAAGGGAGGACAAAGCTCTGCAGGGACCCCCCCACCCAGCACCCCCCTGTCACAAGTGGGGTCCCCAAAGCCTGCCCTGGCTGTTTGTGTCACCTGGCACCACCCAGAGGGATGGGAAGATCTGGGGGGCTCTGCAAGAGCCATGGGTCAAAGGTTGGAGGTGAAAATCGGTTTGGCCACCCCAGATTCTTTTAGAAGGAAAAAAAATAATAATAAAGATGGTGATTCCCTCAGCTCTGCTCAGGGGAAGAGGCTGACCTGCTGCTCTGCTTGCCCCTGGGTTTTGCTGCAGGATAAGTCACCCAAAAAGCAGATAAATGGGAATTTAAGGGTCAGGCTGTGCTGTCACCTGAGCAAGGGACAGCCCAGCCCAGGGCAGATCCCCAGCAGCTGGTGACTTGGGTGACTCCATGGAGGATCCATGAGAAAGCTTCTTCCTCCCAGCTGGAAGCAAAGTGCCAGCTCCATCCCATCCAGCACCTCCCATCACTTCCATGCCAAGACTCAGGGGGACTTCAGGAGCTGGTGGCCTGGCAGAAGTGACCAAAAACCCCAGGACAAGCCCTCCAGGACCTTTTGGGCTCACAGCCCTCCTCCAAGTCCTACAGGATTTCTTTTTTTTCTATTTACTGCCCCATGGGGAGGTTTTTGGGGAGAAGACGAGGATGCTTCCAGCACAGCCTGGGACCTGCTGGTCCCTGCTTTGCCACCAACTTCTGTCCCTTTCCCAACCAACTTCTGTCCCTTTCCCAGCACCCACAGACAGCAGCACAGCCTCTGCTTTTCGGGATGGCCACAGGAATGCTGAGGACACAGCTCTGGATCTCAGCAGAGAGCAAAATGTCCCCAAAATCAGGTGCCACAGCTCAGCCCCAGAGGGACACAAAGGCTCTCGCTGGGCTCCTGCCTTGCACCCGAGTTCTGCCTCAGAAATCTCTCCCTAATTCAGCCCAATTTTTAGAAAGCCCATTTCCCCTCCATAATAAAACTGGACAAGCCCTTCAGGATGCCAGGAATACCCCGAACCTTCCCCACACCAAGCCGGCCACTGGACCGGCACCAAAGAACTCAGCCAGAACCCACATCCCAGCTCCAAACCCCCACCAACCTCTCCCCATCCCGGGCAGCACCTCCGAACCCCCCCGAACCGCTCAGCATCCGGGCGGTCCAATGCCCCAGCACCCCAAGCTCAGCGGCACAAGGACTCCCACACCCCCAGGGTCCCGCAGCCCACCGGGCAGGGCACAGGACCCTTAAAGCCCCGCACTCCAAGCACCCCCCGGACCCCTTCCCTTACACCCCCAGCACCTTCCGACACCCACCAATCCCTTCCGCTGCACCCAGCACCCCTTCCTCTACACCCCACGACCCTTTTCTGCCATGCCCGAGCCCCCAGGACCCATTTTTCCCACTCAGGACCCCATTTTCCCCATCCCGATACCTCCTGCCCCTCCGCACCTCTCCGCGTTACTGAGCTCACCGCCTTCTCAGCCTCCCTCCTTTATAGCCAACGGAGAAGGCGTGTCCCGGCAGTGACCACGCCCCCTCTGTCGCTTCGTCCAATCGGAAGCCTCTCAGCGGGGCCCGCGCGCGCACGGCAGGGGTCGCTTTCAGTGAAGCGCGCGGCTTTCCGGGAAATGTAGCTGAGGGGGGCGTGGCCTGTGTGGGCGTGGTTTAAAGAAAGGGGCGTGGTCTAATGAGGCGTTGTCTTTGTGGGCGTGGTCTGAAGAAGGGGGCGGGGCCATGTCCGGGGGGGTCCCCGCGGTCCCCGTGTCCCCATCTGCAGCCCCCGAACCAGCCAGCCCAGTCCCACCCCGGTCCTGTCCCAGTACCATACCAGGCACCCCAGGAACAGGTTGGTGTCCCCAGTCCCAGACCAGTATTCCCAGTCCCAGGTTGCTACAGTGATCCAGTTCCAGAGTGGGGTCACCAGTCCTGTCATGAAAGGAAAGGGAAAGGGAAAGGGAAAGGGAAAGGGAAAGGGAAAGGGAAAGGGAAAGGGAAAGGGAAAGGGAAAGGGAAAGGGAAAGGGAAAGGGAAAGGAAGGAAAGGAAAAGGAAAGGAAAGGAAAGGAAAGGAAAGGAAAGGAAAGGAAAGGAAAGGAAAGGAAAGGAAAGGAAAGGAAAAGGAAAAGGAAAGGAAAGGAAAGGAAAGGAAAGGAAAGGAAAGGAAAGGAAAGGAAAGGAAAGGAAAGGAAAGGAAAGGAAAGGAAAGGAAAGGAAAGGAAAGGAAAGGAAAGGAAAGGAAAGGAAAAAGGAAAGGAAAGGAAAGGTGAAAGGAAAGGAAAGGAAAGGAAAGGAAAGGAAAGGAAAGGAAAGGAAAGGAGAAAGGAAAGGAAAAAGGAAAGGAGAAAGGAGAAAGGAAAAAGGAAGGGAAAGGAAAGGAATAGGAAAAGGAAAGGAAAAAGGAAAAGGGAAAGGAAAAAGCAGAAAGGAAAGGAAAAAGGAAAGGAGAAAGGAAAGGAGAAAGGAAAGCTGCAGGAAAATCTCCTCCTGCCCTGAAGGAATATCCCTAGGAGGTTTTCCAGGATGTTTCCTGCTTCCCAGGACATCAGGATGGGAGCAGGGGATGGCTCCAGCCCCAGCAGCTCCAGGAGCAGCTCCATGGCAGGAGCTGTCCTGAGCCTCTGGCTCACCCCTCGGTCACCCAAACCCCCCCAGATCCCTGCAGGGAGAAGGTGCTGGTGGGGAAGGGAGCAGGGAGGAGGTGTCCATGGGGCAGGCTCTGGGGGCTCATCCCTCTTGCTCCTCACTTTCCAGGATGCTGGGAGCTGCTGCAGATCCCTCTGGAAGCTGCTGAGCATCTCCAGGCCAAGGCAGGTCCTGGGCACAGGTTTGCAGGACCCACTGCCCATCCCTGCTGCTCCCACCAAGCCCTGGGGGGAGTTTTTGAGGCAGAAAACCTGGTTCTGGGTAACTTGGGCTAGGCCAGTGCTGGACTTCCTCTGCCTCCACGTGATGGGGTGGGTGGGTGGTTGCCTCCACATGCTGGGCTGAGAAGTCACCCCACAACCTTCCTGATTTCTCAGAAGCCAAGGAACCAACTCCTGCAGAGTTACCTCCCCCTAAAACCCCCCAACCAGGTCTTCACCCTGCTCTGGATCAAGGGGTTGGAGGGGATGCTGCTCTTCACCCTGCCCTGGAAGGACCAGGAACCTCCTGAGAACCCAGCCAAGGACATGTCCAGAACTTGCTGAGGGTTCTGCAGCCCAAGGAGAGGAGATGAGATGGAGGAGACATTGATCATACAGAAAATCCTGAGCCACTCAGGCCTGGCAGGAGAAATCCCCACTCCTTGGGGGGCTGGAGATGTTTCTCCTCCTTCAGCACAGCCCAGCACCCTTTGGAGGGCATTTCCCTGCCTAAAAACTTGTCCTGGGGGATTTCTCCAATCATCCCCAAGACCCCCACGTGTCCAAGCTCTCCAGATCCCAGTTCTTTGGCTGCATCCCAGCAGGGATACACCTTGCATGCAAGGATAGGATGCTTTTCCTTCCCCCCTTCCCTCCATCCCATCATCTTCCCAACTCATCCCAGAGGAAGGAGGAGACCAGTTCAGCCACCCCATCCATCCATCCATCCATCCATCCATCCATCCATCCATCCATCCATCCTACAGGGTTTTGGGGTTTTATTCCCCCCCAGAATTCCTCCCAGAAGGAATTTCTCCCCATGTTTCTCCCAAGGGGGGGGTGGAAGCTGAGAACCACCCAGCTCCTGAGTCACCACCATCTCCTCTGCAGGACACAAAGTTCACCAGGATTGTGAAATCCACGGCAGAAACTGAGGAGCAGGAAAGGGTTCTGTGACTGACTCTGCCAGGCTTGGCCTTCCACTGAGCTTGGCTTTCCTTTTCCCTTTCTCCTGAATGGCAAGAAACGAGGGAAGAGAAAAAGTAACAAAAAAAACCCCCACTAAACCCTCTTCTTGTGAAGGGTTTTTTTTCTAAAGCTTCTCCTTCTGCTCACAGGAGGATGAGGCAGCAGAATCTGCTGCTTCCCAAGCAGGTTGGGAAGGCAACACCTCTGTTCTGTGGAGTTTGGATCCTGTGTAGGGTTTGGGTTAGGAGAAAAAAAAAATCCCTGGGGTTGGGTTGGTTTCTGGCTGCTCAAAGGGATCCACCACGGGTCCTGCAGCCCTGGAGCTCAGCACGGGGAACTTGGGGCTCCTTCCAGCCCCTTCACCTCAAGAATGTCTTGAAAGAACTTTGTATGGAGGCAAAAAAACCCCTTACAGTAATCTGAACATGACTTAATTTTATTGTTTTATTTCTCTTTCCAAGCTGGGTAGAGCAACACAAGACTTGGTCTTCCTAATGCTCTGGTTTTCCACCCTGCTCAGTAAAACAACCCTGAAATCAGGTGGGGAATGGGATTCAGCTCCCATGCTGCCAGCTCTGAAGCCCTACAAATCCTCCTTCCCACCTGAGGATGAAGCCCAGCTCCTGGCAAGCTCAGCAGCCATACAAAGTCCTCTCCACCCTCATCCTGACAACAGGAGCTTTTCCTGACCCATAGATCCCACCACCTGATGCTGGGAGGCAAGAGGGTGGCCAAAGGGACTTCCAGGTTTTGACTGGATGAATCCCAAGCTGAGCTACAGAGATTGATCATCTCCTGCCAGATGAAAATGGTTGGAGCAATTCAGACCCCTCTGAAAAACACAAAATCCCCCATTTCTCTCTTCTCCCTCATCCCTTTGGTGAAGGGAAAGCCAAACCCTACTGTTGGGTGCCATCACCCTGCTCCTCACCACCAGGGACAACCCTACCATCCCTCCCACCCTGGATGCCCAGGGAAGAGGTGGTTATCCCATCCCTGGCAGGGTTGAAGTCCAGGTTGGATGGGGCTTGGAGCATCCTGGGCTGGTGAGAGGTGTCCCTGCAGGGAATTGGGAACTGGGATGAGATGATCTTTAATGCTTGGGGCTGGTTGGGAAGCACCAGGAGCTCCAGCATCAGCTGGGGTGCTGGGTGAGGATAATCTGGTTCCACCCTCCCAAAATTCCAGGTTGGATGGGGCTCTGAGCCAGCTGGGCTGGTGGGAAGTGTCCCTCTCCATGGTGGGGGTTGGAACTGGATGAGCTTTGTTTAAGGTCCCTTCCAACCCATCCCATCCCATGATCCCATGAAATTCAGCCATGTCACCAAGCCAGGAAGATGCAGAGGGGCTGAGGGAAGATGCTCCATCCCCTCCAGATACCCCGGGGGGGGTGGAAAATAATAATGAGATGGGATCCTTCCCAACGGAGCCTTGAGGAGGGGAGGGGACACAGGGGACTCCAGGGGGTGACACTTCTGGTTGCCCCCAGGGGGGACGTCAGAGCAGAACCACAAACTCGATGCCCCCATCCACTACAACATCCCTGAGCTGCAGACCCCCAGTCGCCTGGCTGCACCCCCCCCCCAGAATGGCACCAGCTCCGAGGGGCTGCTGCCCCCCCGGGGGATGCCCCCCCTGCCCCGGGACTCAGCCTCCGAGGAGGAGGAAGAGGAGGAGGAAGAGGAAGAGGGGGAAGAAGAGGAGGACTACCCCAGGCCCAAGTGGAAAAAAATAATGAGAGAGGATCCTTCCCAACGGAGCCTTGAGGAGGGGAGGGGACACAGGGGTGTGGGGACTCCAGGGGGGGACACTTGATCTTTAAGGTCCCTTCCCACCCAAACCATTCCATGATGGCAAAGCCAACAGTGGCCAGAGCCCCCCTGTACCCCCTGACCCCATCCCAGTTGGGCAGCTGGCATCCCAGTGCCTTCCCCATCCCCCCGGGGCCTGGTGTGGGAGCTGTGCTGGGCTTTGTGGTTCCCAGCCCGGGGCTGGGATGGGCACATGGCTCAGCCCCCACCCCTTCCCTGTGCCTTCCCACTTCCCTTTTCTGCCAGCTCAGCCCTTTGCTCCTTCTTGGAAGCTCAGGCAATGAGCTGGCAGTGTCCCCAGAGCCACCAGTGTCCCCAGCTCCTGCCCCTTCTCCAGCCACCACTCTGCACCCTCCTTCCTTCTCTGCCCCCTTCTCATCCCTCAATCCCTCAGCTGGGGTTGGGTTCTCCTGGGGCATCCTGACCATTGGATTGGAGTCAATCCCTTCATCCTCTGCCACATCCCAAGATTTGGGAGCTGGCAGTGGACCTGAAACCAGAACCAGCTGAGTGGTGTGGCCCAAACACAGAACCTCAGGTGGGTTTGGGTTGGAGGCTCAAGCAGTGCCATGGGCAGGGACACTCAGGGGGATCCCAGCCCCATCCCACCTGGATTCCAACAGGGATGGGGCAGCCACAGCTTCCCTGGGAAACCTGGGATGGGGGCTCAGCACCCTCACCACAAAGAATTCCCTCCTAGTATCTCAATCTCCCCTCTTCCAGTTTAAATCCATTCCTTCATCCCATCCCTCCAGGCCCTTCTCCCAAATACCTCCCCAGCTTTCCTGGAGCACTGGAAGCTGCTCCAAGGTCTCCCTAGAACCTTCTCCAGGCTGAACACCCCCAACTCTCCCAGCCCCATCCCACCTGGATTCCAACAGGGATGGGGCAGCCACAGCTTCCTTGGGAAACCTGGGATGGGGGCTCAGCACCCTCACCCTAAAGAATTCCCTCCTGACGTCTCATCTCAATCTCCCCTCTTCCAGTTTAAATCCATTCCTTCATCCCACCCCTCCAAAGTCCCTCCCCACTTTTCCTGGATCCCTTCAGGCACTGGAAGCTGCTCCAAGGTCTCCCTGGAACCTTCTCTTCTCCAGGCTGAACACCCCCAACTCTCCCAGCCCCATCCCACCTGGATTCCAACAGGGATGGGGCAGCCACAGCTTCCCTGGGAAACCTGGGATGGGGGCTCAGCACCTTCCTGCTGTTCCCCCTCATCCCATCCCTCCAGTCCCTTCTCCAAAGTCCCAGGAAAACCAGGGTGACCCCAAACCCCTCTGTGCTGATGGAGGAGTGGGGGGGGGGGGGGATTCTGGGGGTGCCGGGGTCACCTCGCTGTCCCGGCCGGGATTGGATCGGTGCCGGGCCCGGTGCCGGTGCCTCCATCCGCGGGGCTGCGCTGCCCTCTCGTGGTTCTCCCCGGGGCAGCACCCGCGGGGCAGACCCAACCCCGTGAGCTCCCGAAATAACCCCATCCTGACCCCGAATAACCCTACTCTGACCCCAAAATAACCCCATCTTTACCCAAAATAACCCCACCCCGACCCCAAAATAACCCGACCCCAAATAACCCCATCCTGACCCCAAATAACCCCACTCTGACCCCAAAATAACCCCATCCCGACCCCAAAAAACCCCACTCTGACCCCAAATAACCTCACCCCAAAATAACCTGACCCCAAATAACCCGACCCCAAAATAAGCCCACTCTGACCCCAAATAACCCGACCCCAAAATGACCCCATCCTGACCCCAAAATAACCCCATCCTGACTCAAAATAACCCCACCCCAAAATAACCCCACCCTGACCCCAGAATAACCTCATCCTGGCCCCAAATAACCCCACTCTGACCCCAAATAACCTCACCCCAAAATAACCCAACCCTGACCCCAAATAACCCCACTCTGATCCCAAAATAACCCCACCCTGACCCCAAATAACTCCATCCCAACCCAAAATAAAATAACCCAACCCCAAAATAACCCCACCCTGACCCCTAATAGCCCCACCCTGACCCCAAAATAACCTGACCCCAAAATAAGCCCATCCTGACCCCAAAATAACCCCACCCTGACCCCAAATAACTCCATCCCAACCCAAAATAACCCCACATTGACCCCAAAATAACCCCACTGCAACCCCAAATAACCCGACCCCAAACTGACCCCATCCTGACCCCAAATAAGCCCATCCTGACCCCAAAATAACCCCACCCTGACCCCAAATAACCCCATGCTGCTCACCCCCTACTCCAAACCAAGAGAACTGGTGTGTACTGGTGTGTACTGGTGTGATCTCTATGGGGTGCCTGAGGTCCCTCTGGGGCACTTCAGGTCCCCTGGGGTCTCTGTAGGGTTCCTTCGGGGTACCCCTGGGGCCCTACAGAGGGGCTTGGGGGCCCCAGGGGGCATCCAGGGGACTGTGGGGTCCCGAGGTCCCCATGGGGCATCCTGGGGTTCCTCTGAGGGTCCCAGGGAGTATCCTGGGGGATCCTACAGAGGATCTTGAAGGCCTTTTGGGGTATCTTGGCACCCTTTAATGGGTCCTGGGGGCCTCTAGGGCATCCTGGGGTCTCCAGGAGGTTAATGAGGGCCCCTTGTAGGGTTTCTAGGGGTTAATGAGGACCTAAAGGGTGTCCTGGGGTCTCCAGGGGGTTAATCAGGGCCTATAGGGTCTCCAGGGGGTCAATGAGGGCCCAAAGGGTGTCCTGGGGTCTTTTAGGGGTCAGTGAGGGCCTGTAGGGTTTCTAGGGGGTTAATGAGGGCCTGTAGGGTGTCCTGGGGTCTTCAAGGGGTTAATGAGGGCTTGTAGGATCTCCAGGGGGTTAATGAGGATCTGTAGGGTCTTCAGGGGTCTCCAGAGGGTCAATGAGGGCCTGTAGGGTCTCCAGGGGGTCAGTGAGGGTCTGTAGGGTGTCCTGGGGTCTTCAAGGGGTTAATGAGAGCCTGTAGGGTCTCCAGGGGGTCAATGAGAGCCTGTAGGGCCTCCAGGGGTCTCCATGGGGTCAATGAGGGCCTGTAGGGTCTCCAGGGGGTCAATGAGGGTCTTCAGGGTCTCAAGGGGGTCAATGAGGGTCTTCAGGGTCTCAAGGGGGTAAATGAGGGCCTGTAGGGTCTCCACGGTGTCTCCAGGGGGTCAGTGAGGGCCTGTAGGGTTTCTAGGGGCTTAATGAGGGCCTGTAGGGTGTCCTGGGGTCTCCAGGGGGTCAGTGAGGGTCTGTAGGGTGCCCTGTGTCCCTTGGGATCCCACTCTCAGGAGGCACTGGAGTTGCCCAAGAGCTTTATTGGCAGCTGGAGAAGTGGTTCCAGGAGCAGGGAGGTGAGGGGGGGGCAGAGGGAATCAGTTCCCCCAGGAGCAGAGCAGGGACCAACCCCCCTCTCCTTCCCTTTTCCCCTGAGCTGCTCTCACTTCTTCCACTCCTTCTTCTCAAAATCCCACTGGGAAGAGATTCCCTCCACGGGATTGATCCTCATGTCCAGCATCCTCTGGGTCTGAGCTGAGATCCACTCCTCAGAGAAGGTGTGAGGGATGGGGCCATACACTGGGGGGAAAAGAGAGGAAAAAAACCCCAAAAAATCCCATTGGAAACCTCCCCAAAATCCCAAAAACCCCAAAGCTCCTGTGGCAGCCACGAGGGGAAGTTTCTGGGGGGGATTCACTGCTCTGCTCCCCCCCAAATCCTCCCCTTCCCTTTCCCCCTGGAAGCCCCCACTCCAGTGCCAAGAACTCCCTCATTTCCCTGTTAATTTTAATTAATTTTGCCTCTTAATTGAGGCCTCCTGAGGGCCCTGGAAAAAAAATCCCATTGGAAACCTCCCTGAGGTCCCAAAAACCCCAAAGCTCCTCTGGCAGCCAAGAGGGGAAGATTTGGGGGGGATTCACTGCTCTGCTCCCCCCCAAATCCTTCCCTTCCCTTTCCCTCTGGAAGCCCCCACTCCAGTGCCAAGAACTCCCTCATTTCCCTGTTAATTTTAATTAATTTTTCCTCTTAATTGAGGCCTCCTGAGGGCCCTGGAAGAAAAATCCCATTGGAAATCCCAAAGCTCCTGTGGGAACCAAGAGGGGAAGTTTTTAGGGGGGATTCACTGCTCTGTTTCCCCCCAAATACTTCCCTTCCCTTCCTTTCCTTTCCCCCTGGAAGCCTCCACTCCAGTGCCAAGAACTCCCTCATTTCCCTGTTAATTTTAATTAACTTTTCCTCTTAATTGAGGCCCCCTGAGGGGGAAGTTTTTAGGGGGGATTCACTGCTCTGCTCCCCCCAAATCCTCCCCTTCCCTTCCCTTTCCCTTCCTTCCCTTTCCCCCTGGAAGCCCCCACTCCAATGCCAAGAACTCCCTCATTTCCCTGTTAATTTTAATTAACTTTTCCTCTTAATTGGGGCCTCCTGAGGGCCCTGGACTCACTGAAATGTTTCTGCCAGATGAGGATGACCCCGGTGACCCCCAGGAAGAAGAGGACTCCCCCCAGGATTGTTTTCCACTCATTTGTCCCTTTCTTCATCTCTGCATAACTCTCGTTGAACTTGATCCTGTACACTGCCAAAAAAAACAACAAAAAAAGCAGGATTTCACCCCAAAATCCCAACTTTTCACCCACCCAACCATTCCTTGGTTTTTTCCTCCCATTCCCAGCCTGGGGTTCCCCAGGATGAGGAGATGGAAAAGGGACTAAAAAGAGGGAAGGGTTTTTTTTCCTGCTTTCCCTCTGCTCCTCAGCCCAGTTCTGCAGCTGGGGAGTTAATTAGGGGTTGGGTTAATTAAATTTGCAGCTTTAATGAGCTGAGCTTTGGTGAGGAGCAGGGAAAAAGCAGAGGGTTCCACTGGGATGCCTGCAGGGTAAGGAATTGGGGGTGGTTTGTTGAGGGAAGCAAGAAATCCAGGGAATTGGGAGTGGTTTGCTGGGAAGAGGGAGGAAAAATCCAGGTTTTTCCTGGAAAAAATTCCTGGAATTTGACCCCAGCACAAAGCCCAAGGGAGGTGCTGGGAACCCAACCCCCCCAAGTTCCTTCCCTGAGTTGGGAAGGAGCAAGGAGATGAATTGATTGATTTTATTTTTATTTTGAAGTCTAAATCTGTGAATAATTGGGGTGTGGGGGGGCTGGGAGGGGCCACAAAGCCCCCCAGTACCTACATTCCACCTTCTCATCCACAGAGAGAGCAGTCCAGGAGGCTTTCTCCTTCTCCTTCAGGGCTTTCTGCTGAGCAGAGAGGTCCCTGACAAAGGCCACCTCAGGCAGGGGGACATCCCTCCTGTCCACGTAGGCAGGGAGGCTGAAATCCTCAGCTTTGACCACTCCAGCTGCAGGGGGAGAGAAGAAACAGCCCTGGAACCTTCCTGGAACATTCCTGAAACATCCTTGAAGCATCCCTGGAACCTTTCTGGAACCTTCCTGGGACCTTCCTGAAATATCCCGAAACCTCCCTGGAACATCCCTAAAACTCTCCTGGAACTTCCCTGGAGCAGCCCTGGAACCTCCCTAAAACATCCCTGGGACAGCCCTGAAATATCCCTGGAACCTCCCTGGAACATCCCTGAAGCATTCCTAGAACCTTCCTGAAACCTTCCTGAAACATCCCTGGAACCTTTCTGGAACATCCCTGAAATCTTCCTGGAATGTCCCTAAAACAGCCCTGGAACAGCCTTGGAACTTCCCTGAGATCTTCCCTGGAACCTTCCTGAAATATTCCTGAAACCTTCCTGAAACCTCCCTGAAACCTCCCTGGAACCTCCCTGGAACCTCCCTGAGATCTTCCCTGGAACCTTCCTGAAATATTCCTGAAACCTTCCTGAAATATCCCTGGGACAGGCGTGGAACCTCCCTAAAACAGCCCTGGAACTTCACTGAAATCTTCCCTGGAACCTCCCTAAAACATCCCTGGGACAGCCGTGGAACCTCCCTGGAACTCCCCTGGAGCATCCCTAAAACAGCCCTGGGACCTTCTTGAAATATCCCTGGAACCTCCCTGGGACAGCCCTGAAATCTTCCCTGGAACCTCTCTAAAACATCCCTGGAACATCCCTAAAACTTCCCTGGAACTTCCCTAAAACTTCCCTGGAACTTCCCTAGGACATCCCTGGAGCATCCCTGAAACCTTCCTGAAATATCCCTGGAACTTCCCTGGAACCTCCCTAAAACTCCCCTGAAACCTTCCTGAAATATCCCTGGAACCTCCCTGGAACAGCCCCGGAACTTCCCTGAAATCTTCTCTGAAATCTTCCCTGGAACCTTCCTGAAATATCCCTGGGTCATCCCTGGAACCTTCCTGAAACCTTCCTGAAACATCCCTGGAACAGCCCTGGGACCTCCCTGGAACCTCCCTAAAACAGCCCTGGAACTTCTCTGAAATCTTCCTTGGAACCTCCCTAAAACACCCCTGGAACCTCCCTAAAAACCTTCCTGAAATATCCCTGGGACCTTCCTGAACTATTCCTAAAACCTTCCTGAAATATCCCTAGGACCTCCCTAAAACAGCCCTGGGACAGACCTGGAACCTTCCTGAAATATCCCTGAAACCTCCCTGGGACAGCCCTGAAATCTTCCCTGGAACCTCTCTAAAACATCCCTGGAACTTCCCTAGGACATCCTTGGAGCAGCCCTGGAACCTCCCTAAACCAGCCCTGGAACCTCCCTAAACCAGCCCTGGAACCTCCCTGAAATATCCCTGGGACATCCCTGGAACCTTCCTGAAATATCCCTGGGACATCCCTAAAACTTCCCTGGGACCTTCCTGAAATATCCCTGAAACCTCCCTGGAACAGCCCTGAAATCTTCCCTGGAACATCCCTAGGATATCCCTGGAACCTCCCTAAACCAGCTCTAAACCAGCCCTGGAACATCCCTGAAATATCCCTAGAACCTCCCTGGGACATCCCTGGAACTCCCCAGGGACAGCCCTGGAACTTCCCTGGGACCTCCCCTGGAACAGCCCTAGGACCTCCCTAAAAAGTCCCTAAAACATCCCTGGAACCTTCCTAAAATCTTCCCTGGAACCTCCCTGGAACCTCCCTGGCTGTTTCCAGCTCCCTTCCTGGTGCCCAAATCCAAGAGCTGGGGGGGAAAAGTGAGGAACAGGAAAAAATGCAGGGAAGGGGAAGAGTTCCAGGTGAGGAAGAGGGAAAACAAGGGAATGGGGGTGGGAGCTGTTCTGCCAGGGTGAGAATCACCCAGCAAAGGGATCCCCCCCAGCAACAGCTCCTGAATTCCTTCATCAATGCCTCAGCCACCCCTGTTCCCAGCTGTCCTTACCAGCACTCCAAACCTTTTCCCTCCCCCAGAGCCCAGCTGCAGCTTTTTGCCTTCTCCTTCCTCCCCCTCCTGCTTTTATCAACAAAAAAAAAAACCCCAAAAAAAAACCCCAGGAAGTTTTCCCCCCCTACCATGTCCGTGGGCTCTCAGGCAGAGGGAGGTGGACAGGGATCTCTTCCCCACGAGGCTGAACACCCTGGAAGCCAACATCCTGCCAGGCCAGAGCCACGGGAGGAAAACCCAGAGGAGAAAACAGGGAAAAGGTGGGAAAGGGGGAAAAAGGGGGGATAAAGAGGGAGGAAAAGGGGAATAAGAGGGAAAAAGGGGGGGGGGAAAAAGGGGGGGGAAAAAGGGGGGGGATAAAGGGGGGGGATAAAGGGGGGGGATAAAGGGGGGGGGTAAAGGGGGGGGAGATGAAGGGGGGGGGGAGATGAAGGGGGGGGGGAGATGAAGGGGGGGGGGGAGATGAAGGGGGGGGGGAGATGAAGGGGGGGGATAAAGGGGGGGAAAAAGGGGGGATAAAGGGGGGAAAAGGAGGATAAAGGGGGGAAAAGGAGGATAAAGGGGGGAAAAGGAGGATAAAGGGGGGAAAAGGGGGGGATAAAGGAGGGGATAAAGGGGGGGATAAAGGGGGGAATAAGGGGGGAATAAGGGGGGAATAAGGGGGGGAATAAGGGGGGGAATAAGGGGGGGATAAGGGGGGGGGGAAAGGGGGGGGAAAGGGGGGGGAAAGGGGGGGGAAAGGGGGGGGGAAAGGGGGGGGGAAAGAGGGGGGAAAAAGGGGGGAAAAAGGGGGAAAGGGGGGATAAAGGGGGGATAAAGGGGGGAAAGGTGACCCAGCCGCGACCCTTATCGCCTTCCCCTCCCTCCTCCCCAGCCAGGAATCCCTCCAGCGCTCACCGCTGCCGCCCCGCCCCAGGGCAGGCACCCAACTAACGGGTCCCTCGCGTTACCTCAGCTTCATTCCCTCGCATGAAGGCCCAAACCACACCCAAACTTTCGCTTAAACCCCGAGGGAATCGCGGAGCCCGCGGTCTCCCCTCACCCGGGGGGCTCCGAGCTGAGCAGCCCCCCCTTTCCCGCCCTTTTCCCCTCACGGAGTCACCTCAGGCCCCGCACCCCCCCCCCCCCCCTGCCCCGCACTCCTTCACAGGGAGGCAACCAGCGGGCACAACGCTTCCCCTCCCCACACCCCCCGCTCCTCAGAGCCTCCCCCCAGGGGTGCTGCCGGCGGCGGGGAGGTTTTCCCGGTCTCCCAGAACCTTTTCTCCGGCCTCCCAACCCCGACGACCTGGCGACCGTCCTCTACCCGGGCTGCCACCGGAAGGAGCCGCCCACCGGAAGCGAGGGGACAGATGGGAGGTCCGGAGCAGCGAGACGCGCCGCGGGGGTTGATGGGATACTGGAGGACCGTCGCCCCGTTGTTCCTCCATTACCTCAGGCGGCGGCTGAGGGGAGGGAGCGGCGGGGCCGGGGGTTCCCGGGGCTTCCCGGGGGTTTTGTTCCCGTCAGGATGAAGCTGACCACTCAAGCTTATTGCAAGATGGTGCTGCACGGTGCAAAGTACCCGCACTGCGCTGTGAATGGGCTGCTGGTGGCCGAGAGGCCTGCGGGACCCCCCAGGAGGGAGCAGCCCGGGCCCTCCGCGCTCTTCGTGGATTGCATCCCCCTCTTCCACGGCACCCTGGCCCTGGCACCCATGCTGGAGGTGGCTCTGACACTGGTAAGGACCTAAAGCTGCGAGCCCAGGGGGTCTGGGCTGGGGGGAGAGGAGCTGGGGGAGATCTGAGAGGGGAATCACAGGGTTGGAGGAGATGTTGAAGATTATCAAGGTCTTACCCCCCCTGCCTTGGGTAGGGACACTTCCTACCAGCTCAGGTTGCTCCAAGCCCCATCCATCCTGGCCCTAAAACCTTCCAGGGATGGAAGGAAGAGATAATTAATATGGGGATTTAAATAACCTACAATGGCAACAAGGAGTGCACCGTGCTCACTGGGTGTCACTCCATGGGGCCTGGCAGGGAGGGGGTCAGAGGGAAGGAGGTGGAGGAGAGGAAGGGGAGGTGCAGGGATTTGTCCTCCTGCCCAGCACTCTGACCTTGCCTGCAGCTGCCATCAAGGAATCATGGAAGTTTCAGGGTTGGAAAGGACCTTTAAGCTCATCCAGGTCCAACCCCCCTCCATGGGCAGGGACACCTCCCATTATTGCTCAGAGCCCCATCCAACCTGGCCCTAAAACCTTCCAGGGATGGATGGGGCTTCCACCACCTCTCTGGGCAACCTGTGCCAGGGTCTCAGCACCCTCCTGGGGAAGAACTTCTTCCTAATTTCCAACCTGCATCTCCCCTCTTCTAGTTTGAATCCCTTCCCCCTCATCCTATCCCTACCTGACAGCCTCAAAACTCCCTCCCCAGCTTTCCTGGGGGCCTTCAGAGACTTCAGATCCTTCAAAGACTTCAGATCCTTCAGATATTCCAGATCCTTCAGCCCCTGGAAGGCCACAATGAGGTCTCCTGGGAGCCTTCTCCCCTCCAGCCTGAATCACCCCAACTCTCTCAGTCTCTCCCCACCCTCTGATCATCCTCCTGGCCCTTCTCTGGACTCATCCCAGCACCCCCATGTTTTGCAGGGGAGGTGCAGCAGCTCTGGGGGGGGTTGGAGTGGAAACCCCCCCCCTCCCCAAAGCCTCTGTGCTGTGGGGCTTTTGCTGGGGAAGCAGCAGGAAAGGGAGAGATTCCTTTCTCTGTCAGTGCCCAGAAACTGCTCTTGGATTCCTTGGTTATCCCTGAGTTATCCTCAGGGAGAAGGGGATTATTCCAAGAGCTTTTCCCAAGCTTCACAGCAGCATCAAAAAAAAAAACCCCAAAAACTGAACTATAGGGTTGGAAAAGCAGCAAATCCATGGGGGACATTCCCTGCCCTCCTTTGTCACCAGGGCCAGGAGGGTGCCAGGACCTTTGGGTCCCTTCCCTCTGGTGGGAGAAGCCCCAAACGGGACGGGGAGGGAGCAAAATGTGCTGGGGTTTTTTCTTGCTCCCCTCCTCTCTTTCCCTGTTACTGCTGACTTGGTAGCCTCACTTTTAAGGAAAAACATCTATATTTATATATTTTTTTTCCCCTAGCAGGAGGACTCTGGACCCAGCATAAAGCAGGGAGAGAAAA
The DNA here is from genome assembly GCF_003957555.1 of Calypte anna. NCBI lineage: Eukaryota > Metazoa > Chordata > Aves > Apodiformes > Trochilidae > Calypte > Calypte anna. The sequence goes on from NC_044257.1 coordinate 17,739,237, forward strand.
CTGCATTAAAAAAACCCCCAAAAGCACCAAAACTACAGAACTTTTTGTCCCCTGTAAATCAAAACTTGTGGCAATTGGATGAAAAATAAAAAAAAAACCGTGGCAGATGTTGCAGCTTTCCCATCCAGATGTTCAAGGGGGAGGAACTGCCTTGGTATTTCTGCCCAAAATCCTTTCAGCCAGCCCTTGAGGAGGGATTTTGGGGGAAGGATTTAGTGTGGATGGGGAGGTTTGTAAAGGGGGAGGAGAAAGGGGGGGATCCCCCCAGCCTGGTGGCTCCGTTGCAGGTGAATCCTCAAACCATTTGCTTCCCAAAAAGTCTCTTGGTAATAAAGTGGCAAAAAAAACAAAAAAAAAAAAAAGCCAAAAACAGTAAACTGAGTCTCTTGCTGCCTTTGGGTTTTTATTTTGGGTTTTATTTGGGTTCCCTGGTACCCCCCACAACCCCTGGTGGACTTTAAATATTCAAAGAAGCCAAATAATGCTTTATGGGGGACATTTTATTTACAGGACAGACATAACATTTCCTTAGCTTCTCCGGGGTTGTTTGGGTTGGGTTTTTTTTCCTGTTTTAGGGTTTTTTTCCCCCTCCCCTGACCTGTTCCAGTTGTTTTTCCCAGATTGATTCCTGGTGCAAGGAGAACAGCTACGTGATTGCTGGGTATTACCAAGCCAACGAACGCCTCAAGGATGCCAGGTCTGTTGGGTTTTTCTGGGTTTTTTCCTTCTTTTTGCTTGTTTTCTGCTCTTCTTCAGACAGATCAACCCCACCCACCCCCTTCCTGCTGCCTGACCCCACTCCTCTGCTTCCCCTCCTTTGCTCAGGAACATCAGAGGGTTTTTTTCTTGCAGTTGGTTTTTAAACCAAATCTTTAATTATCATAGAATCATAGAATCATAGAATCACAGAATCCTTGGGGTTGGAAGGGACCTCGAAAGATCATCTAGTCCAACCCCCCCTGCCAGAGCAGGGCCACCTAGAGCACCTCACATAGGAACGTGTCCAGGGGGGTTTTGAATGTCTCCAGTGAAGGAGACTCCACGACCCCCCTGGGCAGCCTGTTCCAGGGCTCTGTCACCCTTACAGGAAAAAAATTGTTCTGGATATTCAACTTGAACCTCCTGTGCTCCAATTTACACCCATTACCCCTTGTCCTATCACTGGTCACCACTGAGAAAAGCCTAACTCCATCTCCCTGACACTCACCCCTTACATATTTGAAAACATTGATGAGGTCACCCCTCAGTCTCCTTTTCTCCAAACTAAAGAGACCCAGCTCCCTCAGCCTTTCCTCATAAGGGAGATGTTCCACTCCCTTCATCATCTTAGTAGCTCTGGGCTGGATTCTTTCAAGCACTTCCCTGTCCTTCTTGAACTGAGGGGCCCAGAACTGGACACAATACTCCAGGTGCGGCCTCACCAATGCAGAATAGAGGGGGAGGAGAACCTCTCTTGACCTACTAACCACACCCTTTCTAATGCACCCCAGGATGCCATTGGCCTTCTTGGCCACAAGGGCACATTGCTGGCTCATGGTCATCCTGGAGCAGGTCCAAAGGAGGGCAACCAGGCTGGTGAAGGGACTCGAGCACAGGCCCTATGAGGAGAGGCTGAGAGAGCTGGGGCTGTTCAGCCTGAAGAAGAGGAGGCTCAGGGGAGACCTCATTGCTGTCTACAACTACCTGAAAGGAGGCTGTAGCGAGGTGGGAACTGGACTCTTTTCACAGACGACCTTCAACAAGACAAGAGGACACAGTCTTAAGTTGTGCCAGGGGAGGTTTAGGTTAGATATTAGAAAGAATTTCTTCACGGAGAGGGTGATCAGGCTATGGAATGGACTGCCCGGTGAGGTGGTAGATTCTCCTTCCCTGGAGACATTTAAAAACAGACTGGATGTGGCACTCAGTGCCATGGTCTAGCAACTGCTCCGGTGGGTCAAGGGTTGGACTAGATGATCTCTGAGGTCCCTTCCAACCCAGCTAATTCTATGATTCTATGATTCTCTTGTCTACCAGGACCCCCAGGTCTCTTTCACCTACACTGCTCTCTCTCCAGCAGGTCAGCCCCCAACCTATACTGGGACATCGTGTTGTTCTTCCCCAAATGCAAAACTCTACACTTCCCCTTGTTGAATTTCATCATGTTTCTCTCTGCCCAACTCTCCAGCCTGTCCAAGTCTCTCTGAATGGCAGCACAGCCTTCTGGTGTGTCAGCCACTCCTCCCAGCTTAGTGTCATCAGCAAACTTGCTGAGGGTACACTCTATACCCTCATCCAAGTTGTTGATGAAGATATTGAACAACACCGGTCCCAGCACCGACCCCTGAGGGACTCCACTAGTCACACACCTCCAACCAGATTCTGCCCCATTGACTACAACTCTCTGACTCCTTCCTTTCAACCAGTTCCTGATCCACCTCACTACCTGATCACCAAACCCATACTTGATCAACTTATCTACAAGGATGCTGTGAGAGATGGTGTCAAATTATTTCCTGCAGCCACCAAAATCTCCTGGTGCAGGGTGGGGGTTTTTTGTCAGCTGGGATGGAAACCTCTTGGAAAATCTTTCCTCATTCCTGCTAAACATCCTCAGTGCCTCTGGAGTTTTGTGGAGTGTTTCCTGAGGGGGTGAAGGGACACTGAGACTGGGAAATGGTGGCAGGCAGGCCCAGGTAGCACTTCCCACTCATTTTCCCCTGGGTTAGGCATTTTTTTTCCCTGCTGTCTAACTCAAATTACCCAAAATTACTCAAATTACCCAATAAGCAAGGAGGAGTCTCCCCCTGGAGCCATGAGGTAATTTCAGATATATATATTTATATATCAAATATTTTTCCCCACTTGACAAGTGCAGCATCAGGACCAACCAGAGTACATTGCTCTTAAAATAAATTTAAAATAAATAGAAATAAATAGAAATTCTTTGTTTAAAGCATTATGCTGTCTCCCAGTTATTTTTATATATATCCCTCAGTCCCAAGCATGGTTTTTAATTAATAACTGCTGACCCCTGGGGTCATTGCAGATGAGCAAATTACAGTTTGCCTGTTGTGTTTGGGATCTGAAAGAATATCACAGGCCTGGCTGTGTTCTTAAACTCCACTTTTTTTTTCCTGAAGATCACCTGGAATGGTCACTTTTGAGGAAGGGTCTCCTTGGAAAGCTGGAGGGGGGGATTTTGGTGGAGAACCTGAGGAGCTGGTGAGGAACAAGCTCAATGGCTCCTGAACCACCAGTTCCTAACAGAGAAAACCTGTTTATAAGAGTCAGTTTTCATAGAATCAGAATGGGCTGGGTTGGAAGGGACCTCAGAGATCATCAAGTCCAACCCTTGATCCACTCCCCCCGTGGTTCCCAGCCCATGGCACTCAGTGCCACATCCAGGCTCTTTGGAAAGATCTCCAGACACGGAGAATCCACTACTTCCCTGGGCAGCCCATTCCAATGCCTGATCACCCTCTCCAGAAAGAAATTCTTTCTCATCTCCAACCTAAACCTCCCCTGGCACAACTTGAGACCCTGCCCTCTTGTCTTGCTGAGAGTTGCCTGGGAAAAGAGCCCAACCCCCCCCTGGCTCCAACCTCCTTTCAGGGAGTTGCAGAGAGTGATGAGGTCTCCCCTGAGCCTCCTCTTCTCCAGCCTCAACACCCCCAGCTCCCTCAGCCCTTCCTCACAGGAATTCTGCTGGATCCCTTCACAGCCTCCTTGCTCTTCTCTGGACCTGCTCCAGCACCTCAATCTCCTTCCTGAGCTGAGGGGCCCAGAACTGGACACAGGACTCAAGCTGTGGCCTCACCAGGGCTGAGCACAGGGGCAGAATCCCTTCCCTGGACCTGCTGGCCACGCTGTTCCTGATCCAGCCCAGGATGCCATTGGCCTTCTTGGCCACCTGGGCACACTGCTGGCTCATGTTCAGCTTCCTGGCAATCCAGACTCCCAGCTCCCTTTCTGCCACTCTGTGCCCAGCCTGGAGCTCCCCATGGGGTTGTTGTGTTGAACCTCATCCCATTGGGATCAGCCCAACTCTCCAGTCTGTCCAGGTCCCTCTGCAGAGCCCTCCTGCCTTCCAGTTGATCCACACCTCCCGATCTTCTCCTTGCTGAGGTGTCCCCTGAGTACCACAAGTGTCAGGAAACACATTCAGAGAGGGATAAATGAGTTCCCCCTAAAATTCCAGCTGCATTTTGCCTTTCCACCCCCCTGGCAGAGCAGGGTAGAGCAAGGGTGGGTGTGCTGGAGGGGGGGAGCTGGGTTTTTCCTTGGCTTCCTGACTCCCATCCCGTGTCACACCAGCTGCCTGGCTCCTGGCAGCCTCTCAGGGTGTTTCCTGCTGAGTTCAGCCAGGCTCTCACCCTTCACCCCACCCAATCCCTTCTCCCTTCTCTTCCAGCCCCAACCAAGTGGCAGAGAAAGTGGCTTCCAGGATTGCAGAGGGCTTCAACGACACAGCCCTCATCATGGTGAGTTCCTGCCCTCCTCCTCTCCTCTTCTGGGGGGTTAAAAGTCAGGCACAGGGTGTTGGGTCTGCCCCTGAAATGCTCTTCTCTGGATGCTTGAAAGGAAAAAGGAATTTTTTTCCTTTTTTCCTCCCATCACTTGGGGATGAGATGCAGTGACTTGGAGCTGCTCCTTAAGAAGTCAGCAGGGGCTGTGGTGAGCTCCCTGCCAGCTGAGAGGCAGAGGGGGCTTTCTCTGCTTGCAGAGCCTGAGCACAGCCCACGTGTTCCTGGCTTCACACCCCCTCTGGGACTCAAACTCCTCTCTGCTTTGCAGCAAATGGTTCCTCACCCCCTTGCTGCACTGACAGGGGCAATTTCAAGGTGTCAGCTCAGCTCCTTTGGAGGCACAGAGTGGAGGAGTTAAGTCTCGGGTGCCCTGGTGGTAAAAAAAAAATGGCTTTTTTTTTTAATTAATTTCCTCTCGTTCCTTGGGGCCTTGGGAGGAGGGGGAGGAGGAGAAGGAGGAGGAGGAGGAGAAGGAGGAGGAGGAGGAGGAGAAGGAGGAGGAGAAGGAGGAGAAGGAGAAGGAGAAGAAGGAGAAGGAGAAGGAGAAGAAGGAGAAGGAGAAGGAGAAGGAGAAGGAGAAGGAGAAGGAGAAGGAGAAGGAGAAGGAGAAGGAGAAGGAGAAGGAGAAGGAGAAGGAGAAGGAGAAGGAGAAGGAGAAGGAGAAGGAGAAGGAGAAGGAGAAGGAGAAGGAGAAGGAGAAGGAGAAGGAGAAGGAGAAGGAGGAGGAGGAAAGGAGGAGGAGGAGGAGGAGGAGGAGGAGGAAGGAGAAGGAAAGGAGGAGGAGGAGAAGGAGGGGGAGGAGAAGGAAAAGGAGGAGGAGGAAAAGGAAAAGGAGGAGGAGGAGGAGAAGGAGAAGGAAGAGAAGACTGAGAAGGAGAAGAAGGAGGAGGAGGAAAGGAGGAGGAGGAGGAAGAAAGGAGGAGGAGAAGGAGAAGGAGGAGGAGGAAGCTGAGGCAGGGTTTTTCTGCAGGTTGACAACACCAGGTTCACCATGGAGTGCACTGAGCCAGCCATTCACGTCTATGAGCTCCAGGAGAACAAGTGGAGGTGCAAGGACCCTCACGTGTGAGTCAGCTCCAGACTTCCCTCATCTTTATTTCGGGCAAAACTTTGGGGCTGGGGGACACTGAGAGCAGTGTCAAACTTTTTAAAAGTGTTTATTTTGAGGGAGAAGAGCTGGGGGGGTGACCACATTTGCAGAGAACTTCCCTCCTTTTCCAGAGTGGAGGGAGGGGGTGAAGCTTTTCTTTGCTGATTGCTGTTTCTTCCTGTTTTTGTTTTTTGTTTTGTTTTTTTCTTTACATCCTAGTGATTTCTGTGAGGATTGGACTGAAGCCCAGAGGATTGCTGCATCTCTCTTGGACAGCAAGTCCTACGAGACACTGGTGGATTTTGATAATCACCTGGATGACATCAGGAATGACTGGACCAACCCAGAGATCAACAAAGCTGTTCTCCACCTCTGTTAGAGGAGCTGCTCCTGACTTAACTTGTACAGGCATTCCCACTCTACTGAAGAGAGAAAAAAAAAAAAAAGGCTATTTTTGAATGTAAATAGAATAATATTCAGTACCTTTTGTGGAAACCTGACTGATTAAACAAGGAGTGGCATGTCCCAGAGCAGGGTGAGGGCTCCACGAGCTGCTGAATCCTTTCTGGGAGATCCTTTGGAAGAGCTACAAACAGTTCCAGCCTCAGGGAGGCTTTCCCAGTTGTCAGCAACATTCCTTCAAGACCAGATCTCCTTCTGCTTGGCCCTGCTGCTCCTGTTCCATAGTTCTGGTTAAGCTTTTCTGATCTTTCAGGTTGCTTTTTAATGGTTTGTGGAAATACCTTTTGGGGGGGGAAAAAAAAATAATGAGTCTTGTTCCCAGAGGAGAGAAATAAGACAAAAAATGTAAATGTTAACAGTTTCTTTTGGCCTGGTTTGGGAATGTCAGTGTGTCAGCAGAGTGAAAAGTGAGGGGATGATGTCCCATCCCCTCTTGTGCAGTGGTTTATCAGGTGCTGTGGTGGTTCCTGCTCTCTGTCAGCACCAAACCCCAGCTGGCTGTGTTAAACCCAAGCTCAGCAGAGGGGTGTTCACCTCCTGACTTGTAAAAAGGAAAACCTGAAGTGCACCACAGAGCTGGAATGGCAGAAAACAGTTCTGAGCACCCAAAATCAGTGAGAGAACTCAATTTCAGTGTCTGCTGGGGTTTTATAACCAGTTTTTGGTTCAAGCAGTGTCCTTGGCTCCCTCCAAGCTGGAAGCAGGCAGCCTGAGTGTGCCAAATGAAGGAGCCTGGGTACAGGTTTCAGCTTCTGGCTTTCTGATGAGAATTTGTTTCTAAGAATTAAGTTTTCCAGGCAGTGAAGTTCCCTGTCTGTTCTTGTCAAGTCTTACTGCCCCAATCCTCCCTGTTGTTAAACATAACCTCAGCCTCCCTGGATTTCATAGAATCATAGAATAGGTTGGGTTGGAAGGGACCTCAGAGATCATCGAGTCCAACCCTTGATCAGCTACCGCCACAGTCACTAGACCATGGCACTGAGTGCCATATCGAGTCTCTTTTTAAATGTCTCCAGGGACGAAGAGTCCACCACCTCCCCAGGCAGCCCGTTCCAATGTCTGATCACCCTTTCCGTGAAAAAATTCTTTCTAATATCCAATCTTAACTTCCCCCAGCACAATTTGAGACCCTGCCCTCTTGTCTTACTGAGAGTTGCCTGGGAAAAGAGCCCAACCCCCCCCTGGCTCCAACCTCCTTTCAGGGAGTTGTAGAGAGCAATGAGGTCTCCCCTGAGCCTCCTCTTCCTCAGGCTGAACAGCCCCAGCTCCCTCAGCCTCTCCTCATAGGATCTGTGTTCGAGTCCCTTCACCAGCTTGGTTGCCCTCCTTTGGACCTGTTCCAGGACCTCTACATCCTTCTTGAACTGAGGGGCCCAAAACTGAACACAGTACTCAAGGTGTGGCCTTACCAGGGCTGAGTACAGGGGCAGAATCACCTCCTTGGACCTGCTGGTGACGCTGTTTCTGATACATGCCAGGATGCCATTGGCCTTCTTGGCCACCTGGGCACACTGCTGGCTCCTGTTCAGCTTCCTGTCAATCCAGACTCCCAGGTCCCTTTCTGCCTGGCTGCTCTCCTCTCTCCTCTCTTCCTCCTCTTCCTATCCAAAAATGGTTTTCCAAGGAAGATCCTCACTCCAAGGTCCTGATTTTAAAGCTTGGGGGCTGAGTTGCTCTCTTGGGCTTCCACCAGTTTTCCTCCTGCTCTTAGGGAGGGATGGGCAAAGGCTTCAAATCCCATTAGGAAGCAGGAAATGGAAGCAGAAGCTCCAGGCAGGTCCTGCTGTGGACAGAAGGCTTTGGCACTGAGTTTTAAGCTCAGTGTGAGCCTTACAGGAATCCTGGCAATCCAGACTCCCAGGTCCCTTTCTGCCACTCTGTGCCCAGCCTGGAGCTCCCCATGGGGTTGTTGTGGCCAAAGTGCAGGACCCAGCACTTGGAATGTTGAACCTCATCCCGTTGGGATCAGCCCAAAACGTGCAGATCCCAGCCTGGCTCTGCCCAGCATCACCCCAGGAGGTGACTTTTTCCCTGCCCCCAAGATTTTCTCCTCCCTCCCTCCCAGCAGCAGAGGTGACATGAGGGGTGCAGGAAGCAAACCCCAGCTCTCTGCTCCTTGGCTGCTGGCCTGATTGCTGCACTCTGCTGCTATTTGTGACCCTGCTGGAGATGCTGGGGTGGGGAGGGGAAGGAGGAGGCTGCTGCTAATGGAGGAGGCTGGGAGCAGCTTGGAATTGTGGTTGGCTGCAGCTTGGGAAGTGATCTGAAGGGAAAATGCTCCCGAAGTGCTCCTTGGGTTTTCCTTTGGGTAGCCCAGCCTGGTTGCTGGGGTTTGGAGTCAGCTGAGCCACACCACACTTTTTCTTCCTTCCCACCCTCCTCACACCCTTATTCCCAACATCCCAACATCCCAACACCTCCTCCTGCTCTGCCCAATCCTGGTTCTGCTTCGCCACAGCCATTTCTCTGCCCTGACCAAGATGCTGAGGGCTTCATCGATTTGGTTGGTTTGTTTCTTGGCTGCTTGTTGGGGTTTTTAAACATTTTTTTTTCCCCCAGCCCTCTCATCCCAAAGCACACCCAGGCTGCTTGTTTCCCTCTGCTTTCACAGCCCTCTCCTCCTCCTGGAAGTTCCTGATCCAACGGGACCTTTCCCACTCAACCCAGGAGCTTTGCAAAATCCATCAGAGGAGGGATGAGGGAAGCAGGGAAGGCTGCTCTTAAATATCCCCAGAGGGTGAACTGGGAGTAACTGGTGACTCCTTGAGTGCTTCCAGGCAGCCGTGGCAGCACTTTAGTTGGATGCAAGCAGGATCCGTGCCAGGGATGTCCCACGCAGCATCAGCCCCACAGGGGCCACAAGAAACCATTCAGCCCTTCCTAGAAATGCTCTCTGGGGCTTAAAGAATGGACCTAATTGAAAAAAAAAATTAAATATATAATAATAATACATCGAGGTTGCAGCAGGGGATAAAAGGGAAAGCTGGGCCCAGATTAACCCAGAGCTCAGCGAGCTGAGACACGCGGCCAGGTCCTGAAGCCAATTCCCAGCAGAATCCCAGAATCCATGCCCGGCAGGGAGGAGGTTTGCTCTGGATGCAGGTCTGGTGGTGGCAGAGCCCCGGCAGGCTCCTCTTTTGTGCTCAGGTACGTGCTTGTTTCCCTCTTTGCCTCCCACCCACCCCTCTCCACAGCAGCTCCTGGCTCGCTCCTCGGGGCTCCTGCCACGTCCCACTTGGATTTATTTTTTTTTTAATTTTTTTTTTTTGCTTTCTGGGGGTGTTTTGCTGCCTGCAAACAGTTCCTGCCGGGGGCTGGGGCTGATGGGGCTGCCAAGAGCTTGTGCTCGGGGAATGCTGGAGCTGCTCCAGTTTCCCCACAGCCTGCAAATTCAGCTGCTTCCTCCTGACATCCCGCTGCCTTCCCACGCCTGGCATCCCCGCCGGCTACCTCTCTCCTGCCCTGGCTGCCTCCGAGCTTCTCCCTCCTCCAGGAGGGGTTTGGGTTGGGTTTCTTGGGAGGTTTTTTTTTTCCACCCCTTTGCAGCACTTTGTTGTCACAAGTCCCTCACAAGTCCTGGCCCTGCAGCCCCTTTCCGAGGTGATTTCTGAGCCAGGCTGGGACCTTTCCCGAGGCAGAGGGGATGTGGAGCAGAAGGAGCAGAAGTGACCCGGTTGCTCCCTTAGCACAGAGCCAGGGTGACGTGTCACCTGCCTCTCAGCAGGCTCTGGGACACCCTGACCCAGAAAGCTGCTTCCCTCCCTCCCTCCTTTCTGAGTGGGGCCCAGCTGGGGCTTGCAGGAGCAGCTCTGCTCCACCGAAGTTTGCTTTGTGGGCAGTGCTGGCAAAACACATCCCTCCCTCCTTCTCTTTGTGGTTCTTTCAGCCATCACCTCGCCCTGCCCTCCCTCTTCCAGTGAACTCACATCTCTGCCCTCCCTCCTCCAGTGGAATCACATCTCTGCCCTCCTTCTTCCAATGAACTCACATCCCTGCCCTCCCTCCTCCAGTGGAATCACATCCCTGCCTTCTCTCTTCCAGCAGAATCACATCCCTGCCCTCCCTCTCCCAGTGGAATCACATCCCTGCCCTCCCTCTTCCAGTGAACTCACATCCCTGCCCTCCCTCTCCCAGTGGAATCACATCCCTTCCCTCCCTCTCCCAGTGGAATCACATCCCTGCCCTCCAATCCTTGTCCCCTCTTTGGTGGCCCAAGCCCTTCCACCACCCTCCTCTGTGCCAGGGCAGGATGGGGCCAGTGGGTTGGGGGGTGCTGAGCCCAGGGAGAGGAGCAGCTTGGCTACCAAAAAGGCCACAGCCACAACTGGAAAGGGGTCCCCAGGCTGGAAGGAGCACCCAGAGGTCAGCCAGCTCCATACCCACCTACCCAGGAAGTTTTAGGAGCCCACCCCCTCCTCACCCTGGGGGGGTTTGGCAGATGCTCTGCTGTGGAGTTCCTGGGAATGCCCCAGAGTTCAGGGAAGCTGCAGGAATGTCTCCTGGTCCCCATGGAAAGGGGATGTCAGGTCCATGGGGCTGCTTCCATCCTCAGGACACAGCTCTGCCCACCACTGGCTTTATTTTATTTTATTTTATTATTTTATTTTATTTTGCTGGAGGAGCTCCAAGCTGGACCCAGCCCTCTCAACCTTGGACTTTCTACAGGTGTCCTGGCAGGGGCAGGATGGAGGGGGGGGTGACACTTGTGTTTGTGTCTCTCAGGTGTCCCCACCCCAGCTGGAGCCTTCTGCAGCCCCCAGAGCTGAGCACCTGGGGGGGGGGGGTTTCTCCCTTCTCCCTACCTCAGTTTTAGCCACAACTGCTGCTCCAGGCAGGGCAAATTCCAGCCCTTTGGGGGTGTTTCAGGAAACAAGTCGGGTTTGGAAGGTGGTATCAGAGGTGGAGGGGAGATTTCTGCAGCTTGAGGGTGGGATTGGATCCAGAAGGACCAAGCTTGCCAGGCCCTGCCTCAGTCCTTGTCTTCTCGAGCTTTGCAGCTGAAAAAGGAAAGGAAAAAAGTAAAATAAAAAGGCAGCCACACGAAGCAGTTAATTTCCCTGTTTCTCTGGGGCACAACTGGGAGCAGGGGTTGCAAACATCTCTGGGGGCTGAAGCTTTTCCCCCCAGTGCTGCCCTCCCAGCTCTTGAGCTTGAAGCTTTGCAAATAACTCCCTGAACAGAGAAAGGAAGAGAAAATCCACCTTTTCCAGATCTGATTTATTATTTATTTTTTTTTCAAGCCAGCAGGGAGCAGAGCATCCCCACCCTTTCCCCCCTTCCTCACTCTCCTTTTTCCCCATCCCAGCAGGGCTCAATCCCGGGTATGGATGGAGCTGGGATCTCCCCAGGGACCTCCCAAGCTCCTGGCCTCAGCTTCCCCTCCATCTCCTGTTGATGTCCAAAGCTTTCCCGTCCTTCCTGCTTCCAGCCTCGGGGGGCTGAGGAGCAGCGGGAGTTCCCGGGATGGGACCCGCTGGGAAGGAGCCGCCTCGGGGCTTTTCCTCTTAATTGTGGGGATGAAGCTGGAAAAGCTGGAAGCTGCTTTGAACACCGAGCACAGGCAGAGCCCTCATCCTGGATGGATGGGGAGGAACCCTATGCCCCCTGGTGATGTTTTAGGGATCAGAGAGGAGAGAGGGGAGTGGAAAAACTTTCTGGAAGCTTGGGGAAGGTGAGGCTGCTCCCCCAGAGCCTGCCAGCATCCCTGCTTTTCCCTCCCTAAACCTCAGGATCCTTCCAAAGGGTCCTGCCCGAGCCGGTCCCTCCATCCCACCCCTCTGCTCGCTTTCCTAGCCACTCGGTAGCCCACCCCGCTCTTTGGAGGGATGCTGGGGGGTCCCGGGCTTTCAGCTGGAGCCCAGGAGCCTTCCTGCTGCTCCCTCGCTGGGCACCAGCCTGGCTCCTGTGGGTTCCCGCTCTCCCAAGGGCTTGGATGGAGCTGGGAGTGAGAAGGGGTGGGAGGAACTGGGGCTCCACTCACCTGAGCTTGGGAACCAACCCCACGCAACCACGGCCAAGTGCTGGGTCCTGCACTTTGGCCACAACAACCCCATGGGGAGCTCCAGGCTGGGCACAGAGGGGCAGAAAGGGACCTGGGAGTCTGGATTGCCAGGAAGCTGAACAGGAGCCAGCAGTGTGCCCAGGTGGCCAAGAAGGCCAATGGCATCCTGGGCTGGCTCAGGAACAGCGTGGCCAGCAGGTCCAGGGAAGGGATTCTGCCCCTGTGCTCAGCTCTGGGGAGGCCACAGCTTGAGTCCTGTGTCCAGTTCTGGGCCCCTCAGCTCAGGAAGGAGATTGAGGTGCTGGAGCAGGTCCAGAGAAGAGCAAGGAGGCTGTGAAGGGATCCAGCAGAATTGCTGTGAGGAAGGGCTGAGGGAGCTGGGGGTGTTGAGGCTGGAGAAGAGGAGGCTCAGGGGAGACCTCATCACTCTCTGCAACTCCCTGAAAGGAGGTTGGAGCCAGGGGGGGGTTGGGCTCTTTTCCCAGGCAACTCTCAGCAAGACAAGAGGGCAAGGGTCTCAAGTTGTGCCAGGGGAGGTTTAGGTTGGAGATGAGAAAGAATTTCTTTCTGGAGAGGGTGATCAGGCATTGGAATGGGCTGCCCAGGGAAGTAGTGGATTCTCCGTGTCTGGAGATCTTTCCAAAGAGCCTGGATGTGGCACTGAGTGCCATGGGCTGGGAACCACGGGGGGAGTGGATCAAGGGTTGGACTTGATGATCTCTGAGGTCCCTTCCAACCCAGCCCATTCTATGATTCTATGATCCCAGTCCTGCAGAGCAGGAGAGGGAGGGAAAGGGCAAAGAGAAAAGCAGGGAAAACTCAGAACGTTTCTTTTGCAGGAATTTCCAAGAGGGATGCGAGCAGCAAGGGAAGGGACTTGATGATCCAAGGGTTGGAGTTGATGATCTCTGAGGTCCCTTCCAACCCAGCCCAGTCTATAAAAACAAACAAAAACAAACCCCAGCACCCCCAAGGCTGATCCTGAGCAGGGAACCCCCCCCCAAACATCACCCTCCTGCTCCCAGAGCAGCCGGGAGGTGGGATGGTGCTCTGGGAAGTGTCACCCCATCCCGGGAATGTCCCCCAGCCCCACACATGGGCTGAGCATCCCCCACACACACACTCCGTGTCACGAGTGTTGGGGGGGCTGGAGCGTGAATCCATCCAGGAATGGGTTGGAAAAGCCCTGGGGGAGGCTGAGGAGAGATTCCAGCAGATCCCAGAGCTTGGAAACTCCCAGATGTGTCACTGCAACCCGAGGAGCTTTCCCAGCAGTGGGAAATTTCCCCCATTTCCCAAGAAAGGGATTTTATTTTTTTTTTTTTTAATTATTTTGCTGCTTCTCAGCCCCACCCAGCAGAGGGAACCCCCCAGCCCAAAGCTCTCTGGGGATGCTCAGCCCTGAGCCCCGGGGGGGGAAAGGGGAGCAGGAAAGCTGGGATGAAATTCCCAAACTTCCCAAAAAGTTCCTGCTGAAAGTCAGTGCCTGAGGTTGGGTCAAAAAAGAGAACCTAAAGTGTTGTGACATCACCTGGGGGGTTTCATGCTGCCTGGTCTGGCTGAACATGTAAAAAAAATATATATTTTTTTTTTATTTTAAATACATATATTTTATATTTATTTTTATCTTTTTACATTTTGTATTTTATGGTTTTATGTTTTATATTTTAATTTTTATTTTTTATAATTTTATATTTTATATTTATTTGTATTTTATTTTTTGTATTTTATTTTTTTTATATTTTTATGTTTTTATATTTCACATTTTATATTTTATATTTTACATTTTATATTTTTATATTTTATACTTTTTATTTTATATTTTATATATTTATTTTTTTATTTTTTATATTTTATGTTTTATACTTTTATATTTTATATTTTATACTTTTATATTTTTATTTTTATATTTTATGTTTTATACTTTTATATTTTATATTTTTATATTTTATATTTTATATTTTTATACTTTATATTTTATATTTTATATTTTTATTTAATATTTATATTTCATATTTATATTTTATATTTTAATATTTTATATTTTATATTTTATATTTTTATATTTTATTTTTATATATTTCTATATCTATATTTATATACACTTATCCATACCTTCTATATATTTTAAATACCTATATATTTAATTCTTTCCTTACCCCTCCAGGTCGATTCCTCTTCCTCCCCACCTCACTCCCCACCAGCTCCTCTTTCTCTCTCTCTCTCCCCTCTCTCCCCTCTCCGGGCTGGGGCTCCGCGGGGTCGCGGGCAGAGGATGAAACCATGGGGCTGAGCTCCTCCTGCCTGAGAGGTGAGAGCGGGGCCGGGCTCGGGGTCCTCCCGTTCCCTGAACGAACCCGGATCAATCCTGATGCTTCTTCCCGAGGGGAAACTGAGGCAGGGAGCCCCCAACCCCCCCAAAATCCCCAGGCTGGGCACAGAGTGACAGAAAGGGACCTGGGAGTCTGGATTGCCAGGAAGCTGAACAGGAGCCAGCAGTGTGCCCAGGTGGCCAAGAAGGCCAATGGCATCCTGGGCTGGCTCAGGAACAGCGTGGCCAGCAGGTCCAGGGAAGGGATTCTGCCCCTGTGCTCAGCCCTGGGGAGGCCACAGCTTGAGTCCTGTGTCCAGTTCTGGGCCCCTCAGCTCAGGAAGGAGATTGAGGTGCTGGAGCAGGTCCAGAGAAGAGCAAGGAGGCTGTGAAGGGATCCAGCACAGATCCTGTGAGGAAGGGCTGAGGGAGCTGGGGGTGTTGAGGCTGGAGAAGAGGAGGCTCAGGGGAGACCTCATCACTCTCTCCAACTCCCTGAAAGGAGGTTGGAGCCAGGGGGGGGTTGGGCTCTTTTCCCAGGCAACTCTCAGCAAGACAAGAGGGCAGGGTCTCAAGTTGTGCCAGGGGAGGTTTAGGTTGGAGATGAGAAAGAATTTCTTTCTGGAGAGGGTGATCAGGCATTGGAATGGGCTGCCCAGGGAAGTAGTGGATTCTCCGTGTCTGGAGATATTTCCAAAGAGCCTGGATGTGGCACTGAGTGCCATGGGCTGGGAACCACGGGGGGAGTGGATCAAGGGTTGGACTTGATGATCTCTGAGGTCCCTTCCAACCCAGCCAATTCTATGATTCTTTTTCTTTATCACCCTTAATTAAAAAGAGATTAAAAAGCTCTTTTAATCCCCCCTCTCATCCCCCGGGGGGATTCTTTTTTGGGGTTGGTTTGTTTTTTTTTTTTTTTTTTTTTTCTTACTTCCTGACACGAATTAGAACCAAAAAGCAGATCCAAGAGGTTCAGGGGGTTCCAAACGCCCCCAAAATGCTGAATGAGGTGTGGGAGGGGGGGTTCTCTAGTGGCTCGTAAAGGGATGAGCAGCGCTGGGGTGTGGGGGGAGGCAAAGCTCCTTTTTTCCCCAATTGTTTTACTTTATTTTACTTTACTTTGCTTTATCTTATTTTACTTTGTTTTGTTTTATTTTATTTAATTTTAATTTTATTTTATTTTTATTTTATTTTAATTTTATTTTATTTTCTTTTATTTTAACTTATTTTACTTTATTTTGGTTTATTTTATTTTACTTCCTTTTCTTTTGCTTTTATTGCATTTTTTATTTTTTATTTTATTTTGTTTTTATTTTCTATATTTTATTTTGTTTTGGTTTACTTCAACTTACTTTACTTTGGTTTACTTTATTTTACTTTATTTTATTTTATGTTACCTTTATTTTACTTCATTTTAACATATTTTACTTTATTTTACTTTATTTTGGTTTATTTCATTTTTCTTTTATTTTACTTCCTTTTATTTTGCTTTTCTTGTACTTTTTATATTTTATTTTACTTTATTTTGTTTTTATTTTTTCATTTTGTTTTGTTTTGTTTTACTTTAATTTACTTTCTTTGGTTTTACTTGATTTTACTTTTATTTTCTTTTACTTTATTTTCTTTTCTTTTACTTTATCTGATTTTATTTTATTTTAACTTATTTATTTGACTTTATTTTGGTTTATTTTATTTTATTTTATTTTGCTTTTATTGTATTTTTTATTTTATTTTATTTTGGTTTGGGTTTTTTACTTATTTTACTTTATTTCACAGTTTCATTTTTATTCCATTTTCTTTTTTTTTATTTTATTTTCTATTTCACTTTTTATTTCACTTTATTTACATCACGTTCTTATTTTACTTCCATTCTATTTCATTTCCCTTTCCCTTTCCCTTTCCTTTTCCCTTTCCCTTTCCCTTTCCCTTTCCCTTTCCCTTTCCCTTTCCCTTTCCCTTTCCCTTTCCCTTTCCCTTTCCCTTTCCCTTTCCCTTTCCCTTTCCCTTCCCCTTCCCCTTCCCCTTCCCCTTCCCCTTCCCTTCCCTTCCCCTTCCCCTTCCCCTTCCCTCCTCTCCCCCCCCTTCTCCAGCCCTCCGGACACGCCTCAGCAGCCCCCACGCCTCGGACGAGACCTCCCCCGTGACCCACTCGCTGACCCCACCCGTGGGTGACACCCACCTGCGCGTGCCCGCCATCATTGTCACACCGCCCACCCCCACGGGGGGACGGACAGAGGGCACCGCCCCGCCCCGCTGAGCCCGGGGACAGCGCCCACGGGGGATGGCGGTGACACCACCGGGTGACACCCCCCCGGGGACACGCGGGATGTTTGTCACCCCCACGGGCTGGGACCGCGGGGACTGAGTTTTGCCTTTTTTGCCCCAAAAATGGGGCAGGGGGTGGCACGGGGCAGCCCCCCCCGGGTGAATAAACACACATACACACCACAGCCACCCCACAGCCACCCGTGTTCCTGTCCTGAGTGAGAGGGGTGGGGGGAGAGGGATGGGGGGGAGATGGGAATATCCTGGAATATCCCACGGAATCCCGGGAATTGGGGGGTGGGGGAGGTGGGGAGGGATGGGATGGGGGGAGAAGGGATGGAGGGAGGGAGGGAGGGAGGGAGGGAGGGAGGGAGGGATGGAGGGATGGATGGATGGATGGATGGATGGATGGAGGATGGATGGATGGATGGATGGATGGATGGAGGGATGGAGGGATGGAGGGATGGATGGATGGATGGATGGATGGATGGATGGAGGGAGGGATGGATGGATGGATGGATGGATGGATGGATGGATGGATGGATGAATGGAGGGATGGATGGAGGGATGGATGGAGGGAGGGATGGATGGAGGGATAGATGGATGGATGGATGGATGGATGGATGGATGGATGGAGGGATGGATGGAGGGATGGATGGATGGATGGATGAATGGAGGGATGGATGGAGGGATGGATGGATGGAATGAGGGAGGGATGGATGGATGGATGGATGGATGGAGGGATGGATGGAGGGATGGATGGATGGAGGGACGGATGGATGGAGGGATGGATGGATGGATGGATGTGTCACCCTGTGCTGACCCCATCCCTGGGGTGACGTTACCCCCGGTGACCCCATCCCTGGTACCCCCTCTCCCCCCGTCCCTTCCCGTCCGCCAGGGGGCGCCAGCACCGCTCACACCACGGGGCGAGGGGCGGGGCTTCGGCTGCCCGGCAACAAGTGCTGAGCGCTGATTGGTGGAGCGCTCTCCGGGACGCGTTCTGATTGGTCCCTCTGCGGCCCTACCCCGCCGGCTTTGGCCCCGGAGCGCGGCGCGAAAGGAACAGCCAATCAGGGAGGGGCGCGCCACGGAAACCAATGGCGAGACAGAGCCGCTCTGCCTGCGACCAATCAGCGTGCTCCGAGCCGCCGCAGGCCCCGCCCCCAACCGGAGGGCGCCAAAATTATGCTCGGGGGGCGGGCAGTGGGCGGGGCTTCCCCACCGCTCAGCCAATAGGAGAGCGGGGGCTCGGTTCCGGTACCGATCGCGTCCCGGTGCCGGTTCGGTGCCATGGAGCCGGCAGAGGCGGAGTTCCTGGCCGAGAAGGAGCTGGTGACGATCGTGCCCAACTTCAGCCTGGACCGCATCCACCTCATCGGGGTCCGTGGGACCGGGGGGTTCGGGGATACGGACCGGGGGGGTTCGGGAACACGGCTCAGAGGGGTTCGGGGACACGGCTCGGGATGGTTCGGGAGCACGGGGCGGGGAGGGTTCGGGGACATGGCTCGGGGAGTTCGGGGACACGGACCAGGGGGGATCGGCCATAGGGGCTGGGGGGTCCGGGAGGTTCGGGGACAGAGGCTGTAAGGGTTCGGGGACAACGGCCCTGGAGGGTTCGGGGACAAGGGCTGGGGGTTTCGGGGCCACGGCCCGGGGGGGGTTCGGGGACAGGGGCTCGAGAGGGTTCTGGGACACGATCCTTGAGGGTTCGGGGAGGGGGAGAGTTCGAGGACAGGGGCTGAGGGGTTTTAGGACGGGGTTCGGGGACATTGCCCGGGATGGTTCGGGGACACGGTCCGGGTGGGGTTTGGGGACACGGCCCAGGGGTGGGGGGTTCGGGGACAGGGACTGGGGGGTTTGGGGCAGGGTTCGGGGACAAGGACCAGGAGGTTCGAGGACAGGGGCTTGGGGGGTTCGGGGACACGGCTCGGGGGGGTTTGAGGACACGGACCAGGGGCGTTCGGGGACGTGGACCGGGAGGGTTCGGGGTCACGGCCCGAGTGGGGTTCGGGGAGATGGCCTGGGGGGGTTCAGGGACACGGTCCG
The DNA here is from genome assembly GCF_003957555.1 of Calypte anna. NCBI lineage: Eukaryota > Metazoa > Chordata > Aves > Apodiformes > Trochilidae > Calypte > Calypte anna. The sequence goes on from NC_044257.1 coordinate 17,757,923, forward strand.
GAGAGGGTTCGGGGACACGGACCAGGGGCGTTTGGGGACACAGCCCGGGAGGGTTCTGGGGCAGGGGCTGGGAGGGTTCGGGAGCACAGTCCGGCTGGGCCTGCGGGGTTTGGGGTCAGGATTTGGGGACACTGCCCAGGATGGTTCGGGGACACGGTCCGGGGAGGGTTCGGGGACAGGGGCTGCGGGATTTGGGGATGGGATTTGGGGACACGGACCAGGGGGGGTTCGGGGACACGGACCAGGGGGGGTTCGGGGACAGGGGCTGCGGGGTTTGGGGATGGGATTTGGGGACACTGCCCAGGATGGTTCAGGGACACGGACCAGGGGGGGTTTGGGGCTCGGGGGGTTCCCGTTCCCAGGGTCATTTTTGGTGTGAGTTTCAGTGAAATTCTTTGGGTTAGAAAAGGTGCTGAAAAAGTCTTGTTGTGAGGGGAGAGGAGGAGAAACCCGAGAGGAAGAATGATGGAGGAGAAAAACTCAGGATTCCCCCCAAAAGTCCCCCCGGGGAATCTCCATCCGGATGAGGACTGTGGAGTCTGAGCTTTCATCCTCTGCTTTCCTCTCGGATCCAGGGGGATTTGGGTCCCTTCAATCCCGGTTTGCCCGTGGAGGTGCCCCTCTGGCTGGCCATCAGCCTGAAGCAGAGGCAGAAGTGTCGGGTGATCCCTCCGGAATGGATGGATGTGGGTAAGGACCTGACCCCAGCCTTGGGATGAGCAGTGAAAACAGAATAAAAGGGGTTTTTTGGGGTTTTTTTTTTCTTGGCTGGATTCAACATCCCAACCCTTGACATCGACAGGAAACGGGATTTCCCCCTGTTCAGTCGAGTTCTGAGGTTGTGTCCTCTGGGGAGGAGGAAAGAAAAGGGTTAAATTAAAGGTTTTGTCACCAAAAGGGACCTCAGGTGGCACTGGGTGAGGAAGGGAGAGCACCCAGAGCATCCATCCCTCTGTGTCCATGGAATCTTTTCCCTGGAGAGGGGGGCTCAAAACTGAGGATGCTGCCACCCCCCCCCCCTCTTTGTCCCCTGAGGGGAAAATGGGGACAAAAAGGGGAGAGGAACAGAGGTGTGAGGAGGGGGAGGTCTGCACCAAACCTCTGCTCCATCCAGCCCAGCCCTCAAAGATTTAATTAGAGCTTTGTGGGGGGGGAAACCCAACTCCTGAGAGGTTTAGGGTGAAACCTCCTGGCTGATGGCCCCATCCCCAAAAGATTTTGGTTGATTTTTAACAATTTATTTATTTTTACTTGATTTATGTTGATTCCAGCCTGGATGTAGAGTCAGTCCTGGAGAAAGCACCCCCAGGTATCAAACATCCTGGGAGCACTGATGGTCTGCCAGGATCTGGGAACCATTCTGGGTTGGGTTTTGGGGTTTTTTTCAGAAAAACTGGAGGAAATCCGAGACCAGGAGAGGAAAGAAGCCACCTTCACCCCCATGCCCAGCCCCTATTACATGGAGCTCACAAAGCTGCTCTTAAACTAGTAAGTGGGAAGAAAAGAAAAAAAGAAATAGGACCCAGGGACCTCTTTGAGTCAAGGAGTTGGGTTTTGGGGTTTTTTTTTTCTTGCCTCTGCCTTGGCCCTGAGAGCAGAACCAGAATCATGGAATGGCTGGGGCTGGGAGGGACCTTGGAGATTGCATCTCCTCCAAGATGCCACGGGCACAGACACCTCCTCAGCTCAACCAAAGGCTGCTCAAAGCCTCATCCAACCTGGCCTTGAAGCCCTCCAGACACCACTTCTTAGAATCACAGAACCATAGAATGGGCTGGGTTGGAAGGGACCTCAGAGCTCATCAAGTCCAACCCTTGATCCACTCCCCCCGTGGTTCCCAGCCCATGGCACTCAGTGCCACATCCAGGCTCTTTGGAAGTATCATATATATCATATATATCATATATATCATATATAATATATATAGTATGTACAATATATAATATATATTATATTATATTATATATACAATATATAAAATTTATATTATATTGCATATAAAATATATGATATATAATATATATGATAGAATATAGAATATATATGATATAACATATTATATATTAGAATAATATGTATTTATATTATAGTATGTATAATACATAATGGATAATATACATAATATAATTTTATATATTACATTATATAATATATGACATTATATAATATATATTGTGTTACATATTATATAATAAAATAAAATACAATATATTTTATATAATAGTGTATATTATAATATAATATAATATATTATCTATAAATATATAAATATATTTTAAAAATATATATATAAATCTCATCCTCAGAAGCCCCAGGGGGGATTTTAATACCAAGGTGCAGGGTTTTGTATTGAGTTTTATTTCTCTTGGCTGCCTGAGGGAAAGCTGCCAGCATCCCCCCCTGCTCACTGCCTGTTCTGACCCACTCCCTGCTTGTTCTGACCCACTCCCTGCTTGTTCCGACCCACTCCCTGCCTGTCCCGACCCACTCCCTGCCTGTCCTGACCCACTCCCTGCCTGTCCTGACCCACTCCCTGCCTGTCCCGACCCACTCAGCGCTTGTTCCGACCCACTCAGCACTTGTTCCGACCCACTCAGCACTTGTTCTGACCCACTCAGCACTTGTTCTGACCCACTCTCCCATCTCTCCAGTGCCTCAGACAACATTCCCCAGGCCGATGAGATCCGCACCCTGGTGAAGGAGACGTGGGACACGCGGCTGGCCAAGCTGCGGCTCTCTGCAGACAGCTTCGTGAGGCAGCAGGAGGCACACGCCAAGGTCTGGGGCTGCAGGAGGGGATTCCCCCCGAGCTGGGGACTCAGGGGAGATGTGGCTTGGGCCATGGCTTGCTTTGGGGGTTTTGGGGGTTTTTGGGGGGTTGTTTTCTTTTTTTTTTTCAGCCTGGGATGCGAAGTGGGAGGTCCAGCCCTGGGCTGAACTTCCTGCAGCTCCCTCGAGGTGTCACCTGGTGTTCTCTTTGTCCCTGGAGGTGTCCTCTGGTGTTCTTCTGGCTCCTGGGCTTTTCTGGCAGCTTATTTGGTCCCTGGAGGTGTTTCCTGGTGTTCTCCTTGCTCCTGGCTTGGTCCCTGGAAGTGTCACCTGGTGTTGTCCTTGCTCCTGGGCTTCCCTGACAGCTTCTTTGGTCCCTGGAGTTGTCACCTGGTGGTCTCCTTGTCCATGGCCTCTCCTGGCAACTGTTTTGGTCCCTGGAGGTGTCACCTGGCATTGTCCTTGCTCCTGGGTTGGTCCCTGGAGGTGTTTCCTGGCATTCTCCTTGTTCCTGGAGGTGTCACCTGGTCTTCTTTTTGTCCCTGGGCTCCCCTGGCAACTGTTTTGGTCCCCGGAGGTGTCACCTGGCATTGTCCTTGCTCCTGGGATGGTCCCTGGAGGTGTTTCCTGGTGTTCTTGTTCCTGGGATTCTCCTCTTGTAGCTGGGCTGGCACCTGGAGGTGTCACCTGGTGTTGTCCTTGCTCCTATGCTTTTCTGGCAGCTTGTTTGGTCCCTGGAGGTGTTTCCTGGTGTTCTCTGTGTCCCTGGAGGTGTCACCTGGTGGTCTCCTTGTCCCTGGGCTCCCCTGGCAACTGTTTTGGTCCCTGGAGGTGTCACCTAGCATTGTCCTTGCCCCTGGATTGGTCCCTGGAGGTGTCACCTGGTGTTCTCCTGGCTCCCTGGAGGCATCACCTGGTGTTTTCCTGGCTCCTGGGCTTTTCTGGCAGCTCCTTGCCCCTGGGTTGGTCCCTGGAGGTGTTTCCTGGTGTTCTTGTTCATGGGATTCTTCTCTTGTAGCTGGGCTGGCACCTGGAGGTGTCACCTGGTGTTGTCCTTGCTCCTGGGCTTTTCTGGCAGCTTCTTTGGTCCCTGGAGGTGTTTCCTGGTGTTCTCCGTGTCCATGGAGGTGTCACCTGGTGTTCTTTTTGCTCCTGGGCTCCCCTGGCAACTGTTTTGGTCCCTGGAGGTGTCACCTAGCATTGTCCTTGCTCCTGGGTTGGTCCCTGGAGGTGTTTCCTGGTGTTCTCTGTGTCCATGGAGGTTTCACCTGGTGTTCTTTTTGCTCCTGGGCTCCTCTGGCAGCTGTTTTGGTCCCTGGTGGTGTCACCTGGTGTCCTTGACCCTGGGCTGGTCCCTGGAGGTGTCACCTGGTGTTTTCCTGGCTTCTGGGCTTTTCTGGAAGCTCCTTGTTCCTGGGTTGGACCCTGGAGGTGTTTCCTGGTGTTCTCCTTGCTCCTGGGCTTCTCCTCTTGTAGCTGGGCTGGCTGGCACCTGGAGGTGTCACCTGGTATTGTCCTTGCTCCTGGGCTTTTCTGGCAGCTTGTTTGGTCCCTGGAGGTGTTTCCTGGCATTCTCCCTGTCCCTGGAGGTGTCACCTGGTGTCCTTGCCCCTGGGTGGGTCCCTGGAGGTGTTTCCTGGTGTTCTCCTTGCTCCTGGGCTGGTTCCTGGAGGTGTCACCTGGTGTTCACCTGTCTCCTGGGCTTTTCTGGAAGCTCCTTGCTCCTGGGCTGGTCCCTGGAGGTGTCCCCTGGTGTTCTCCTTGTCCCTGGAGGTGTCCCCTGGTGTCCTTGCCCCTGGGCTGCTCCCTGGAGGTGTTTCCTGGTGTTCTTTTTGTTCCTGGGCTCCCCTGGCAACTAATTTGGTCCCTGGAGGTGTCCTCTGGTGTTCTCCTTGTCCCTGGAGGTGTCCCCTGGTGTCCTTGCCCCTGGGTGGGTCCCTGGGGGTGTCAGGGAAGGCTCTGTGTGCCATGAGCTCCTCCCCAGCAGGGCTGCTTGCTTTCCCTCCCTCAGGGATTGGGTTTTTTTTCTCTCCTAGTTGGATAACTTGACCCTGATGGAGATCAACACAACGGGGACGTTCCTCACCCAGGCCCTGGACCACATGTACAAACTCCGTACCAACCTCCAGCCTGGGCAGAGCTCCCACTCCCAGGAGTTCTGAGGAGGATTTTTCCTGGAGAAGTTGGAAGATTCCTGAGGGGAAAAGGCAAGGGAAAAGGACCAGACTCCACTCCTCACCCCTGGAGACCTCCACTTGGCCAACCACCCCCTCCATCCCTTCAGGCTTCTCCTGAAGGAGATGCTGCTGGCACAGGGATGTCCCTTCCTGGTGATGCTCCAGGGCTGGGATCCAGGGGTGGGATCCATGGGTGGGATCCATGGGTGGGCTTCTCCCTGGGGTCCAGAGCTCTGCAGGGTGCAGGGGGTGGGTGGGGGGTGGGTTCTCACCCTAATGCTGCTGTCCCTGTTTGCTTCTGAGGACAGCAGCTTTGGAAGTAATAAATATCTAGGTGATGCCTCAAAAAAAAAAAAAAAGGGATTTGGGGTTGGATTTGGGGTTTTTTTTTTTTAATTGTTTGTTTGTTTTGTTGGTTTTTTTCTTCTTGGGAAAAAAAAGGGAGAGGCAGCAGTGTGTGCTGCTCTGCTGGGAAGCAGATCCATCTGGCTGCTCCTTGGAAAAGGACAAAAGGAAATGGTTTTCCCATCTTTCCAAGTCCTTGTCTTGTAATATACATCATCTGCCTTTTATTTTGGGGCTATTTTAAAAAAAAAAAAAAATCAGAAAAGAAAGAATAAAAGAGAGTTGCTTGGGTTCAACACTTGAAGGGTTCAACAGTTCTTGGAGAAACCTCCAGGATCAAGCAGGGGCAGGATGCTGGTGGGTGGCAGCTGGAATTATTACAGGGAAAAAGAGGGAATAAAAGAAGAAGAATTAAAAAAAAAACCAGTTTGCCCCCAAGGGTGAGGAGCCCAAGCAGCTGGGCCAGCACTTGCCCAGCTCCTGCTTGCCATCTGGGCCCTGGCTGCCTCCTCCCTGGGGCTGGGCCAAGAGGAGATGGGAAGAAAAAGAATCCTGATGGAGAAGTTTCCTCTTGCTGTCAGAATCCTTCTTAATTTGGGGTGTGTGTGTTATTTTTAGAAGTCACAATAATATATTCATAAATCCCTAATTACTACAAAGAATTAATTACAATGAAGTCCAACACTCAGAACGTGTTTGGTTGGGATTTTTCCTTCATTTTCTGGGGTTTGTTGGGGTTTTTTTTTTAGTGTGTTTTCTTTCTTTCTTGTCTTTCAGCCCTCCCAGCCTCTGCCCTGCTTCATTTTACACCCAGGCAGAGCCTCAATCCCTTGTCCTGACCCTAGAAAAGGGGGAAATAATTCTGAAAATATCCAAAAAACCCCCAAATTCTGGGTTGCTCAGGGAGGGGGAAGCCTCAGCAGAGGAGCTGCCAGGAGCCAGGCTGCAGCCTCAGCCCTGCAGGGTGGTGAGGGATAAACTGCTGATTATTTTCATCTTTTTCTTTTTATTTTTGTTTTATTCCAGCCCATCCCTGGCTGCCAGGAAGGGAAGGAAAGGATGTTTGGCTCTGTGTGAAGCCCAGAGCTGGCAGGAGGCAGGCCAGAGGCTGGGGAGGTGATTGGGGATTAGAGAAAAGGGGAAAAAAAAAATCACCAAAATGAAATGAATTTCTGTCACCAGGGTGTTTTTTTTTTTGCTTTTGAAGCTTGCTCTGCTTTTGATTTTTATTTCTGTGAAGCCAATGGGAGAGGAAAAGAGGGATAAAAAGGGTGTGGGGGGGGGGGTTTGATGGTTTGCTGGGAGGGAATTTCAAGCAGAAAGTCAGCTTTTCCCCTACCCCTGTGTGTGTGTTGGGTGAAAATAAAATAATAATTAATTTATATATATATAAAAATAAAATATATACACATTATATATATTAAAATACAAATATATATATGTATTTAAAAGAAAATAAGAGGCTCCCCATGGAAATGAGGATTAAAATGGCTGAAACCCCCCCCCATATAGACCCAAACTTCACCCTAGCACCAAGAGCTTGTCCCAGTTTGTCCCCATGGTGCCACCACCCCCTTCAGCACTGCTCTGATTGGTCACTACTGGGGTTTTTTGGGTTGTTTTTGTGTTGTTTTTTTTTTCTGGGGGGGGGGTAAGGACACCCCAGTGCCAGCCCCAACCCCCCTCTGGGTTCAATGGTTTTGGTGTCATTTGGTTTCACACCCAATGATACCCACCCAGTGCCACCCCCCCCACCCAGTGTCACCCCTCCAGTGCCACCACCCCCAGCTGCCCCAGAAAAAAGTCCCAGAAACCCAAAAGAAATGGTAAAACACCCCAAATCAACTAAAACCAGGTGGGAGAGGAGGGAGGGAAGAGCTCTGGGATCCCCAGGGACAACTAGAAAAGGGATTTATAGATCTTTTTTTTCTTGGTTTTTCAATATTTTTCCATCATTATTTTCAATATTTTCCATCTCTTGTCTGCCCTGGGGTACAAACACTTAAAAGGGGATTTATTTGTTTGTTTGTTTGTTTTCTAAAATAGAAAAATAAGGAGGAGGGAGGAAAAAAAAAAGCAAAATAAATAAAGCAGAAACAGGTTAAAAAAAAAAAAACAACAAACCAAGGCAAGCTTTTTATAACAATAATTAAAGCAATAAAAACATACAAAACTTCTTTTTCTTTTAATATATATACACAGTACAAGGCTGAAGCACCTTTTGGGGGTTGTTTTTGGGGGGATTGGGGGGGGTTTTAACATTGAAACCAGGGTGGCTGCTGCCTGGCTGTGCGCCCTTTTCCCCTCCAAACAGGAATAAAAAAGGTACCTTCCAACCACTTCATTCATTTCTTGGTTTTATTGTTTTTCTAGCCAAGTGCAGCTCCAGTGGAAAGAAAGCCCCAGGATGGGGACAAAGAGGGGAGGGGGGGGGACACACGGTGGCTGCTCCCACCCAGACCCCTCCCCAGGGCTCCTCCAGCTTTAGTGTTGTGGGTGGAGTCTTGAATTGTCCAATTTTTGAAGGAAAAAACAAAAAAAAAAGAAGAAAAAAAGGAGTATTCTGAAGTGTGGGTGAGTGGAGCTGAGCCCCAGTGGGTGCTTGCAGGGCACAGGAGGGGACAGGGACAAAAAGAAGGGGGGGGGTGTGGGGTGGGGGTCCCCGTGTTCCTTTGCTTCATGCATGGCACATTCTCCATTGATTTATTTATTTTTTTTTTTTTAATTTTTAATCTTTTTTTTTAATTCTTATCATCACTTTTTTCATCTTCTTCTCACGTGGTTTTTTTTTTTTTAATGTTCTTTTTTTTTTTTTTTTTTTTTATTTTTTAAGCTTCAAACCTTCCCGAGTGTGAAAAATATTAAATATTCAAGGTAATAAAATAGATATTATTATTAATTATTATTATTATTATTATTATTTCTAGACTATTGTGGTGGGCCTGGCCCAAGGAGGGTCACCTGGGATACCCCTTAAAATACCCCCTGGACCACTGGAGGGCAGGCAGGGCAAGGCACTTCCGCAGGTGATCCAGCTCTGCCTGCAGCCTCTCCCGTTCTGACACCATCTTCTGCTTCTGGTTCCTCAGCTCCTGCCAGGAAAAAAAGGAAAAGACCCCAAATCAGGGCTGGGAGGAAGCTGGGAGGCTGAGAGAATGCTGGGAGGGGTTTAGGTGGGAAGGGAGCTTGGAGCTCAGGGACACCTCCCAGCCCCATCCCACCTGGATTCCAACAGGGATGGGGCAGCCACAGCGTCCCTGGGAAACCTGGGATGGGGGCTCAGCACCCTCACCCCAAAGAATTCCTCCTCAATCTCCCCTCTTCCAGTTTAAATCCATCCCCCCTCATCCCATCCCTCCAGGCCCTTCTCCAAAATCCCTCCCCACTTTTCCTGGATCCCTTCAGGCACTGGAAGCTGCTCCAAGGTTTCCCTGGAACCTTCTCTTCTCCAGGCTGAACATCCCCAACGCTCCCAGCCCCATCCCACCTGGATTCCAACAGGGATGGGGCAGCCACAGCTTCCCTGGGAAACCTGGGATGGGGGCTCAGCACCCTCACCCCGAAGAATTCCCTCCTCATATCTCAATTTCCCCTCTTCCAGTTTAAATCCATCCCCCCTCATCCCATCCCTCCAAACCCTTGTCCAAAATCCCTCCCCACTTTTCCTGGATCCCTTCAGGCACTGGAAGCTGCTCCAAGGTCTCCCTAGAACCTTCTGCAGGCTGAACACCCCCAACTCTCCCAGCCCCATCCCACCTGGATTCCAACAGGGATGGAGCAGCCACAGCTTCCCTGGGAAACCTGGGACAGGGGCTCAGCACCCTCACCACAAAGAATTCCTCCTCAATCTCCCCTCTTCCAGTTTAAATCCATCCCCCCCCATCCCATCCCTCCGGTCCCTTCTCCAAAATCCCTCCCCTATTCTCCTGGATCCCTTCAGGCACTGGAAGCTGCTCCAAGGTTTCCCTGGAACCTTCTCTTCTCCAGGCTGAACGTCCCCAACTCTCCCAGCTCCATCCCACCTGGATTCCAACAGGAATGGGGCAGCCACAGCTTCCCTGGGAAACCTGGGATGGGGGCTCAGCACCCTCACCCCAAAAAATTCCATCCCAATCTCCCCTCTTCCAGTTTAAATCCATTCCTTCATCCCATCCCTCCAGGCCCTTCTCCCAAGTCCCTCCCCAGCTTTCCTGGGGCACTGGAAGCTGCTCCAAGGTCTCCCTGGAACCTTCTGCAGGCTGAACACCCCCAACTCTCCCAGCCCCATCCCACCTGGATTCCAACAGGGATGGGGCAGCCACAGCTTCCTTGGGAAACCTGGGATGGGGGCTCAGCACCCTCACCACAAAGAATTCCTCCTCAATCTCCCCTCTTCCAGTTTAAATCCATCCCCCCTCATCCCATATCTCCAAACCCTTGTCCCAAGTCCTTCCCAGCTTTCCTGGATCCCTTCAGGCACTGGAAGCTGCTCCAAGGTCTCCCTGGAACCTTCTCTTCTCCAGGCTGAACATCCCCAATGCTCCCAGCCCCATCCCACCTGGATTCCAACAGGGATGGGACAGCCACAGCTTCCCTGGGAAACCTGGGATGCGGGCTCAGCACCCTCACCCCGAAGAATTCCCTCCCCATATCTCAATTTCCCCTCTTCCAGTTTAAATCCATCCCCCCTCATCCCATATCTCCAAACCCTTGTCCCAAATCCCTCCCCACTTTTCCTGGATCCCTTCAGGCACTGGAAGCTGCTCCAAGGTCTCCCTGGAACCTTCTCTTCTCCAGGCTGAACATCCCCAACTCTCCCAGCCCCATCCCACCTGGATTCCAAACATGGGGTGATGGGGGGGCAGAAGGAGGTACTGGGGGGCAGAAGGAGGTGATAGGGGGCAGAAGGAGGTGATGGGGGGGTGATAGGGGTGCAGAAGGCTGTCCCCACTCACTGCCATGCTGTGGGAAAGCTGCTCTGCTGTCAGGCTCAGGCTGTAGTGCTGAGCTTCCAGCCGCCGGCACTGGGTCTGCAGCACTTGGCGCTCCAGGTTTTGTTCTGCAAGGACCAAAGGAGAGGAGGAAGAAGATGACGAGGTGAGAGATGGCTCCTCCAGGGCCATGAGTACCACAGGACCCTGCCCAAGCACCACACGGAGGCTACCAGCCCTGGGGTTCTGCTCCAGCACCAGACGACCCCCAGGAATGGAGGGAGGAATTGGGAATCCCAACCCATCCCAACCCAACCCACCAAGCAAAGATGGAGACATCAAGGCTTGGGGGGTGCCTTCATTTGGGGAAACTGAGGCACATCCCATTCCATTCTATCACAACCCATTCAATTCCATCCCATCCCACCAAAGATGGAGACATCAAGGTTTGGGGTGCTTTCATTTGGGGAAACTGAGGCACATCCCATCCCATCTCATTACATTACATCACAACCCATCCCATTCATTTCCATCCCATCCCACCCAGCAAAGATGGAGACATCAAGGCTTGGGGTGCCTTCATTTGGGGAAACTGAGGCACAAAGCAAGGCTTTATCACCCCAACCCCCCCTTACCTTCTATATGTTCCTGGTAAGCTTCAAAAATTGCCTCGATTCCTTGCCACTTGGGCCTGGGGTAGTCCTCCTCTTCTTCCCCCTCTTCCTCTTCCTCCTCCTCTTCCTCCTCCTCGGAGGCTGAGTCCCGGGGCAGGGGGGGCATCCCCCGGGGGGGCAGCAGCCCCTCGGAGCTGGTGCCATTCTGGGGGGGGGGTGCAGCCAGGCGACTGGGGGTCTGCAGCTCAGGGATGTTGTAGTGGATGGAGGCATCGAGTTTGTGGTTCTGCTCCGACGTCCCCCCTGGGGGCAACCAGAAGTGTCACCCCCTGGAGTCCCCTGTGTCCCCTCCCCTCCTCAAGGCTCCGTTGGGAAGGATCCCATCTCATTATTATTTTCCACCCCCTCAGAGTATCTGGAGGGGATGGAGCATCTTCCCTCAGCCCCTCTGCATCTTCCTGGCTTGGTGACATGGCTGAATTTCATGGGATCATGGGATGGGATGGGTTGGAAGGGACCTTAAACAAAGCTCATCCAGTTCCAACCCCCACCATGGAGAGGGACACTTCCCACCAGCCCAGCTGGCTCAGAGCCCCATCCAACCTGGAATTTTGGGAGGGTGGAACCAGATTATCCTCACCCAGCACCCCAGCTGATGCTGGAGCTCCTGGTGCTTTCCAACCAGCTCCAAGCATTAAAGATCATCTCATCCCAGTTCCCAATTCCCTGCAGGGACACCTCCCACCAGCCCAGGATGCTCCAAGCCCCACCCAACCTGGACTTCAACCCTGCCAGGGATGGGATAACCACCTCTTCCCTGGGCATCCAGGGTGGGAGGGATGGTAGGGTTGTCCCTGGTGGTGAGGAGCAGGGTGATGGCACCCAACAGTAGGGTTTGGCTTTCCCTTCACCAAAGGGATGAGGGAGAAGAGAGAAATGGGGGATTTTGTGTTTTTCAGAGGGGTCTGAATTGCTTAATCATGGGATGGGATGGGTTGGAAGGGACCTTAAACAAAGCTCATCCAGTTCCAACCCCCACCATGGAGAGGGACACTTCCCACCAGCCCAGCTGGCTCAGAGCCCCATCCAACCTGGAATTTCGGGAGGGTGGAACCAGATTATCCTCACCCAGCACCCCAGCTGATGCTGGAGCTCCTGGTGCTTCCCAACCAGCTCCAAGCATCCCCCCACCCCACCCCACCCCCCCTGGCTACCTTTATGCTTCTGCAAGGCCTTCTGGGTGGACTGCAGCACAGACTCGTGGAACTGATGGGCAAACTCCTCAGCAATGAAGGGTTCCCAAGGTTTGCTCTTCCCATTCATGCTGTGGGACAGTGGCACTGGGATGTCCTTGCTGGGCAGGGGACCCCTGACGTAGCCAAGGATGCTGAGTGCCTTCTTCCCGGGGTGCCCATCACCCAGACGGGGTTTCTCCCCTGGGGTGCTGCCTGGTTCCTTCACCCTTGGGAGCTCCTGGGCTCTCAGCTGCTCCAACCTGCCCAGCTCTGCCGTCTTCTGGGGCTCTGGTACAGAGACAGCGATGCCCAGGGGTTTATCTGGATCCAGCAGGAGAGGAGGCACTGGAAGCTCTTTGGGAAGAAGAGGAGGATGTGATTGGGGGGGGTTTTGTGTGTCCCTCCTCTTAGGGAAAGCTATGCCCCCCAATCCCACCAGCCAGGGGATGCTCCCAGCCCTACTCCGTGTCCCACCAGGCAGGGGATGCTCCTGGGCAGCCCAGAAGGGAAGGACCAAGAAAGGAGCAGGGAAGGATGAAAGAAAAGAACCAGGGAAGGATAAAGGAAAAGCCAAGAAAGGAGCAGGGATGCAGCAAGGAAGCAACAGAGAAGGATGAGGGAAGGACCAAGGAAAGAACCAGGGAAGGACCAAGAGAGAACCAGAGATGCAGCAGGGAAGCAACAGAGGAGGATGAAGGAAGGACCAGGAAAGGACCAAGGAAGCACCAGAGAAGGACCAAGAAAGGACCATGAATGCACCAGGAAGCACCAGAGAAGGACCAGGAAAGGATCAGGGAAGCAACAGAGAAGGACCAAGGACCAAGGATGCACCAGGAAGCAACAGAGAAGGATGAAGGAAGGACCAGGGATGCATTAGGGAAGCACCAGAGAAGGATGAGGGAAGGCCCAAGAAAAGAACTAAGGAATGCCCAAGAAAAGACCAGGGAAGGAGCAAGGAAGGACTAAGGAAGCACCAAGGAAGGCCCAAAGAAGTCCCAGGGAAGGGGGGGGAGGTGCCCTTACCAGTGGTGGGGCCACTGGGGCTGTCCCGTGGGGAGCTCTTCACCACCACAGCAGCTGGCGTGGGCTTCTGCTTCATGGCTTGGAGCATCTCCACCAGCTTCTCCTTGTCTGCAGCATGGGAAGCTGAGCTTTAGTGTAGCCTCTGCTCAGCAGAGCAACCTCAGGACCCCAGGCAGGACCCCTCCAGCCCCCCCCCCATCCCCACAAAACCCCAGGCAGGGAGGACCCCCCTGGCCCATGGCTGATACCTTTCCTCTTCTCGGC